>NC_086134.1:332083-664166 GCF_035610405.1 Australozyma saopauloensis
CGCCGACAGTTGTGGTGACTTCTATGACACTGTTTGAGCCACTTCCAGCTTGAGTGGTTGTAGAAACGAAGGTTGTAACGCTTCCTTGGCTTTTGCCACTTGAGGAGCCACGAGCGGAAGATGTGGCAGATTTCACAGAGCTCAGAGGCGAAGAGCTCGATGCAGAGCTACTTTGTGAATTCTGCAGACTCAGGGATTCCTGATTAGAGGAGGAGGAGGCAGAGGAAGACGCAGCCGACGAAGAACTGAGAACCTGTGACGAACCGGTGACACCACCATTAACATAGACCTGGAAGTAGTTGCTACCGCCACAATTCAACAAGCCATAACCTTGACACGGAGTGTTACAGTTGGAGTCATCCTGCTTCAAGTCAGCCAGTGGAAGCGTCAGCCCACAATAACATGACTTTCCATTGATCAAGGCTGCGATGTAGTACTTATCACAGAGTTGTTGACAGTAGGAAGTGGATTGGTATAGATAGTCGCCTTGCAGAGACAAGAGCAGTTGTATGTCACTCTGAGCGTAACAGCCAGCAGATGAGAATATTGCCATAACAGGGGTCAGTACCCATAGTAGCAGAAGGAAAAGCATTATAGGTATCTGGTTGGGATGCAATAGAAATGTTCTGTGTGGTGAATTATGCGCGATGGCAATTGATTGAAGGCAGGGTATCCTCGAAGTTATGCCTTTGTTGGGTTTTGTTCTTGACCAACCAGGCGCCTCTATCAGTACGTCAGGAGATGAAACAAGCTTTAAGAAACCAAAGCAAGCCGCGGAAAATTCCAGAAACAGAGAAAAGAACGAAGTTCTCGAACAAACACTGAGCACCAGATGTCTAACTCGAAGGCACTCTTTTGAAACGAAAGTCTTGCCAAAATACAGGTAAAGGTGCTGAGTCCAGTAGCACAAACAAGCTAAGAGATACAAGCGAGTGACAGTATCTTATTATTACACTTTGACGAGTAACAATTAGAGAAACAGCGTCTTTGAGCAAGAAGTAGCAACGGGGGACCGTGAAAAACTGATGTTGTTGTTGCAAAGCCCACTACAATAATAGACGAAGATTCGCGGCGCGAAGCTGCATTGCCGATGACAACACGCAGGGGGATCACCTTATACCGAAAAAGGCTAACACCCAGAAATAGACTAGGACCAGAAAAAAGAACGGGGGAAAGAATTGCACGAACGCGGGGGGAATTACAGATTTCTGCTGTCTCTTTATTGGGAATTACTTGGTAATTACTAGAGATGAAACAGGGGCTATACTTGGTAGTGCATGTTAAGAACCTGTGGGAGACAGAAATAGATCTGGCGAAGGAAACGGCTTTAAGGTACATTGGCCAATTTTGTGCACGCCAACGGCCAAATCATTGGCTGATTCGATTGCATGGTTCGGATCCGTGAAGGAAGCGGGGATGCTTCGATAAATTCTTCGATCGACTGAGATTTTAGTCATGGGTTCTTGGCCTCGCGTTTCAACTCCTGTTCTGGCCCTCAAATGTACATCGTGAGGTTCATAAAGGCTTAACCCAGCACCGTGAAGTCTAGCACGCAAACTTGAATCTGTTTATCGAGCGACCGAATTTTTCTCTTGGGAGTTACGCGGTTTTCAGACGAAAATAGCCTATAAGTTCTGAGCCAGTAGGGGGTGGCCTTGTTGTAGATTGAATTGCCTTTCTTTAGCCTCAGTGTTTGTCTGAGAATGCTTGACATTGCATTTGACAATTTGGGGAAATCGTAACCCAATTTTGTTTTTAGTTTCTATTTTGAAGTGTAATCTCGTAAACTTACAGGGATTGTACCAAAAGCAAGTGTGAAACGGGGGACTTCCGCCAAACACAACAAGTCATCATGAAAATTCTCTAGGAACCCATTTTCAATTTTCAAATAAACATTGCCTGGCCCTCTTTGACACAATATTCATTTCCAAAACTTCGCCTGCTCACCACGCTCTTCACCATAGGGCTTTGACCAGATACAACACTACATTGATGAGCCTGCAAAGAAGCCAATTTAAACAAAAGAAAGAAAATCACAGTTTCCATAAGTAGTTCAAACCGAAGATACAGATGAAAATAATAGCATCCTCCAAAGATTCTCCAGAACAATATTCATTGGTATGCTTGTCCTGCACACGCTCCAGTATAAAAAGCTTCTCAATGGCTTGTATCTTTTTTTCTCTAAGCTGTCTCCTTCTTTTACGCTGGTACCTAGTGAAGTTTCTTCAACATGCGGGCCAGTATAGAAACAGAAGCGGCTGCTTAGAACAATTCATGCCCTTTTTCGCTAACAACGATCCAGACCCATCGATCGTAGTTTGATAGTAGTGGGGCATACAACTTCTGTAAAGAGATACGTAGTCATCGTAGAAATATTGCAATTCTATCAAATTGATCATTTTCTCTAATTCATTTCTTTTCTGATCTTCGTTTGACAAGCAAGTCGCTAGTTCATAAACGGGTTGACGCCTGCAAACAAGACAAATCCAGTATGGTAGTCTTCACGTAAGAATCGTTCAAAGTCTAAAAAGATGAAAATTGCTCGGAATATTTCAAGCGTTTTCGTGTGCATTTCATAAAATTATGTCGTGTCCCAGTATTGCACCCCATACAATCGTTAAGACCTACTCGAATTACCCACTTATGGATCTCAAATCGATAAGAGCTACAGTCCAATCGTATCAAAATGAGTTGGACGGGACCACTCTCGGCTTAGAAGCTCCACTATTACAGAAACTCCGCTTTCAGAGAATACACGATGATCTCCCCGTTCTACTACACCACCTCAAAGGATATGAATCAAACAAGCTCTACCAAGAAACGCTCACGCTCATACAACATCTCTTTGGAGAATTGAGCAAGCTTCTTCTAGCAAACGAAGAGGCAATGTCGAATTGGATTGCTCAATTTGCACCAAAAGAAACTCCGTCTGAAGTACCCAGCCCATCTACAAATACAGAATCAGTAGAAGAGAGCTATGCTTCTTTGAGAAACAGACTCTTGGCCGGTGGAGTGGAGTCTTCAAAACTCGAGAATGCCTCTCACGAACAATTGAATTCGTATCATGAGTCGATTCAAGAGGATCTCATTTCTGAGCTCTCAGACCTAACGTCATCGCTCAAATCCTCCGCTATGCAACTCTCATCCAAGATAACGGCCGATGCCAAGCTTGTTTCGGAAACAACCGAGCATATGGTCAAAAACCTGTCACTCATGCAAAACGTTGGCCGAAACCTCAATGACTACTTGGGCTCTAAAACAGGCGGCAAGATTAGTTTGTTCTTCATGATCAAGATCATGATATTTGTGTTTGTTCTATTCTTCTTCATGGCTTTCGTTGCCAAATTCTTCCCAAAGATGTGATTGCTGGAATTGATGATGTTTATTTTTCATTAATGACCTCTATATATATAATTAAACAAGATTTTGATTATTGCGTGAAATTTATCATAAATTAGCGCCCTTGAGCCTTCTCGGACAGTAATTCAGACTCAGACAAAAGGGAGCTTTCACTGCTTCTTTGTGGCTGCAAGGATGGATTCGAAAAGCCACGTGGTCCATTGTAAGAGTCAGCAGATTGTGGCAGGTTTTGGAACTGGCGAGGCAAATTGCCACATCTGTCCTTACCAAAGTTGATCTTCAAACTCTTGTAATCTTCCAATGACTTGATGCCATCAATTGCCTTTATAGCATTAGCGATGTTCACAAAATTGATGAACGCGCAATTTTTCTCCTCGAGATAATTGATTTGTTCGATATCACCGAATGTCGAGAAATCTTCTCTCAATTTTTGATAATTGAAGTAATCGAAGTTGGTAATGTTACCGACATAGATATTACGAGAAGCACCATTAGAGACAGCAAGAGACAATGCGTTCGACAATGGGCCAGAGTGCTTTCCCCAACCCACTTTAATTCTTCTGTTGTGGATAGTCAAGCCATGAAGTTGACACATGGCAAAGAATTGAGCAGCAGCAATAGGATCGATGAACGTGATAAAGCAAACGTGTCTCTCCTTCAAAAACCTGATACTTTGCAATAAACCACCTCTGACAACGTTACAGATCTCCTCAACAGAAGAATCTTGATGTAAGTTACCCAAATAAACAGTTCTGTTACCTAAGTTGTTGGCACCTCCAGCTTGAGTTGCAATTTGTGCAGCGGCAGCAGATTGTTGAACCAAAGCAGAGGAAATAAACTCTCTGTCGGCAGCAGTGACAACATGCTCCATACCCGGAGCCAAGCCCAAGTACTGAGCAGCGTTGTGTTGCTGGGTCTTGGTAATGAAAGCACATCTGTCTTTACCATAGAAGCACTTCTTGTCCAAGTATTTGTCTTTCAAAGGTAAATTCGAGACACACCTTACAGCGCTCAAGATTGATAAGAAATGAATGAATGCAATACCTTTTTCGGCAATAATTTTAATGCAGTCAATAACTCCGTAACAGGACAAATCTTCTCTCAACTCCTCCTCTGAGATCATTTGTCCAGTGACGGGGTTATGTAAGTTTCCCAAATAGACATTACGAGTAGCACCATCACGTTGGATTGCCTCCTTGACGGCCGGTTGGATCTGCGAGTTCTTTCCCCAACCGACTCTGATGTCATTACCCTTAATGTTCAATTTCTTCAAAATGCAGTCAGAGTGGAACAACAATGCGGATTGCTGATCCACAAAAGAAATAAAAGCACAGTTTTTCGATGGTAATATTTTCACGTTCTCCAAAATTCCGCTTCTGACGTAATCCAACAATTCGTTTGGCTCAATGTCAGACGGGATGTTACCCAAGTAAACAGTTCTTGAAGGGGGTTGGCCTTGCGCAGTTTGATTTGGCGCTTGAGAAATACTTGGACCAGTATTTCCGTTGAAAAGAAAATCAGAAGCAGAGTTGTTTGCCGATGGCGCGATTTCGCCCGGAAGACCGAACGAGGTTTGAGAAAGAGCCGAGATGGGTTCTTGGAACGAACGGTTGTTTCCCACTTGATCATGCAAGTAGAGTCTTTGAATCTGGGACGAAAGCTCGTCAGACTCAGAAGAGCCGCTGTTCATGTAGTACTTATCCTCATAAACCTCTGGATTGTGCATTTGAGCGGTCTCGTCCAAACGTGGATCACGCACCTCTTCGCCACCGTATTGTGGATAGAAGTCGTAGCCATTTCTTGCCCTGAAAGAATGGTCCAACTGAGGTTGAACTGGTTGTTCGGCCGAACCCTGCGAGTACATTTGGTAGTACGGTTGAGCCATGAACTGTTGGGGCATGGAGTGGAAAGGATCGTAGTAAGACATTTCAGTTAACGGGCACGGAGTTAAAATAAAAACAAATCAAGAAAACGATTAAAACAATAAGCAGAGAGAAATGAGGAGAAAGTAAATGCAAGGTGGTTTCGCAATACGGAGTTGCAAGGCAAAAGCAAAAAAAGGACTAGCGAGAGTGAAAAAATCACGCGACAAGAGTGCGAGGTAAATGCAAAGGTTGAAAAGTCAAGTTTTTGTTCGCTAGGCCGTGTAATCGAAGTTGCAACGCGACTGGGAATCTGTTGAAGAATAGAACTGATCCAAGATGAGCCTCAGAGCGAAGAAGACAGGACACGTTCACAGACACTTTCGTTGAGACTGAGAATACTTGACGGTCTTTGAAATGTAAATCTCGCTTCTGAACTTCTCAGATTTCACTCCGGATGTTGATTTGTTGAGTGTGGGAAGTAGTCGGGATATTTTTTTGGCTCCTGCAACTTAGCTCTTCCATCTAACACTGAAAAATGTGTCCTACACGATGCATTGAAGATGGCAATATGACTACAACACTAATGGTCAAAACGTGTTTAATCAATTTTGAGCGGCAAAAATAATAGATATTGTAATTCAGTTCCGGGATTTCTGTTCTTTTTTTTTTTTGTAATTTTCTGAAGCAGTAGATGAAGACCTGTTCACACTTCGAAAGAACATGCAGCAAATACAACACTTGCTCATGGACTTCCGAAAAAAAAAAACAGGAATTTTCTAGGAATCCGAATACTCAGTACTAGAGCTCTCAGCATCATCCTCCAGTTGCACTGGCGAAGTGGCCTCTGGAGGATGTTTGATCTGCTTTAGTTTTCTATCTTCTAATTTTTCAGGGCTTGAATAACTTACGCTTACATCCAGCTCACCACTGTGATCACCACTGTGATCACCATCTTCAGAATCATAATCTGTATCTTCTTGTGAAGGGCCTCCCTTTTCGAGTTGTTCTTTATCTTCACTTTTAATGAACATTGGCTCCTCATTGATGATATCATCAGGGTAGTCAGCAACTGCCATTCTATCCTCTGTTTTGACCCCCATCCGATCTTCTGCTTTTAAAACTTCTTTCTTTATGAATTTTTTCTTGCGCACAACTGGAGCTGCTTCGGTTTCATGCATCGTATCTCTTCGTCTATTCGCGCGTTTTGTGACTTTTCGTATTCGTTTTTTCCCGTATTCTTTACTTTCATCGCCTATTTCGATGTCCTCAATGTTGACACGATTTAAATTGAGTTTGCTTCGCTCAACGTACCCGTGGTTAAGGTCTTGTAAATTCACCCCAGAGTCTCCTTCGAGTTCTCGGATTCTTTGCTTCTTTGATTGCAAAACTTGGAAAAAACGATCTTGAAAATCTCGGATTATCAATTTGTAGTCCGATGTTAGCTCCGCTATTTCGCTTTCTTTAATCGCGCCGATCTTCTCGAACGTTTCACTAGTAAGTCTTGCCTTAAAAAGTTCTTCTCTGAGCAATTCGATCTGTTTCGTAGCTATCAGAAGCCAGTATAACATATCCGCCTCATCTGCAGAGCATGAATCAGGATCCCTGTATTCCAAAGGTATCATTCCTAAAGCCACCGACAAGAATCCCTTGGTTTGGACATAGAGCTCAAAACTCGGTATCTCTTCACAAAGCTCATCTTTGAGCAATTGCCCAGATTCATCGTAAGCGTCCATAGAATAGAGTTTACCTTGGAGCACAACATTCGAGGTCTCTTGAGGTAGCTTGACCTCATGAAATACATCAGCGTCAAACAAAAATTCCAAGGTTTGACGCCATACCTCATTATCTACATCTGCTTTCAGCTTTCGTGCTATGAGATCGGATTTGGTGTATTGCAGTGAGAAGATACCCTCTTCACAAGCCACCACTAATTTCAATAGTTGGGTATCCTCTTGCCACTCAATCTTTAATTGAGCCGACGCATTCTTGATCGTGCTTTTGGTCAATTGATTAATAACTGTGATATCCACGGTTTTAATTCGTTGCGTAGTTCCCACTCCGGCTTCGGACTTAGCCATGTCATTACAATCTGGGGCTTATCTGATGAACTGCATGCGACGACTCAAGAATATGATCCTCCAAATTTTGTAGTTTTAGACCAGATAATTTTCTTTAATTTAGTATAAAATATAATGATCTTAGTAGAAGGGACACCAACCACAATATATAACAGCCAAATTATGCTCGTCTGTAGCCTCCCTAATAAGTTCTCTGACAACCGCTGAATTGCTTAATCCTTTTGCATTAAGCTTTTCTCCTACTGTTAAAATAGCCGTAACAGCTTCTGATCCATCCTCCGTGGTATGTAAGTTGAACTCGCCTTCATTGGTCTCTTGAATTTGCTTGACCCGCATTGGGGAAATGGACCATGAGTATAAAGGATCCCATCTCAAAACATCAAGAATGGAGATTATTCGCTGTTGATTGTCTCTCAACACTTGTAGAGTGTGTTCGCATGCTTTACTGAACAAGCCACGAGTACCCGTTACACCAAAAGCATCCACGATATCTCTTGTCAATCTAAAAGGTACAGACTCTGGGATTGGAAGTCTCTTTCCCTGATCAAAGGCAACTCCAAGATCGATGTGAACTGGCTCTCCAGTAACTCCATCTAGAAGTATATTATTGCAATGGCGATCACCTAGTCCAAGGATATGACCAACAATGGAAGAGGCAGCTATGCCGCGAGTATAAGTAAGTCGGTTTTTGAACCAAATGTCAGGGTCACGAAAATTTTGCACAAAGTAGCTTCTTAAAACTGGTTGAATTTGGGTGCATATGCCACGAAATACCTTGACACGAGATGCCGATTCTTCATTTTGTGCTTTTTTCATGAGATCTCGGGCAACATCAATTTTCATAGCATCTTGCTTTTGGTGGAGAGGTCTCACAATTTCTATCAAGGCGTTTGTGTCTGGCACAAATTCGATCATTCCAGCTTTGGGGCCCATTGGTACAGCTTTGTATGTCCTAATTCTCAAATTTCTTCTTCTGGCATGGGAATCCCGTGACATGAGATTGTTGACCTTTTCAAAGACCTGTTCCATAATTGCATCTTGCCGAATATCATCGGTACTGTGTTTTAAGAGCATGCGATGAGATTTTCCATTTGATAATATGAATGTCGCAATTTTTGGTAAGCTCAACCCTGATGCTGCAACGGAAAGCTTTGGATCTATCAGTACCATTCGAGGGATATTCTCATATCCAGCACTTGTGATAGGTAGCAGTATGGTCGGAGGAGGGATCTTCGGGAGTCTATGCATCCAAAAGTCACCTACTTTCAATTTATCGAGCTGGATTCTCCGACTTTTAGATGCTTTGTATTGTGCAAGTGTGACACTCTCCTGACAAAATTCATAAGTGGGAATTAAGATCGTTGCACCAAACAGAACATCGGCTGAAAGCAATTGCTTGTGTATTGCTTTCGCAGCTTTGACTCTCGATGCCATGACGGCATTATCACTTTCTATCGAATGTTCTTCATGATATTCCAATGAGATCAAAAAATACAAAGAATGAAACGGATGTTCGCGACAAATTCTAACAATAAGGGCTTGAATCGCGGCCTGAAATTTCGAACTATCCAATGAAATCCTTGACAAGAGCTGCGTGATCCAACCAACACATATGTGAGTCGGTATCCTGTTGAGGTCTTGTTCAATGAAATCTTGCAAGTGAGAATCTGAAGCCAGCTCAAGCAACAACGAAAAGAATTTGTCTACGCTTTCATCGCGAGTCTCAAGCAATATACTTCTGAAGAAAAATTGAATCGAGTAAGCCTTGAACTTGCGCCGAGTTTCTGTTAACTCCTCCAACTCTGTAGTTTGAGAACTGATTTGTGTTTTCAAACGCGAATAGTACTTTTGCACAGCTTTCTTCTCAACTGAAGTCACTGAGGTCTTACCATAATGAACTTTGATTTCATCGATTTCACTTTTTCTCGCGACAATTCTTCTTTCTAGTTCCTTGACCTTCAGCTCAAGTTCCGCAGAGTTCGCTTCATTGTCACAAAATTTAGCAAGTAGGCGGCACGCCTCTTCTTGTTGACTGGAGTCCTCTATGCTATTGGTAGATGTAAAGAGCGGCTCAACATATTTTGTCAATAAGTTCGATCCATAATCAAATCGAGCCTCAGCCATCCAGGTCACTTTATATGCATCTAAAAGTAACTTGTCGATGGACAAAGAGTTGAATGGTAGATGAACGGAGCCTTGTTTAGAAAGATTTTCAATGATTGCTATCGAAATCTCGCAGTTTCCTTGCGCCCATAGAGCTTTCGCTGCTTGAAAGGTAGAAAGTTGCTTGAAGGAACTATGAAATGTTGGTTCTTTTATATTTGACTGAGAGACTAAGTCATCCAAAAGAGTAGCTGAGCTGAGCGTCTTCTGTTCGAGGTTTCGTTGCCGCGACAAATTATTGTACCGTAAAATTTCAGATGCGGCAGCTTGTATCGCTCGCATTTCCGCAGTGTCGGTCTTCTCAGGTAAACGATCTTTTAGCATGAAAGCTGTCCGCCTGGCCTCTAAGATATCGAGATCTGAACTCAAATCTGAGAATTTGAGCCACAGAGTTTCTTTGTTAAATCTTGAGATCTCCTGTTCGAAATCTTCACAATCGGACTTCAATATTGAATTGATTGTAGAAAGCGTTCCCAAAGTTTCGAAAAATGTAGTTATTGTTTCAACTCGTCTGTGATATGATAATTTTTGCCAACTCTCGTTGGTAGGAACAAAGTTCGACATGACAAGGTCATACGGGTTGGATTGTGATTTTTGGAAAGAGTGAAAGTAGGAATAAATTGCTCCGTGTTTCGTATCAAATTTTGTCTCAGCAGGCATTTGCCAGAAGTTTAACTTCCAGGCCCACTCAAACGAGACCCCTTGATGATTTTCGTTGTTTAATTGCATCAGAATCCCATTTATTCCCTCTTTCAATAAAGCCGCACTGAGGGAACTCGAATTTGACTGGCCTTTCAAGATTATTGATGAATCAAGGTAGGCATTCTCATACTTAACAGTTTCATCGGTTTTGCCTAGAATTTTGAGTAGCTCTGTAGATGTTTTGAGATCATTTTGATCCGAGAGATCTGCTAGAAAATCATCTTCATCGAGCTCTTTATACATTTGGCAGAGAGATCTGCTGTAATTGGGAAGGGAATCGGGTGCCCTTTCAGTGATTTGGTCCTCCAATAGAAGAATGTATGTCTTCGAGATTTGCTTGCTTTCCAATGTCGCAGAAAGTCCTTTTAAATCTATTTTGCCATAAAATTTCAAGAATATTTTCTGTCCATCTAAAGCTCGCGATCTAATTGCAAGAACAACGTCCTTAATAAGAATCACGCTATCTAAGCAGTGATTCGGGCTCTCAGGAACACAAAAATCTGCTATGATATCACTGACAAATTTTGAGGCATTTTGCCCCCCAGCATCAATGTAGTGGCAAACGAGTTGGGGAATGATGGGCGCGAGTTTTGTTGGCGCGTACTGACCAAAGCTACTGAGAACCCTTGCGAACCTCAGACTTCTGTCGAGATTCCCAATAATGACTGAAAATAAAGTTTGTACCCACTTGCAATACTGCGATTCATCGATGAGAGGTTTGAACGTTTGCAAGGCCTGTAAGGTCTCTTCGTATGTGAGCGGTGGAAAGGTATCTGGATACAAAAGACTAAACATCTTGTGGTTGACTGGAAAACAAATCTTCTGAGTAGTCTCAGAGAGGTGGTTGATATCAAACATTTTGAATGCATCGTTGAACTCTTGATCACGAAAGTAGAGCAAGACACCAATTAAAGATTCCACGTACGCAACTAGATTTGAATCTGTAGTGGACATCAAATTCTCGAAATAGACAACCATGAAGCTCATATCGTTTCTCATCGAATCAGTCAAGACACCAGCCTCTGAAACTTGAGCGTATGTCTTCAAGTTTTGCCGAAAATGTCCTTTTAAATAATGCTGAGCCATATACTCTGCAGCCTTCACTCTTAAGTCGATATTCTTCTCGGTATTGTAATGATGGTTCAAAAAAAGCGAGATCAAACACCTGCTTCCCCTCGCATTCTGTACATCAACGATACGGGGAAAGACCCTTAAAATTAATGAAGCAAATGCATCAAATCTTTTGGCAGCAAGAACCTCAATGTGTTCATCATCCAAGAAATCTTCAAGTGATGATATCCGCATTTCAGCGGCTGGATTTTGGATTAAATGGACTACGGAGACATAGAAGTCAAGAACTTTGGAATCCAAAAAGGACTCCCGAAAATTTTCCAAATAACTCTTAAGTTTTTCCAAGAACATGAAAGACTTCAACAGGTGGTCACTACCCGATAGATAAGCTGATAAAATTGAAGTAATGACTGAGTTGAGTTGGATTTGGGGAACTGAAAGAAGATCTTTGATCTGAATTTCACTTAAGATGTCTGAAACTTCATCCCTGGCTTCTGTGCACACATACTTGAGGCACATCTCCATTAGCTGGGTGGTAACAGCGCTCCCTGTGAAATCGAACTTGCAGATGCGTATTAGAAATTTGAGCCTCCTTACATCATTAATTGGTTGTGATTGAGCAATTGATAGGCGGCGCAAAAGGAAATGAATCGTTTGCATGCTCCAGAATGACTCATTTTGTGGATGGAATTCTTGGATCAATGATGAAATGATCTCCTCGCTCATGCTCGGTAAAAGCTGATAGCTGGGCACTGCGCCAGCATCGTGGTTGGAAGAATTGAGAGATGATTTGCTCATACCTTTCACAATCATTCTTGATTGGACTCCAGTTTTGAAGTCAGTGAGTTGAATTGTTTCCAAAATGATTAAAATAAGTAGTTCTGACATAGTTTTGTCGAATTTGTCTTTGAAAAATGAAGCAAAGTTTTGATAGATTTTCTTCTCAATACCGTTTGATGCGAAAGCCAACGGAATTGCTTTCGGAAGACTCGAGACAATGACAGGTTCCTCATAAACATTTATAGGTGTGATAAGTGTTGTTGCAACCGGCCTTGATTTGAGAAGCTCTGGACGAATGCCTGCCGATAGCCAAATAGAGGTGATGATCGAGCTGTTTTCATGGGCAAAATCTTTCCACTCGTGATAACCAAATATCAGATAAGGAAACTTTTCTAAAGACCGCTTGGAATCGGACCAGGTTTTGAGTATCGGAAGACAGTTCTGAGCCAAGAACAAGCGAGATTCGTCGAAACCATCTGTGAATGCCATGTTCAGTATACATCGACTCAGGTACGGAACGATAGCATTGTTCTCCGATAACTCAGTGAGGGTTTGAACAATTCTTAATGGCAGGTATATATCAGCCTTCGACAACGATAGCAAGATGTTGCAAATCGTTGCGTATCGTTCTACGGAATTAAAATCTCGGCTCTCAATCGGGAATATTGACAGGTTCAATTCCATTCTTTTATCTAGGATAGGCATCAAAAAATCGATTTCTTTGATCAGTTCACATACAAATTGGAGAGAAACATTCGTGAAATTGTCAAAGCTGCGGCCCATGGACGGAAGGAGCTGTTCATCTGGAATAGTCATGCTCACAGTAGCCCTCAACGTAAAAATGTAAGCGTGGCACTCTTCGACAATCAAAAGTTTGTCATTTTCAAGGCTCAAGAGATACTTTGCAAGGTCTTGGCAATCAGACTGAGCAGCGTCAAGCAGGCTCGAATCATCAAATACCATTCGTAAAGCTTTCGTTGCTAAAATGAGGGCGGTCGGGTCCCGTTCATAGGTCAGTGAGGACAAAACTTTCTCACCCATTACCCGTATGAGTCGAAACAAACCCTCTTGACCGAATTTCTTGGAAGCAAATGAGAGAACAAGATCAGCACAATTCAATAACTCAGCGGTTTCAAGCTTTGCAGCATAAGTAAATGCAGCTTGAAGCGATACGCAACTGAAAAGGTAGTAAAGATAAATGCTCTGACATAATTTCTCGGGGCAATTTATAGTTTCTGGTGTTCCTAAATTGGAGCGCGTATGACTTTGTGAGAATTCATCCTCTAACAAAACACTAGTTGATATGGAGGATAGCGAATTAGGAAGTAAATCAGTTTGAATCCGAAAATCTATTATTTCGAAGGGAAAATTTAGTTTCTCAAGGGTTTCTCTTCGTGGTTCCAAATCGCTGATGGACTCAACTACTTTAAGAGCTTCAGTTTTCAGATTTATCAATTTTGCCAGGGACAGAATTAGGTCCATAGCGTGTTCCTCAATTAAAGCAGCTTGTATCGGATCAAACCGTAGGTAAAGGTCTGAAATAGAAGAAAGCATTATAGCCGAAGTCACCAAACAATTAGCATTGCACGCTTGCTCTATGTCGAAATAATTGAATTCACTGAATTGTTTCAATAGCACATTATGCAAATCTTGAGCTATCGCGATGCCCAAAAACTCGAATCTGCTTTTATCATAGCTTCTTGTGGTGTTATGATCTGCAAGGCTTAGAAAACATGTGACAGAATAATGTCTTTTCATTTCTCGATAGAGATTGTCTGGCTGAAAAAAGATTGAGTTTATGAATAGAGGAAAACTTACATTGTTCCCAAGCAACCAACTCATGAAAATGGGCAAGTACTTTGAAAGGGAATTTGGATTTGCAACGTTGTCATGCAATCTATGCGAAGTCTGACATACGTTTGTGATCCAAAGCACAATCGCTCGATGGAGTAAGTGTTGCTCGGATAAACTTGACCCCGAGTGAAGGGTAGCTAGTGTCATCCAAAAACGACATGAATAGAAGTCCAAACATGGGGGGCCAGCCATAACCGGAAAATCAATGATGTCTTTACAGACACCGCTGATCCATTCTGAAGGTAGGAGAGAACAATGATCTTCAGCCAATGAGATAAAAATACAAGAGCAACTTTTGTATGAGGACCAAGAATTCATTAACGAGACAGTCGACTTCATTACCGTTTGCAAGCAATTTTTAAGAGGATCGTCATTGCATGCCTCTGGCAGAATTTCCAATCTCGCTAGCAACTCGTGACATGCTAACAATGACCAAAAAGGTTCTGTGAGGATGTGTTTGCTGAATTCTGTTAATAAGGTCACTGAATCATGTTGGTCAAAGTCCTTGTGGCTAGACTTCAATGCGCTAGGTCTTAGCTCGAAGCTTTCAATCGAAATTTCAGGCTCATGCTCGCAAATGAATATCATTAATTGTAAGCCACAAGTTCGCCATTTGACGTCTTCGCTATCTAGCATATATTGGAGCAAGTTACTCAAATTTTGAAACAGATTTATATTAAATCTTTTTTCTGTTGTTTTACGTCTCTTGGTCTGATGAATGTTATCAGAGCAGTCCCTCATTCGGACCAATGACTTTTTTGAATGATGAAGACTTTTCGCGCGAATCCTGAAATATGTAATGAGAAGCTTCGCAAGACCACTTATTACAAGCCAGCCGAGACGATTGTCAGACACCAACCTTATCAATCTTAAGTTGTACCAATCTTGATGATTCCGAAAAGAGACCACATCAAAGTCGGATGGAAATACTTTAAATCTCGGTCCTTGAGCGAGTTCTATTTGCAACTCTATCATGCGCTCAAGATTGTACATCTGAGTATCGGAAAATTGGCCATCTGGGTCTTCACCCGTAACTTCAAGCAACGTTTTTGGAGGTAGGTGGTCAAGGCTCATCAAAAAATGGAAGGATTCAATATTCATCGCTAGTTGGAGTTGATGCATTAATGCTTCGGTAGGTGTTGTTGAAAATTGTAGAAACATCTTAATCTCTAGGTCTATTAGGCAATGAGAGGTCCACATGTCCTCACCTGCTAGAATTATGATTAATTTATTGATGATTTTGAGAATGCTGGTGTGTAGCACACTTTCCTTTTTTCTGAAGCAGAGACAGGTGTTTTCTAGTATTGTAAAGATAATCTTTCGATATTTCTTCAGTGTAGATGGAGAAATGGTAAATGACAGCTCAACGCCTAGAAGGCTACTCAACAATAGATAAAGCTGATTTAGGAGACCTTCATTAGTAAACTGATAGGCATTTGAGTCTGCTTCTAGTTGCGTAAGTTGTAGCTCTGTTTGAATTGCCCAAATACAGAAGTCACAGTACTCAGTCCAAAGAGTCTCTGATAGGTGTGTAAAAAGGCCCCAACTACGCATCATTAATGCCAAACATTTTGCAATACTACTCTTAGTTGGCGCGCAATGTTCTATGAACATTGGTCTGCCATCATCAGCTGATTTGTAGTAAATCGACTGGTAAAAGGATTTCAAAGAAAGGCCGAACTCTGAAAGGAATTTGAGTTTCTGGCGCAGAACTGTTGAAGACCGCAAACAATCTCCAACTATCTCGAATATGATGGTTGAAGCGAAGATAAGCCTTTGCTCTGTGGATGAGTTCACGATCTTCGCGTCCCGTTCTTCAATGAGACTCTTAAAAAGGCTTTTACATAGAGCTGCAAACTGTTTATTTGAAAGCCGCAAATTGTCAATTGCATAGCCCGATAATAAATTTAAAGCATCGTTCCTGGTCTTGACCTTGTTAGATTGCAACAATTCAATTACACTCGAAATGTCACGAGCAGACATCAGTCTTCGTGGGAGGTAGGAATGAAACGCGGAGTCGAATCAAATGGGTGGACCAAAATGCTGAGCTCCCCCGGGAGACCACGATGCATAGAGTTATCATTTTGAATAGAAAGAGGTTGAAAACTGTCGGCAAAATATTCAATTTTTCATTTTAAATTCTTTTGCTCCAATGAATTTGAGTTTGGAAAGGGTCTAATGACAGGACTGTTCTGTACAATATGAAAAACTTCGAAATTCATTTAATGAAAGAAGATCACAGCTCCTGCTTGTGTATGCCAAAAGCTTCTGAGTGTTGCATCAAGCACTAAAGTCCAATTCTATCTCAAGTCTCTTTTCACGAGTAGTGTGTACACAATTTCACAAGCAGTCAGAGACTGAACAGAAATAGCACAGAACACCTCTTTTCAAGAGTCCAGATACCTCAAATTTCTTGCAATATAATATTTGTCACACGAGTATTATGCATTTAAAGATTTACATCTTTGAGTGAGGTTTTCGATTTTTAAAGGCAGTTTGTGAATTTGTAAGACTGTCTGGATAGCTCTCACAATTTGAGAACCTAAGTGTTGCGTGGGTTTCAAAAATCAATGATTATTTTTGGGTTCGATAGTCTAGAGATGAAAAAGAAATGAGAATAACATAAACACACTTGTAAGTCTACCGAAAAAATAGTACTACTACACCAAATAGCTTTTACAATGAGACAACACAACCGAAAAACGTGCAGTCCAAACGATGCAAGAATACTCATGAATATGATCTAGGTAAACGGTTCATAACTAAGAAAACATTGAAAATGATATCACTCATTTATTCAATTTCATCACAAAACGGAGACGTAGCTCTTCTTGGTGAGAAATAAGGGAATACTCCTAGTTCGGATACCAGGAGATAACAATTCTACATACATTCTAGCTAGACAACTCTGACGCCGAAGCTTGCATAAGCACCACCACATATTCGCCAAGTCTCACAGCTCATCGAGCAAACATCTCCAGTCAAGGGTCAGTTTTGTTCGGAAAATAGCCATAAACAAAATAGCAAAAGTCATTCGCAATGCACCTGCTTTGTGTTAGACAATTACATGGGAGATAGACATTTGACTCCGAGCATTCGCAGTCACCTGTACGGAGTCATCTGCAGATATATAATAGAGCCACACCCCACAAATTAATCGAATCGTTTAATTATTCCAAGAAAACCAAAATGTCTTCAAAACAGGCAACTAATCTCGTTAAGAAAACCCCTTTGTTTGAGAGTCATGTCAAGTACGGTGCTAAATTTGCCCCCTACGCTGGTTTCCAGATGCCCCTTCTCTACAAAAGCCAATCACATATCGAATCACATCATTGGGTGAGAGAGAAGGTGGGATTATTTGATGTCAGTCACATGTTGCAGCATAGAATCGATGGCAAGAATGCCAAAGATTTTTTGCAGAAGATTACTCCAATTGACTTAGGTTCCCTCGGGGTAAACACCAGCAGCTTATCAGTGCTTCTTAATGAGAATGGTGGTATCATCGACGACACCATTATCACCAAACATGGAGAGGATCAATTTTACATGGTCACAAATGCTGGATGCAGGGATAAGGATTTGAACTTTATAAATGAAGAATTGAAAGCCTTTGACAATGTTAAACATCAAACCTTCGAATCCACCTTGTTGGCTGTGCAAGGCCCCAAGGCTGCTGCTTTAATGCAAAAATTCACTAATGAAGATTTGAAGGCCATTAAATTTGGGCAAGTCAAATTTTTAGGATTGAATGGTCTCGTTGACTCCCAGATCCACCTTTCAAGAACAGGTTACACTGGCGAAGACGGATTTGAATTGTCCATTCCATCGTCAAATGAACACGAATCATCTCAAGCTAGGTCCTTTTTTGAGTTTCTTATCGATGAACACCCTGACTTGGTCAAACCAATTGGTCTCGCGGCAAGAGACTCATTGCGTTTGGAGGCAGGAATGTGTCTCTATGGAAATGAATTGACTGAGGATATTACACCAGTCGAAGCATCATTAGCCTGGTTGATTCCTAAGACCAGGAGAGGTCCTGAGACTCACTTCAATGGTAGCTCCAAAATCTTGCAACAATTGGCAGACTTGAAGTCTGTGACTAGACGTCGTATCGGAATTGTTTCCGAGGGCCCTGCTCCAAGAACTCATGCAAAGGTTTTGGATTCATCGGGTGAAAAGGAAGTTGGTGAAATCAGCTCTGGATCTTTGTCCCCAACTTTAGGAAATAATGTTTCTCAAAGCTATGTTGACAAGACCGTAAAGATCGGAGATGAGGTTCAAATTATAGTTAGAGGAAAGCCAAGAAAGGGAAAGCTTGTCAAATTGCCTTTTGTTGAGAATAATTTCTATAGAGGTTAAATTTTTGTGAATCGATTCGAATATTCATAGGCGAGGTGAATACAGGTGTCCAAATGTTGGAAAAGACAATTGTAGAAAAGAGCAAAAGAATCAAATACCTGAGAGTTGTAGTGATATTTCATTGTGTTACTTTTATGCTCCCCGTCTAGGAGTTGTGAAGAATCATGCTTTGTTGGGCTCCAATATGCTATATTTTCGAGAAAACATGCTCGATTCCAGAATATCAGATATCTCAAACTAGGCAAGATCCCGAATGGAGCCATTCCGGGACCGCGAGGCCCTTCACTTCGCAAATACTGTGTGACCGCCCTCGACTTTAGGGGTCAAAGAGGTAGAATCGCAATACGGGCGCAAGAAGTCAAAAGGCCAGACACTAAAAGAGTCTAGACTTCGTGAATTTACTCATCCTCACAAATATTCGAACGCCTGATTGTTTCCTATTTCAGAATGTGCTGTTAGCACATTCCATTCGGAGGGTATTGACGCATCTTGCTGGTAGCCTGTGCACTTCTGTTGATACAGTCCAAATAACACCAATTAGACTTGGACAAAGTCGAACCTTTTGACGCAGTACATTTACCAAAACCGATTCAGCACGCACAAGATTGGAGAGGCTTTGCATATGACATTTCAATGTTATCATTTGAAGGAGTTGTGCATATCTCACTGCGTATCCGCTAATAAGCTCATTTAGGAAATAGAGAGTGCTTTTCCAGATCATGGTTCCAAAGATGGATAATCTGAACTACAACAAAAGCTATGCTACCAAGAATTGAAAAATGTAATTGAAACAGTAGAGACTTAAAACAGTCCACTAAAACTTTGTAGTTGAGTCAGTATCCAGTTTGCGATTGAAACTAAACGATCTCAAAAGTGATGTCAACTCAAAAAATTGAGTGTTGACACTATGCATGAAAATACCCTACATACACCCTACGTCAACTCAAAACTTTAATACACGAACGTCAAAAACCTGCATGTACACCTGGAATGTCGCTAATTGCAGTTGAGAGGCTTTCATGAAGTCCGATTACGGTGCAGGTCTGAATCTTACCCGACGTGGTCTACAACCATCTTTTCCATCAAACGGTGAGGAGCACGCCCATAACCGCGGGACTCGTGAGGTAGATTCATGTAGAGTTACAAAAATGAAGTGAGCGGGAGATCTTCATATCGATTGTTGAGGAAAATATGACCCACATGATCACAGAAGGTCCATACTCTGATCAGATTACAGTTCGTTAGGACTTCATGTCGTTGGGCGTCACCTCCAGAAATCATTTTTCGTAGAGAGCTTGCATATACTTAACGTTATTCCTGATCGACAGGTATGGTTCCAAAACGATATAACGAGGCGTCTGGTTGCATATCGAGGGTCATAATGGAAAAGGGTTTTGAGTGCAGGAGAGGACCAGACATCCAGGCAAAGCCATACCGTTTCGTTGAGCGCCATGAAGATACAGATGAATTAAACAAGATCAAACAGACTGAACTTAATTTTTTCAGGCTTGATGTTGTCAGATGACCTCTCTTTTTTCAGGCTTGATGTTGCCAGACAACCTCTCTGGGGTCAAGGAATGCGATTGGCAGGACGTTAGACTAGGTTTGGAATGTCAAGCAACGTCTTTTCTTAATTAGGGTTAAGGTTCGTATTAGGGGTTATACACAGTATCAAACTTATATGAGATACAGGATCATTATTTTGATGGCTGCAGCACGCACGGTTGGAAAAACATTGTTGCATATGATTGACCTGTCTACACGAGATTTTCAAACTATAGATTTCCGCTCAGTATTTCTCGTATCGGCGCGACCAACCCTGGCTCAAGTGCATCTTACAGCCGCTTGCAGCAAGTTAAAACTGAGAACAAGATACCGCTAGTTCAAAACTGAGGTTCTTTTCCGATACACACTCCGAACAACGAGAGATAAAAAAGAAAGTGACCAACAGCTTTCTGGAATGAAATGAAAATATCGCATAGTTTTTGAGTCAATAGTGTCAGTAGCGCCAGGCTGGTTCTTTGGAACCTGCAGATGCGCAAAGTGTAAAACAAACCTCGCACTTGGCTGCAAAATATTGGCGTCTAAATGTCTTCCATGGCAACACATATTAACGAGGAAATATAAAAAGCGGCCATGATTCCCTCAAGTTTTATAAATCATCAACCTAAATCAACACCTTAAACATGAAGTTCTCCGTTCCATTCGCTATTCTCTCTGTCAACGCTCTCGGCGCTCTCGCTCAATTCGAGGGTTTGAAGCGTGGCTACAACGACTCTACTGAGGTTTCTTCAACCCCAGTGGCCACTGGTTCTACTATGCTCTCTAGTATGGTTGCTTCCGACTCTGCTGCTTCTACTCCTGCTGCTGCTTCCTCTCAAGCTGCTGCTTCTTCTAGAGCTGCTGCTTCTTCTAGAGCTGCTGCTTCTTCTAGAGCACACCATTCTAGAGCTTCTGGTTCTTCTAGAGCTTCTGGTTCTTCTAGAGCACACCATTCTAGAGCTTCTGGTTCTTCTGTTGCTTCTGGTTCTTCTAGAGCTTCTGGTTCTTCTAGAGCTTCTGGTTCTTCTGTCGCTTCCTCCGTTTCTACCAGAACTACTGTTGTTACTATCACCAACTGTGGTACCCGTACTTGTAGCTACGTTGCTCCATGTGTCACCGACTACGTCACTTACTGTCCTTTGACCGGTGCTGTCGTTGTCCAAACCTGTGACAAGAAGGGTAAGTGTAACCCATACACCACCCAGGTTACCAAGGCCGGTACCATCACCATTACCGGTGTCGTCGCTGTCCCAACCCCAGGTACCCCAGGTGTCCCAGTTGCTCCAGGTGCTCCAGGTGCTCCAGGTGCTCCAGTGACCCTCGTCTCTTCTTCCGCTGGCAGCAAGCCAACTGCTGCTGCCCCAATTGCTGTCGGTGAGGCTGCTAACATGGCTGGTGCTTCTGCCCTTGTCCTTGGTGCTTTCGTCTTCAACTTGTTGTAAATGAGCAACTTTTTTTCGCTGGATCAATTTTAATTTCTTATTTACCACATTTTCACATTTTCGGTTATTTATAATTAACACTTTTGCCTTTTAAACCTCGCCGCCATTTGTTATACACCAATAGAAGACAATCTTGTCAGAACACTTTTGGAATTAGATTAATCGCACGGTAAGATTACCAGCATATGAATACTCAGCAGTCGGTTTATTCACTGTGCGTGTGAGAAATTGTTAATCAGATCACTCACATTCTCAAAGATTGTCACAAGCTTCAGATTTTTTAGGATAGTGTCGTGTGAGTTAAGTGTTGTCTCCCACAATCCAACTAGAACGACGTTTAGCATTGTGAAATTTGATGAACTACGGAAAAATTTCACTCGATTAACTCAACAATCTTCAATCAGTTTAATTGTTGTCGCCTGTAGAATTTTGGCCCCTCATAAAAGTTCTAGTGTTATAACATGACAAATGATCAAACTAGAATAACAGGTGAGCGCCGAATTTCGTTATCGAAGGTTTTATTCACAAACATTTTGCAAGATTCGTGGTTTTCTTAAATCAGCGACTCTGTAGAGAATCATCAACAACATGCAGATCTGGAGAAAAATGTCAAAAATGACAGGCAAACGGGTATCATTATACCATGGTCTCTCACGACTTTCAACAACAACAACAACAACAAGTATCTAGTTGAGGAAAATTAAGAACATTATATCGTATTCTAAAAATTCATCGCAGCATTTATTTTTTGATTGTCTACTTACACTTCTCAAAGAAAGCTCTTTAATAGAGGCAGACCTTAAGCGAAATGCATGCCAATAAATTTTACACTATTGGGCATCCCCGCTCACATAGAGCAATTCACACTAATAATGGCGAGCACATTCAAGAAGGACTATAAACCTCCAAAATTCAAAGAGGAGCTTGGAAAATGAGGCAAACTTATCCTCAGACTTGCTAACAAGGGGCTTCACTTCTTAGAGCAAGGCAGATCTTTGCCAGGGCAGCTTACCAGGTGCGTGCATAAGCAAACCGTGAATTGTTCAGTCCTGCAGAGCGCCTTGGCCGCGAAGCCTAAAAGATTCGCTCTTTAGTGAACAAAGACACAGACAACCGTAGAGATATAAGTCTCGTCATTCATGGCATGGTCAATAAATATAATAAAAATAGTGCGGTTTCAACCGAGCCCATAGTCGCGTATACATTGCTGCGCAGGCCCAAATGCCTCAATTCTACCGTGTCTCTCGCAACACGCGAACGGCCGCGAAAGCCCACCTTATTCCTGCGTCACCTGTGAGTGACAGGACCCGCTCCACTTATATATAATACTTGCACATCTGCCCCCTTTGCGACGACTAAAATTTTTATCTAGCCTGTGGTGGAACACTCCCGAGAAAGCCAGTAGCCACCTAGCCTGTTCGTAGCAATGTACTCCCGCCCACTTGCCAACAAATCGGAGTCGTACTTGAATTCCAGACCTGCTTCTCCAATCAAGTCTCGTTCCCATACTCCTCTGCCCACGAAGGTTCTCAAATTGGATGTCGACTCAAGCAAGTACCAGGCTTCACGTGCGATCGGCCCAGGTTTTCACATCTATCATGACCCACCGTCTGCTGTTGTGCCTCGTAATGGTAGCACTGCACAGGAACTAGTCCATGATGATAAAGAGAACATTTTGCAGCCAAAGATAATGGGCTTGGTTCAGCAGAATTACACACACAGACGCCCGCTTGGCCCTCTTAGCATCCGTAAATACCCGGGGTATGTGACCGCAGCAGAACTGCTTAGACGCGGCCGCCAGAGATTGACGACAGTGTATCAACCCAAGAACGCCACTAATGGCTCAGGTTCGATGCATAAATTCAATGGCCTCCCCAGTTTCGTAACTCCTCCAAGAAACTCTTTAGATAAGATCTTGCACCGGTCTGGTACCCTGCAAGATGTAGATGTTGACGAGATTGAGCAGATGCTTCTCCGCAAGCTGAGAGAAGTGACTCAACGCAAAAGAGCAATGTCTGTCGGTGCTAATCGTGGAAAAATTCATCTCGTAAGAAAACCCCAGGTGAACATCAGTTCCAATTAGTACGGTGCCATTCGCTATATCGACTTCAAAAGCAAGATATGGCTGCTCCATAGACAGTTGCAAACTCGACTTTCTTAAAAAATGATGCATACGATACCATTTCGATTACTTCGTCCTAGCCTCACTGCTGCTCATCGCTCAATGAGGCTCTTGGCTTGCCCCGACAAGCCCTTTATACCCAATTCATTTCGCCGTTTCCACACAGTTCATGTAGACTCTAGTTGTTTAGTTTGTTTTGTGATTTATTAAGCCGGATACTGTATTTTAACCCCATCAACATCGATACTCGTCTCGCCCATTTGGCGTTGCAATGAACAGATGGCCTGACTTATCGTTGAAATATCTTCAATAATATAGCAAGAATTTTTCGAGCGTTGATGAGACGAAAATTCGAAAATTGGCCCCTTTTTGTTTTCTCAGTTCAACACCGTTCGTTTTTTATGTTCGTTCAGTTCCCACTGTGACTGTGCAGTCTTTGAAAAAATGTCAAGGCTCACTCACTCTCCAACCCCATTCTAAACTCAACACCGTGCAATACCCACACCAGACCAGTAGAGATGTCGAGTTCCATCATACTGTCGTTCAAGTCTCTCAATGTGGCCACTGCACAGGACTTCTCGGATCATGAGGCCATCTACCAAGCATCTTACCAGTACTTGGCCAAAGTGAAGGAGTTCAGAGACATCCAAGCTGTTCACAACGTCATTGTATCTTTGATCAACACTGATAGATATTACAAGGCTTTGGAATTTCTCAAGCAAGTGCCAGAAGATATCCTTCTGGAGTTTCCATTGGAGAAAGCGTATATCTACTACAAGACTGGTCATACCGGGCTTGTTGAAGAAATCTACAAGGGTAGCATCACTTCCTCCGAGCTCAGTGACACTCTGAAGACAGCAATCAAGCATGTGATGGCGCAATGCTACTATCAGAATGGCAAGATGGCAGCTGCCTTGAGTTTGTATCATGAACTTATCACACTCAGTAGCACCGATCTCAAGTTGGACATCGCTTGCAATGAAAGAGCCATTCTTTCTCAAATGACCAATGAGTCTGTTGCCAATGAAACTCCTTTGCCCGTCAAAGAGTCAGACAAGACGTATGATTTTACATTCAATGAAGCTTTGATTGCATTGAGAAATAACGACATAGAGACTAGCTTGAGATTGTTGAAACAGGCTTCTTCCATGTGCACGGAACAAAACCTTGATTCGGATCCCGCAGACTTGAGTGCCGAGCTTGCTCCTATTGAACTAGCATTGGCGTTCGTGTACCAGGTCTCTGGCCAACATGCCCAAGCCTTATCGACCTTGAAAGATTTGGACCTAGAGAGTGTTTCAGATCTGTTGACAAAGCAGATCATTAAAAATAATTTGATCTCTCTAACCACCGCACAACAAAACATGAACTACACTGCCCGTGAATTGAATTTCAAAGATATCTTGCACCTTCACAGAAATAAGATGACCCGTGCTCAATTCCGCTCGTTGGTGAAGAACCACATCTTGTTGGAGTATCAGGGTAAAACCTTATCCAAAACTTCTAATTACTGCAGCAACTCGTTCTTGAAAAAGTTTGCAGAGGAGTTCGATGGCGATGTCTTTCCTTCCATCATGAAATTGTTGCTCAGACTCGACATTTCTGCTGAGGATTTGAACGATGAGGGCAAATATAAGTCAGTCTCCAAAAAAATCTATAAGTTTGCGTTAGCAGAGCTTGCAAACACTCAATCCAGCGAAACTCTCGTCTCTGCAGCTTTACTTCTAGTCTTTGTCAATTCCAAGTCTTCCAAATTCGATCAAGCTATCCACATCTTGGAGCAAACTACCAAGCTGGAGCTCGAATCTGACTCCGTAAACTTCCACGCCGCCATCTATAGTGCTCTTGTCACTTTGTATGAAGCAACAAAGGCACACAACAAATTGGCTGCTTTATACGCGTCGATGATTGAAAAATTTGAGAAGCTCAGTGCCGAGGACTTGTCAAATGAAAGGGTCTATGGCTTTGTGCGCAATGTTGCATTCAGACTTGTCAGTGTAGATTCGCAAATCGACTTGTCGAATATATTCAGAGCTTTGCGCACCGCTCAACCAGAAGATAAGAGTATACAGAGTATTATTGACCGGGAGAACACTCTTTTGAATGAAGAATTTGCCGCAGATGACGATGTGGAGGACTTATTGAAAGCTAATCTTGATGATTTGATGTCTAAAGTGTCGCAAACTCGTCCTTCGACAAGAAAGAACAAGATCACTCCATTTAAGATCACTAAGAAAACACAAAAGCCTAAGTTCTCCAAAAGCAAGGTTTTGAAGGCAGAGGGCGACTTCGACGCAGAAAAAGATTTGGATCAAGAAAGATGGCTTCCAATGAAGCTCCGCTCCTACTACAAACCATCGAAAAAGGAATTGAAGAAAAAGTCTGGAGGCCACCAAGGAGCCGTAGAGCTGTCTCCAGCTCCATCTACAAACCAAAGTGCCTCGAGTAAAAATAAGCAAAAGAAAAAGAAGAAGGGAAAGAAGTAATGTTAGTGATAATTCGATGACTCCAACTATGTGTGGAATCTTCGACGAATATAACGAAGAAATATAGTGTAAAATTGTTGATTTAGTGGATGTAGGAGGAGAACTTAAATCGGCTACAAGAAACGAAAAATGTCAATTAGTATCAAAATTGATTAAACAGAAGTAACGAATTCAAACGTGAGCCCTGATGAAAATTTGCGCTCATGACTAAGCACAATCATGGGTTGCAATAGTGTATTTTACCGTTTCCAAGGGCCCCTCCCTCGCATAGGACCAAATTCGAAATCTGATACCGATAAAACCTGCACACAAGCATCGAGATTCGTTGGAGGTGTCCATTGTCGGCAAAATCGTGCAGGTTGGTTTATTAGCGGATTTACTCGACGGTCTCACATTCCATATTGGGAACGAGCTGACTACCTATATCTAGGTATATATAGCCTTTCCACTCCACTTCGGTTTTCTGATCTTCAAAGCATTAACGTTCAGTTACATCGCAACCCCCTTGTCAACATCCGCGGCACTCTATCAATTCGAGTCCATCTTCGCTACTAACCTTTTCCTTTTATACTCGTCGGCCACTTGTATCAATCGAAGTCCCAGATTATGTGGATTAAGTTGAGCTACCAGTATAAATTTGTGCTTTCCTTTTGAATTTTATTTCAAAACCCCTTACTATTAATCCAAACTTAACCCCCAAAATGGGTTTACAAGCCGCATCTACTATCAGGGCTTCCAAACAAGTCTCTAGAATTAAGAGATTGACTTTAGAGGACGTGCCAAAGGCAACAAGAACTTTGTGCAAGGCCTTTGTGAACGACAATCTTGGTAAATTGTTAACTAAACATATCAAGGATCCCTCGGTCAAGGCGCAAGTTGACGTCCTTCTTTATGAGTGCTACCTCAAACAGCATATCCTCAAGGGTATGTGTTTCGGTGTTGGTGAAGATGCCGATGAATTCGAGACTGTTGCCATCTGGTCGCACCCCAATTCTGTGAACGACGGTCTTGAGAGTTTTTCCAACTTGATGGACGCTGGCTACGACAAGCTCTGGCACTTGTGTGGCAAAGAAGGTCAAGACAAGATCTTCAGAGGCATGATGCCTTTGTTGCACGACACTTGTGATCGTATTTTCGCGACTGACAGAAGCTTGGCCGGTAAAGGCGTCTACACTTTGGTGTACATGGGATCCCTCGCCAAAGCTCGTGGCAAGGGAAACGCTCGCGCAATCTTCGAGTACATGTTCGAGAATTACATCGACTTGCCAGGAACAAATCATGTGTCGTACTTGGAGAGCTCTGCTGCAAGCAACATCCCCATTTACAACAAGTTCGGCTTCAGGTTCTATGAAGACATTACACTCGGCAACAAGGATGTGCCTAACGCCAAAGAGGGCGAAGATTACGCTGTTATGAATGTGATGGTCCGTGGTCCCTTTGGCCAAAACCTCGAACCAGACTCTAAGTTATAGAAAACATCTCTGCAAAATAAATGTTCATTTAGCTATCATGCAACTAGGAAGGAATATATACAATGTAGGGCTTACTCGTCCAAAGAGAGAACACTGCGGTCGGATGGGGCAGTGCGGTCGGCAAAAGCAGCTTTTGCCTCTGCACGAAGCTTCTCTTCTTGAGCTTTAGTCAAGAGCTTGACGACCTGGTCAGGGGGAACAAAAGAGAATTTACCGAAACCGAACTCTCTGTCGGACATTTTGTTCAAAACATACAATTGTTGCCTCACGTAGCCGACCAAAGCCTCAATATGTCTTACGTCGGCGTTTGGGTTACCTGAGAAAACGTTTCTCCACAAAGCAGCAGCAAGGGTGATATCATCGGTGACAAGGCCCTCATCATAAGAAACGACGAGACCCAAGAGCTGAGTGTGGTAGTCCTTCAAGTATCCCTCGATAATTCTGGAAGAGTTGATGCCCATCTCAATGGACATACGCATCTCCATATCACTGAAGATACGGTCCACGAGCTTCTGCTGGTAGTTTTTACCGTATTGGAATGGCATGGCTCTCATACGCACAGACAAAATCCAGTAGTGCAAGGCAGTTATTTGGAACCATTGCGAGAAACTCTTAGGTAGGTTAAGTGTTTGGTAGAAAAACTTGGCAGTATCCGAGTCTGGCTCATCTGGGTAGTACATACCTTGTCTCTTACATTCACCGAAGTAATAGGAGCCGGCAATAGGGCCAGCACGCGTTTTGTCCATATCGATGTTAAGGAATTTCACTACAAACTGTCCCAAGTTCTGGGTAAACGAAGACATCTCGTACGTTTTGCTCTCGACCTTGTGGTCCGACAAGAAAGGAGCTTTTTTCGAAGCCTGACGAGGTGGTTTTTTGAACTCTTGTGGAATGTTAGGGAGATGAGAGTCTTTAGCAATTTGCAGCGGAGAAGTGATCTCCTCCTTGTTGAGGATGGAGGATCCTTGGTGGAAGGCACGGGCCGACACACTCAAGCGAGCGGAAAGCTGCAGAGCGACACGGGTGTTCTGTCTAAGCATTTCTCGATTATTGTTCCGTTGAAATGCTGCGATAGAAATGGGAGGAGATAGATGGAGGTAGACGGTCTGCAGGACTATTACAAATGGAGGGAGGTTAGAGGATGAGGTGAGGTGAGTGAAAGTAAGGATACACCGGGGAGAAAATAATTTTTAGGAATGACCAAGAAGAGAATAACAATCTAAACGAAATAAATGAACGATGTACCTTTCCATCGCCAAAATTGTGAGATATCTGTGTTGCGTAACATCACCAATTATGGTCCAGTCGCATTGCGACCAAAGAAGTGAAAAACGTTTTGATTTGAGCGAAAAAAAAAAGAAAGTGAATTTTCATGGCCCCTCTTCCAAATACCCAAATTCTTTTAAATCTTCAGCGAGTAACCGAGTTCTGATACCTTTTTTGGTCGAGGACCCCAAATCTTATAGTCATGTGTCTGTTGTAGATTACGGGACTTTTCCCGCTGCCGAACATCGGAGACCAAGCTCAGCACAAATCTCACACAGCTTCAATCGAGAAAAATTTCGAAACTAAAATTGGATTTCCAGTCTCCTGTACATCAAAACAAAATCTCTATCTATTTCATCAATTATAAAAAGGCTCCGTCACAGCCTTCTGGTGTGACAGATGGGATATGAGACATGTTCGATGCAGTCTTGTCCCCCAGAGATTGAAATCCACCCACTCGAGAAATTCCTCCAATCCTAATGAAATCCGAAACATACTAGATGACAAAACCATCCAAAGTGAATTCTCACTCATTTCCAACACAAAATACTTAAATACACAAAACCAAAGCAAACCAAAGCCCCACCCAAACCACCGTTCCCTGCCTAGCCTGGAGCTGCAGACTACTGCGTAGAAACTAATCATAACAGTATTCGTACGGCACAGCACAGGACGCCTACAGGTGCACCATCCAGGAGGCATAGACGCACCAGACCAGGCGCAAATAGCGACAGCGACCATGCGGTCAAATAGTGACGATATTCGGTTCAGGCGATAACGGCGGATTTTCTCAGCACAACGCTGGGCTGAACGGCCGATGCGGACTGCCGCGCAATTTCGGCTATTTTTTTTTTCGGTCTGACCAGACCCCCTGCCCCATCATCTGTCCAGGATGTTTCGCACTTTGCAGCCACCAAGCACCTATCGGGCGAGTGCACATACGCATGGATCCATGCATTTCATTATTTTTTGCCTCAGTCGTTTCTCCTCGATTTAAGCATTTTGCTCCACCCCCATTTTTTTTTTTCGACTCTCCGGTCACGCCAAACCAGAAACCACTGCCGAGACCCATCTGACTATTCGTGGATCTTCGCATCAATTTCCCGTCTTCTGTTTACAATTCTGTCAATTTATTATCGCTTGTCTTGCCTGTTGTTTTGTCAATTAATCTGCCTAGCACAAACATTGTTCCACTGCCGAGGCATTGTCAAATTTTCACCGCGAATTCCACCATCGGCAATCTGTACAACATCTGTACTCTTAAATTTTCCTCCATACTCGTCCCGTTCCCGGTGTTTTGTTAGGACGCACCCAGAAGCTCACTGACCATGGTCTTGTACAAGAAGAAGCAGGTGACAATCCAGAGACCGCGGCCACTCCCCGAGGATCTCTCATCGGAAATATTTGTCATTCCTCAAACCAAAGAGTGGTTTTTCGAATATGAGGAGTACCTAGCTCGTATGGACTTCTACAAAAGACACCAGTTCTCCTGCGAAATAACAGGCGCCTCTGGTCTCACATACTTCGATGCATATGCAGTGGAACAAAAAGAGTATAAAGAGTGCGACGCCAACTTCCCAGAATCTCTACGCGAGCATATCTTGAAGTTTCTTCTGTTTAACAAGGTGACTAGATTGGACTTGCTTGTTGACAAGATATACCTGCTATTCAAGAACGAGTATTTTCCTGGCGAAGAAATTTATGTCAAGAAAATATTCACAACCACCTCCGACACCAGAAAGGGCATCCCTGCCACGACCCAATCAGACGACCCTAATGTACATTCATACATCTCCACAGTCAAGCAACGCGGTATCATCCGTGAGAAAGTGCAATACAGCAATCCTTCAGATACAAAGTATCTCGTGTCGATTCTCGGCGAGGGCTCGCAGGTGATTGCAACTAATCAACAAATCTCCAGAGACCGTAATCATTTCACGAAATGGCTCATAAAGGTGTTCATTAAAATGACCGTTACGAGATCCTACATGTCTGGATCTCCATGGGTCGTCAAGATTAAGTATGCTAAAAAGTATCGAATCCCTCGCGAATTCCCAGAGGAGTTCAAGCAATACGAGGCGTCTACCCCAACCGGCAGTGTCATTTATGATGACGACTACGAAATTTTAGGAATGAACTCACCGTCTGACGCGCCCGCCAAAAAGGTACGAGGTAAGTACAAACCCAGAGGTTCGAATGGAACGACGGCTAACGGACAAGCACTGGTCGACAGTTCACGAATGGAAGGTGTTTTCTCTGTCAAATCAAATCCAAGACATGAACTACGAATTAAGTTCCCACCCCATCATCTACCTGCAACGATCCAAAGGGAGATCATGGAAAACAATCTAGTGACGGTATCATCATTCCAGCCTTCGAAAAAAACACTTGTCGAGGATCTATCACTTCAATTTGACCTTCAAACTCTTCGCCCAGCTCCATCTCTACTACTCTTGCCACAAAATGCTCTCGTGCTCCATTCATACATTGCAGAAGAGCTCGAAGAGCAACTTAGTTCTATTGACGGGGAAAATATCAAGTCGGAGGATGACAAATTCGACGCACAAGAATCAAGTCTTTTACGCAAAGAAATTCAGCTGCTCAAAAGTGGGACATTGAACTCCATTCAAGAGGCTCTCGAATGTTGGATGTTTTTAAACATTTACCACTCCGTACTCAAACTTGATACATTTACTTTCGATGACTTTTTATATGCCATGAGCTGGAATGTTGATCAATTCAACGAATCTGGCCGTTGTGAGTTATTGGACGAAATTTGGTGCGCTGTTCTCGGTGCAATCATAAGCAACCAAACGCCCCCCGCCAAGTTCTCAGAAGACAGTGAAAATATTTTCGGTTTGCAAATAATTTTGCCAATCAACACAAAGAAACTCGACAGTGATGCGATAAAAGACGAGGAAGACGATGTAGCCGACAAGGGCTCTGGGAGTGATTCAGAGCAAAAACCTTCAAAGTTGGACGATGACAACTCGGATGATGACTCGAGCTCTGAAGCCTCTAAGTCTCGTAACTCTCTGCCGAAGCGAACTGTGAAAAAAGAAGGAGATGATGTAGACGACGTTGACGCCGATGATGAAGAAGATGATGAAGAGGACGTTGAAATGAAAGATGAAGAGGAAAACGCTGCTGCTCAGGAGAATCTTATACATAATGCTTACCAGGTTATGAACCATCGTGGTACAACTTGGTACGAAAGGCTCCGGAAACGCAACTTCAAAGATGGAAATTGGCAAACAATTGTACTCGGCGTTTTGTCACTTGTTGAGTATGTTCCGGAGTACTTCGACACGATCCAAAAAGCATTCAAAGCGTTTGCTCCTAAAGATGGGATGCCGGCATCTCCAAGTACAGTGTTGAACAAATTTTACCACTATACTTCTGTTGACTTGCGCATCAAGATCCTTACAATACTCGTTTCGCTTGTTGTTTCAGGCCCGTTAGTAAGAAATTACATCGAAGAGTGCTTAGACTCTACCACAGCCTACAGGCGCGAGAAGTTGGACATCTACAAGGAATTGAAGCTTGCCGTAGACAACGCAAACAAGCTCCACTCAGAAATTTACGAGAAATTGATGGTTGGAGCCAATAGTGCATCAGATGCGAGCTTGTGGTCTCAATTCACGAGAAAAAGGCATAGGCTCAACCTTAGTGGGTACGAAATGACTGATTACGAGAAGGATCTCGCCTCAAAAGATTCAACCTTTCAAGAAAGTTGGGACAACAGAGAAAGCGCCATCGTGAAAATCAAGGAAATCAAGCAAGAGAAGAAACGAGTCGAAACACAACTCTCTGAACTAGACTGCCAGCGTGTTAGTTTGCTCGGAAAAGATCGTCACTTCAATAGGTATTGGTGGTTCGAAAATAATGGGTTGCCAAATCTTCACTCTTCTGGAGGTCAAGACGATGATGACGAACAAGAACCAGAAAGTGAAGATGAGTTTGAAGACAAAGAAGATAATCAAGAGGAAACTTACCTCATGGGCCGTCTTTGGATTCAAGGACCATACTCAATGGATGCTTCAACACATATGAAGCTTGACATTGAGGCGTGCAATGAAATTGCAAAATCCTTCGACGAAGAACTCGAGACGATACAGAAACAAAATCAGGATCTTGATGTTGACGTAACGAGCAAGCCGGAGCAGGAGGTTCTCGAGCTTGATGATGGCGGGCCACCATTGAGAGTTATGAATTTCCGAAACGTACCAGACTGTACAAGAAAAGGAGCTGAACAACTTGGAATAACATTCTCTGAGGACAAGATCTTGTTGAATCATGATGAATTGATCGATAGGCTCGGTGCTGTATCAACGGACTCCAATGTGCTGGAAATGAGCCTTTTACCTAGAAAGTTCATAGAGGAATCTCCCATTCCCTTGGTATCCAGCCATCAATGGATGTACTTTGACCGTGTCGAAGATCTCGACGGATTGTTGAAATGGCTCAATCCTTGGGGAAAGAGGGAATCTATCTTGCGAAAGGAATTGCTAAGGGTGAAAGAAGGAGTTTGCGGCAGCATTTCCTCGAGACGCAAAGCACTCTGCTTGGACAAAGCACCTAAAGATGATCTTGACATCGAAAGTCAAATCGAGGCAGTAGAGGCGAAGGTGAAAGAATATGAATCAGGCGAAGTTGCTGTGAAGGTTGATGCTAGCGACAGTGATGACGGAATTGCCACCAGAAAAAGAGGACGTCGTGGTGGTGATGTTGCAAACAAAAAGCAAAAAACCACTGAAGAAACACTTAAAAGTGGCTCCATACACGAGCTAATGAAGCTACGCGACGAATTAAAAGAGAATCAAAAAATCATGAAAAGCCAGTATCAAGAGAACAGGGTCTTAGAATGGACAAACAGCTCTGCCAGAGAGGAATTCAACAAGTCATTGTACGAGGGTGGTGATAAATCAAAAGAGAAGCAGAAGAAAAGCAAAAAGTAACTTCTTGGAATAGCACAATTTGACAATAACTTCGAGAAAGATCACCTAAACTTCTTCATTGAAGCTGTGTAATCAAGAAATTTAACTTGGTGCTTTAAATACAACTGACCTTTCGAAACTGAGCAAACAATTTCCAAAAGAACAGATAATTAGACCAATAAATCTATGAACTAAAGACTACAATTAAACCTTAGGCAAAAAGTCTCTCCCGGCGCTCTCATCCTTTCCTTACATCACTATAACTGAATAAGATGGGGCCTAATTGGTAGTTCAGAGATTTAAGAAGCTTTAAGCTAAGACTTTAGAATTAGAACAGAGTCAATTTTGATTACTGTATCACATCAAAAAGTGTTTTCGTTGTACTTGTATTGACAAGCTAATCGTTCTGTGACCCAAATGCCGTTCTGAGATATCTTGGTCTAGACAAATGGATCTAAATGAATTTGTCATGTAAAATGCCCTTGGGCTCGTTCCTTCATCTTATATCATAATCTAAAATGAAAAACAAAAAAAAAGAAAATAGAGGAAGTAGATATCTGACTCCGGCGTGATTCGAACACGCGCATCTTACGATAACAGAACTTGAGTCTGCCGCCTTAGACCGCTCGGCCACAGAGCCTCTATTGAAAGTTTAAACGGTCTGGTGTGATATTGCGTCTTCTTTGAATGTGCTCTTGCTGCCAAATAGTATTGAGAAATCAACAACCGTTCCTATGTCATACAATTCAATATGCTTTGATTCTTTTGAAAATTCATATGAATGTTTGAATGGTATCAAATCTCAAAGAGCAGTTCAAAACATGTGTATTTGTATTGACAATCTAAAAAGTTTCCCATAATAAACTACCCAAAATCTGGTCAACAACATCCAAGAGAGAGCCATAAGTTTTCAAGTATCCACAAAGAGAGTAAACTCTCATTTGAGCTTGTAAATGTCCTCCACAACATATGACCACAAGCAAATTAGAACGAAATACGCAGCAGCTAGTTCCAATGGCACGCAATGATCGTAAAATATTCAATTCCTATTTAGTATTGACGACGCTTGTTTGGCTGATCTTCTGACTCGTCAATCCGCTTCCTTTGTCTTGCCTTTTCTAGCAACTCACGTACTCTGGAACTGTCTCCTTCAGTATTTTCTTGCTGCAACATTTGCCTACGAATTGCATGTTTTTCCTCGAGCTCCTTTCTGGCCTTCGAATCCGCGTTTTCTAGTGCCAGAGAGAGACGTGAGAAATTCTCGAAATTGAAATCGACACTGCCCAGCTGCGCCCCTCCACTTGCCGCATTCACACGCTTGTCTAAGGAAATTGTGAATCCTTGGTTATTCTTCCAATTGGATACCGATGATGGAATGTGCCATTTGTCTTTGATGTCCTTTGTGATCTTTTCAGCGGATTGAGCCTTCAACACTGGAGGCGGAGGTGCAGCCTGCGACTCACGATTGTTCCGCAATTTGTGCTTAGGCGGAAGCATTGGGTCCTCCTTCAAATTCGTAATATGTATATGTTTAGTTTCTCCAGCTTTGAGGCCAGAAGAGGCGTACTGTTGCATCGTCACATCCCCTACCTTCTCCTCAACTCCAGAGACCTTGGCCAATAGATTCATAATTACCTCTTTTGTCTCTGCAACGCATCTTTGAAGTGAGTCATCGGGACAAGTTTCGAGAGTATAGGCTGGGAAATGATGTTTGAGCCTTGGATATCTAATCTTCAACGGAATAGTGTCTTCATATGTCGCTTGCACCGAAGTATCAACACCAGAAGCAAGTGTGAGTGTTTTGGGGTAGTCAATGCTACCATCTGGATTGAACACAAGTTGCAGAACAGCGTTCTGTGTGTCTGCCTTCACTGATTTTGGAAGGTTTGCCTGAGGATCATTAGAATCTAGCAAGTTTCTAGGTAGAATACTTTGGTTATCCAGTTTCTTCGGAAGAACTACTCTTATGGAGTCTATTGCGGTATGTTTCGGTTTCGGTAGTGAGGCACTGAACATGTGTTTGTGTGTTGCTTGTAAGTATGGGGTATGAGATGCCCTTAGATAAGAGCAGATGGGTGTCGTCACAATAGTAGACTATAAGAATGTTAATTTAGAAATTGTGAAAAATTACATGCTTCAGATTGCTGTTTATCAGATTGTTGCTTCTAGCTTTTATAATTCGGTTTTTTGGTTGTTTCTAGACTATGGGCAAATTTCACCCAGCACCCATTCTATTGTCGACTCTAAAAAACATTCATGTGTTGTAAAAATGCAAACATTCTCCTTCCGAGTGTCATCCGAGCTGGATGGGCCTTCATAGGATCAACAGGCGATTCGAAACTTCCATCGTCCACCTTGGGCATACGTATAATCGCATTGAGGATGTAGCTCAAAAGTAGCTGGAAGAAAGATGCCTTTGGAGTTCCGACATTGACGACTTCAGCATCGCACAAGCTCTCTAGTTTGTCGGGATGATCAGTGATAATGCCATATTCATGTATTGTTGCAAATGAGCACAAGTGACGGAAGTACTCCAACTGCAGTCTAAGGTTGATGGTCCATGAGTAAAGAGACAAGTTTTGCTTTTTGATCGCTGGCAAGAAATATTTCACAAATGAAGGCGACCATGTGCTGGTGTAGATGATTGAGACTCCAGTGACCTTAAACTTGAAGCGGTCCTTCGGTAGTGAGTTCAAGTACTCGTTATAAGACAAGAACAACATCGAGCTCTGCCAATTGAGCGATATATGGAGCAAATCGAATTGTTTGTAGCCTTTGTGACTTCCCGCTTCCTGTAAAAGACTCTGTATCTCTGGATCCTGATTCAAGTACTTGACAAAACGCATGTGCCATACCCCAAATTGTATTCTAGAAAACCACCAAGAGAGATCGGGATGCACTGAAAGCATATCCTTCATGAGAAGTTTAAGAATTACTGGCGGGTTGGCCGCCTTCAAGTCTAACATGATCCTATAGTCGTTTTCGGCCTCATGCTGTTTGACATAGGCCAAAAACCATTCTAAAACATCGGTGAACTTGAGAAGCGGTTCACCCGAGGCAATTGTGCGGAGCGGCTTGAGGACCTCGTAGTCCGTCTCTAAAATATTGTAGTCAGCCTCATTTCCGTCTTCGTCACAGAAAATACGTTTTGTGTTGACGTCGTGAGAAATAACCAAAACATGATCCTTGGTTGTCCAGACATCTGTTTCGAAGGATTTGGCCCCCGTTTGGAAACATTGATAGAATCCGTTTAGAGTGTTCTCAGTGTACTTTGCTTTGAAGCCTCTGTGGCCCACGACGAGACATCTATTTAGGACCATTCTCACTTTGAAATTATTATTTGGTAAGAAGTAAGAAGATATGGCAGTATACGATCGTCAATTCGGAAGGAGTAATTTAGGAGAATGGCTCTATTACATGGCTCTAATATATGGTCATATTACATCCTGCAAGTGATGTAGTGGCGTGCAGGAATGAAACAGGGTTCAAACTGGGGAAATGTTATTGAGGCTAGTCGGTAATGATTTAATTGAGTGAACCAAGTTCTAGTTGAAACCAAGTGATTGACAATAGTTCACAACAAAACTCTGGTATTTTGCAAAAAAAAAGAAAAAGATTGCAGCACCACAATTTCACACATGGTCTCCCACTGCATTACTCAGTGTGGCTCTAAGTGGCTTGACTAACGTTGATCGGACGGGAAACAGTATTTTCCACTTGATATGGCCGCAACCGAAAGCTCACATTGAAAGATGTACTCGACATATATTTTTCAGCTTAGGGATATCAATTTAGTTTGAAAGGAAAGTTTTCGATACCAAAAGTTGAAAATTAGAATAAGTAAAAACTTCTACGTATATCTCGCATTGTACAATCTTCGCTTTCTTGGATAGCAGAACAAAAATGTTTCTGAGAATGACTTGTTCTACACACTAAACAAACATACAAAGACCTCACTTATCTATAGAATTAAAAGATTGACTCATTAGTATGTAGGACACACCAGCTTTCGTATCAAAGTTTCTTTTCATACCTGGTGGTTTAGAGTAAACGCATAAAATTTATTCTTTCTTCTAAGAAGATCTATCAAATTGTGGTTCAAATACTGACTTCTACTTCTAAGTTATCTAGTATATGCATATATGGACAAGGCCTATTACCTCATGTCTAGAGTTTCGTGTCGGTTTTTTCGACAAGCCATCTAATCAAGGCGTGTGCAATAGATACCAGAGATGGAAGCTGTATGTCCTCGGCATCAAGAGCATTGTTGGTGTTACCATTAAGGTGGTCACGCACATCCGAGATGTCAAACCAACGAGCATCCGCAAGCTCACGATCATGACCTAGATTTATCACCTCGTTCTCGCCATTGAAATCCACTGTGGCTATGCATCCAATCATTAGATTTCCTGGGAATGGCCAAGGTTGCGTCATGAGGATTTGAATGTCAGAGCATGCCACTCCTGTTTCTTCCCAGATCTCCCGCTTGGTTGCAACTTCGACAGTCTCAGAGGGCTCCATAAACCCAGCAGTACAAGAGTACATTTTCTTGTGGATATGTCTTTTGCCCATTGAGAGTAAGGTCTTTGTGCGCTCCCGGTTGGTGATAGCAGTAATCACCACAGCGTCGGTACGTGGAAACGAGACATTGGAGACAGTAGCATTGCGCACCGGACAAACATATTTTGTTGAATCTTCATTGGCTTCAGTGGCTTCATTTGTGCATCTTAATTTTCCACCGGCGTGGATGGCAATAACTTTCGAGCCACAACCAGGACAGAATTTATTTCTACCTAGCCAGTCGAAATACATTTTCCCGTGGCTGAAAAGTGCAGACTCGTCGTGGTTCAAGCCCATGGCGTGCTTCCACGAGTGGCTGAAGATAATGTCTTCCTCCTGAGCATCAGACAAGTTGGCGAGAACATGCTTTTTAATGAGCGCCGAAACATCTGGAGAGTTGGTTACATCTACTGCAAAATATGGAAGGCCAAAATACCGACCCTGGTGATCTAAGTATGTCTCCTCGTCATACAGCTTAAGCGCACGAAAGTCAACGCCAACACTCTCATCCTTAATACCCAAAAAGAGAAACGAAGGCTTGTTGTCATCGCGACTTTCCGGAGACTGGTTCTTGTTGTCCTCGGTCCAAACGTCTAGGATTTTGGACCATTCGGGGCAATTGAGCAACCCTTTCGCCGTACCAGCAACATCCTTGCCCTCCACCGTCTGTAGCTGGTTATCGCCGTTCGTGAGGATGACCAAATTGGTGCCGATGGTTTTCTTATTTACAAGGGGATTGCCGTTTTCGTAAAATATAAAGCGGGTGGACAAGTGTTTGGCGGCGTTGGTGACGAAATCGGGATCCTCTCTTAAAAATGAGACCCGATTGACGACCTCCCGGCCGAAATGTAGCTCGTAGTTGTTGGCTCCGAGAGCGAGATCCTGCGACATGCGAAAATAGGAGGAATTTGAGGTAGAAGACGAAAGCCGGATTGGAATTCGGGACAATTGGCTTCTTACCCTGTTAAAAAAGACTGACATCCCTCAATTACCACCCTGTGCTGCTGCACGTGATGACCAGTTGCAACTGATAAGCTTGATCCCGGTACCCAATGGCGAAAGCGAAATTAATAATGGAATTTTAGGTGGTCGAATTTCTATTTCTAGAAGTTCGAATATTTGCTGTTTTTTTGTAGTACTTTTCGGCTGGTGAATTGTGTATGTTCTGACACTCTTCTACGTACTGAATCGAGTAGGACTGTTGAGCATATTGAGTAATGCATAACCTCTAACGAGGGCGCTCTTATAACAAGCTTGGGATGGAATGGTTTTTGGGGTCTACATGGTCAATAAATTGGAAATTTTCTTTTTATTAGTCTGTCGAGCATTGAGCCGTTGGTGTCGCCTGAACGAACCCATTCGATTCAATGCACTGTTGTTCTCCCCCGATTGTATAGTCTGTTTCGCCATTTGTGTGGGCGAGCAGATAAAGTTGCACGGGGGTGCTATGTACAAAAATCAGTACATTTACAGTTTCTATATTCGACCTACGAGAAGGTGCACCAGTAGAAGAATACCTGAGTTGTTAGTAACAGAAGTGTTGTGGAAATGAAGCTTTATCAGATAATAAAATAACAAGACGTTTTCCTCAATAGTTTTCGGAAGTCAAGCGTTCGAAATCAAGTTGTTCATCATTAAAGCAAGAAAGAATAGACACATACCAGTCGCTATAATATAGTACAAGACGATCGGGAAGAAAATGAGCAGTTGAGACTGTAAAGTTAGTATTCGTAATGCCGAGCTGTGTCAGATATCTTAGATCTGTCCTCAAAATAAATTAGGAAGTCTAACGTCCTGTTGATCTAGTTGAATCATCACTTAGAGTCAGCTAAACATACCTCATATGTTCAAGAAGCACTAACATTGAGTTTATCCCAATGTTGCGCCAGCCTTGATGGCTCTAGGGAGTCCCTTGATCCACGACTTGCGGGACTTCTTGTCTATGATGACAAAAACACGTCCGGATTGACGCATCCTGCCTGTTCTTCCAATTCTATGAATTAAATCAATGGATGTCTTTGGAATATCCATTAGAATGACGTTCTTGATGCTGTGGAAATTAAGACCACGAGCCAAGAGGTCGGTGGTGACGAGAATCTTAAGCTTAGTGGCCTCTCCTTCAAGAGAGGCAGCAGGATTAACGAAGGGGAGTATCTTTTCAGCACGGTCCCGATGGTCGTCACTTCCCGAGATGCCGACAACATCTTCTTCTTTGTGATGGTACTTTTGAACAAGTGTCTCGACCAAAGGCTCCACATGTTTCTTTTCGTTCACAAACACAATGACTCGCTTCACAAATCCGCTTTCGGTACCATCATTGTGAATAGCATACAATGCTTGCGCAAGACATCTTGACTTGGAACCATGGAAAGGACTTTGTTCAGCGTCAATGACTTTGACGACAATTTGCTTCGGAATCTTATGGATTTGAGGCGTGACAATTCTGATGATGGAGTCTTTACTGGTAAAGAGCCTTTGAATAGCCTTTTCGAATTCCTTTGGTATGGTAGCGGAGCAAAGAATGAGGTCCTTTAGCTTGCCAAAGAGCTGTAAAGTCAACGCAGTCTCCTCGAACCATGATTCGTTAACAAGAGTATCAGCTTCGTCAACCACACAGTAGTCAACGAATTTGAAGTATTTGAAAGGCCGCTCGTAGTTCGTGAGTCTCTTTAAACTCTGAATTTTGCCCGGGGTGGTGATCAATACATCAATACGTCTGGAGTCCGCTTTGTTGAAGAGCTTGCTGGGTGAGTCTCCCACACTCCATTTAAAGACATTAAGATTCAAGGAGGACGCATTTGCCTCGTCTTTAAAGTAAGACTCGAATTCCTTCGAGGCGAATACCTTTTTCGGTATGTCCACACTGGAGTCCAAGGGAGCAGTAGCAACATACTTGAGAGTATCATAAACTTGGTCAACAAGTTCATGAGTAGGAAGAAGGATAACCGAGCGAATGCTTGCGCTGCGCTGAGCCTCTTGCAAGGCTGCAGGACTCCTGTTGTAAAGAGCCATGTCATCTTGCTTCAACATCGACAAAACGGGCGCCAAATAGGCCCAGGTTTTTCCCGAGCCGGTTTCAGCAGCAATGGTGAAGATTTTCAACTTCCGCTTCTCGTTTTCCTCCATAACCTCCGAAAGGATATCTGTTCCCGCTTTCTCCAAGTTCTTCGCTGCAACCCTTCTTGGTTGGTTGATTTTCCGGATTGCCGCAATCTGAACAGGAGAGGGTTTTATTTCCACCTCGTCTATACTCTTGACGTATGTGTTTTTGAGGTTGTAGCCCTTCTTGATCTCCTTCATCATGGCAGCTCTCACGGTCGGAAAAATGCGGAGAGAATCAAAGGAGACAATCTTGTCGATTGCAGCGTGCGACGTCTCGATCTGCTTCTTTTCCGGGTTTTTGAGTGCGGAGAAGTTGCCGAAGGCAAAAAGTTTGCTCTTGTCTGATTTCTCGGTTGGTTTGGCATCGAGGCGCTGAGAGTTTTTAGACGCAATCAACTGCTTCTTGCCGCGAGAATATAGACGGCATTGTTGATAGAAATTGCGACTAAGTCTGCCAGCAGAGTTTCTCCACATGGCGGTTGAAGAAAGAGTAGCCCATCTATGAGGGTGAAAAAAAAAATGGGCGCGCGAAAAAAGTTAATGTACTATGTGAAGGGTAACTTAGGGCTGGCAGGTGGGTGAAACACCGTGATGTGGTATATAATTTTGATGAAATAGTGCTTGATTTTCTATTCAAGAGATGGGATGATTATAAATTTTGATTTCTTTTTATTTCTTCAATTGAGCATTCTCTTGACAATGAGTCTCGAAGGACATATGAGCAGAAGCTACATTAGTCACCGAATCGGAGCGAGAGCAAATGAAAATCGAAATCGTGTTCTGGTGTTTGATGTTTGATTCAGCTCGAATAATTTCCCATAGCAATTTCTGTTTAATTGAGTAAGGCCATGCTAGAATGAGCCAGTGTAGAGGTCAAAAGCGTAGCTGTATTGGCAAGAAAACAGAAGCACGTCGCCGTCTATAAATGAACTACGCCATATTTTTTAGAATGATTGCCATTGATCCAATCAGGTATTAATCGCCTTGAAATCATTTTACTACAAATCCAATCGTAAGTGGTGTCACGTGACTCTCTACCTCAGAAACTGAAAATTTACCACCACAATCACTAACACATTAATGTTGAGATCTGCCTTCAGCAAGACTTTGGCTGCCTCTAGGTTCCAGGCTGCTTCTCTCCAGGGCACGAACAGATGCTTCTCGGTTTCGGCCGTCCAGCTTGCGAAGCCTCTGGGAAAGCTTGTTCCCGCTGCAAAGGTGAAGGCCAAGGTTAAGGTCAACCACAACAAGAAGGAAAAGTCCAAGAAGTCCGGAATGACCCCATACGACTTCAAAGATGCTGTGAGAACGCTCAAGTTCGAGACCTACGCCAAGGATCTCTCGGATTTGAATCTTTCTGAACTATCCGCTGCAAACTTGGCTGAACTCAAGGACAAGATTGTCACCTTCGAGTCTAGAGTTGACGGACAAATTGAGCTCATGGGCGGTTACAAGAAATACCAACACCACGAATTGTTCAAGCAGCACTGTTCAATGGTCACTGATAACACGGTGCAGATCCACGAATCGTTTGTCAAGAAGCTTGATGGCTCCTCGAAAGACAACAGGGCCTGTTTATTGGGCCCCAAAGGCGTCGGAAAATCTACGCTTTTGAGTCAAGCTCAGGCCTTGGCTCGTTCTCAATATGGTTCAGATCTTGTCTTGTTGCATATCGCTGAGCCAGAGCTCTTCGTTCAAGGTTTCTCTGACTACGCCCTCAACCCAACACTGAAGTTGTTTCACCAGCCAATGTTCACCAAAAGATGGATCAAGAAATTGCGTGATGTCAATGAAGATGTTTTTAAGAAAATGCCCTTACTCAAAGACGTCACATTCACCAACAAAAAGGGTGTCCACAACTATAAGAAGGGTCAAAACAACCTCCATGAATATTTGGTAAACTGTCACGACTTTGGAATTGTTGGACCCTCTGAAGCTTTCAAGTTTTTTATTGAGCACTTGCAGACATACTCTAAAGACTTCCCAGTTCTTTTCTCCGTTGACAACGTAAATGCTATCTTCGAGAAACAGTTCACAAACTACTTCCACAAGGACATGACTCCTATTCACTATTCGGAATTCGAGATCGGAAGCTTAATTAAACAGCTAATGAGCGGTGAATTTAGCTTCGCCAAGGGAGGTGTTTTGCTCTCCGAGTCAAGTGACCTTGGTCAAAGCAAAACACTCAAAGTTGGTTTGAAATTGCAAGACCTGGATCCATACGCAGAGGACTTGGATCATCCTGAAGCTGTCAGCATGATGCAAAACGGTGGTATCAACACCATCGCGCTCACCAACTTGAGTAAACCTCAAGCCAGAACCTTAATGGAGTTCTGGAACGAGAGCGGAGTGTTGCAAATCAGGGATTATGCAACCAAGCCTAACTTCAAGCGTCCTGAGGATTTGGCTGAAGGCGCCAGGATCATGAAGGTTGGCGAGTTTGTCAACGAGATGGATCCTGTGGAGATGTACGAAAAGAAGCTAGAAAAGACCTATTTCGTTTCCGGTGGTAATCCTGGTGTGTTCTTGAAGAACAATGTCCTCAACTACTAATGTATATAGTTAAATGAATAGTTCAGAATTGAACAAGAGGTAGGCATTTACAGGGTGCAGATCGATATGCAAGCTTGTTTTCTATAATGTACAAATATTAAGTAAATAAAGTGTCCTCTTCTCTCAAGTATTCACCAATGTCTCCTTGTCTAAAGGCGACGATGGCTGTGGGCTGCATGTTCTTGGTCTCAGCAGTGGACTTGGCCGAAACACCGAATCCAAGAGGAACGTCTTGCATGGAAAAGACAATGACACCAGCATGCTCAGGGATATCTTCCGAAATACGACCAATGTGTGCTTTCAAAACGTGGTTGCCGTACAAGAAAGGCATCTCTCCGTTGGGCTTGATCCAGACCTTGTACTTGGCGTACTGAGCCAAGTATGGCAAGGAGGTGATGTGGAGTCTGAACTTTCCGGTTTTCGTGAACTTTCCAAAACAAGTTCCAAGGGCCATCAATCTGTCTCTAGAAACAGAGGTGGCGAACTTGGCCACACTCTCTGAAACGTAGTAGACTCTGTCCTTCTGTAGTCTGAAGACATGAGGGTTTGTAGGGTTGTCGATCAAGAAACTTATATTTCTGCCGATATAGTTGGCCAACTTTTCGAAAACGACCTTCGTTTCCTCCTCTGTTAACGAACGCATGTGTATTGGTTAGGCGAGTAGCTTTGATCTTGATTGATAAATTTCCAGCTCTTCTCCATGGTCTGGTCACGTGAGAGAAGAGATGGCATCTCGAGTTGGAAATCTAGAATTGAAAAAAAAATTGCATAAATGGAGAAGTTTATGTGGGGAGGCCAATTGGAGAATAATTAAAGAGACTTGTCATATTTCTGCTAGTGTTGCCATGGTGCTCTTTAATGTTGGCCTTCATAGGCTTTCATAGTTGAAACTGAACAAACATAAATAAATAGAGTGCGATATCGACTCTCGAGTAAAACCTATAGAAATAATTTCATATTTGGAGTCCGGAAGAAATTACGGGGCTTTTCCTAATTTCAAGTCCCTGAAATCAGGGAGTCAGTCAAGTTTACTGTAGCCTTGTGTTGCGTAAACTAGAGACACATACTTTGATTCATCACTCAATTTAATTATTATCCTATTTTAAATTTTCAAACTCATCATGGTTCTGAACAACCTCGAGCTTCTCCCTTCTTTTTATTCCGGCTTTATCTAATTCTCTGTAGGTACCATCTCGCGCATCGCTTAAATACAACGCCAAAAATTAGTGTCCTCAAATGGTTCAAGAAAAACGTCCTGAAAATGAAGTTGTGGGCAATGCCACGTCTTCTGACAACAAAAGAAATAAGAAGAATGGCTCACAGAAAGCCACAGGTTTCTCGAAGAGAGATTTTAAGCCTTCGTAGGTAAGTCTCAAACCTCATCGCTTCTCGCTTAGAGCGATGAGATACCATTTTCGCCTCTTAAAGACAATACTAACAAATTTAGCACTTGGGAACCTCGTTTAGATGAAAACGGAGAACCTATCAAAACCGAGAGACGCCCCAAAAGAAAGGTGGCATGTATGATTGGATATTGTGGAACCGGGTACAACGGTATGCAGATTCAGAACAATCCATTGGTCAAAACCATTGAGGGAGAATTGTTCAAGGCCTTGATTGCAGCTGGTGCAATTTCTGAGGACAACTCCACAGACCTCAAAAAAAGTGGTTTCCAAAGAGCCGCTAGAACTGACAAAGGTGTTCATGCAGCAGGAAACGTCATCTCTTTGAAATTAATCATTGAGGATTCTGACATCGTCGAGAAGATCAACTCTCATTTGCCTGCTCAAATTCGCATTTGGGGCTATGAGCGCACTAATCGTGGGTTTGACAGCAGAAGAATGTGCTCGTCCCGTGTGTACGAGTATCTTTTGCCAACACACAGTCTCCTTCCTTCAAGACCTAAGAGCAGTTTGTTCAACTTAATTGAAGAAAGCAAGAAGAGCCACCCTGGTGTTCTCAGAGATGATAAGGATACCGAGTGGTGGACTAAATGTAGGGAGGCCATTATCGCAGGAGGTGTCACTCCGGAGGAGTTGGACTCTGTTTACGAGAAGACTGCTGAGACAACTTTCGACCAGGATAACGAAATCAAGAAGAAGGAATACCATGATGAAAATGGTGAGATCTCTGAATGGGGACAACTTGTCAAGAAAGTCAGAGGCATCGAGAACGCTTGTAGAAGAGAGTACAGAATTCATAGCGAGAAACTCGAGTTATTCAGAGCAGCAATGAAGCAGTACGAGGGTTCGCACAACTTCCATAATTTTACATTGGGTAAGTTCTACAATGACCCTAGCTCTAGACGCTTCATGAAGGGAACATCAGTTTCCGAGCCATTCATCATTGAGGGAACAGAATGGGTTTCTATTAAAATTCATGGTCAGTCTTTCATGTTGCATCAAATCAGAAAAATGATTTGCATGGCTGCTTTGGTTGTTCGTACTGGATGTCCTATAACTCGTATCAGTGATTGTTTTGGTCCCGCCAAAATCAATATTCCAAAAGCACCAGCTTTGGGGTTGTTACTCGAGTGCCCTGTCTATGAATCCTATAACGAGAGATTGGATGATACCGGACACAATCCTATTGACTTTTCGAAGTATGAGAAGGAAATGAACGAGTTCAAGCTCAAAAATATCTACGACAAGATTTACGCAGAAGAGCTCAAGGAAAACTCGTTCTTTGGTTTCTTTGAATTCCTTGACACTTTTAAAGGCTCCGGAGCTACTAAAGAAGGCAAGCACATTTTTGACTTTTTAGGCGCTGTGTTCAACAATCAGTTAGAGAACAAGGAATCAACCAAAAACACCTCTAGCGAGAAAGCTCCCGAGAATGTGGACTAAACAATTACCCTTGGAAATAAAACATTGTGGTATTCCTTTATTATGCATCATGTAATTAAAATTTATACTATTTAACCGGTTGTCATCATATTTAAATCCAAGCTGGGTTGTTCTTGGATTCATAATCTGGATAGTCAGAAGTTTTGTTCCAGGCTGACTCGTCAAACATGGCGTTCTGGTTGTTTCCAGTTGCAGCAGCACGGGCGCCCTGTTGGAAGCCACCCTGAGCCATAGAAGCATTCAATTCCTGCTTTCCATCGAGAGCTTGGCGTACAATGGGAAGACCCTGTTGTTGTAGACCCAATTGTGGTATTTGCTTCTGTAATTGACCAAGATTGTGCTGTGGTTGTTGGTGGAGCTGCGATTGTTGTTGCTGCTGTGGTTGATGTTGGAATTGTTGACGAAGTTGAGGCTGCTGTTGAGGTTGGAGTTGCAGTTGCTGAAGCTTGTGTTGACTTTGAAGTTGGGGTTGTTGAGTTTGCGTTTGTGGAGGAGGCTGGAGTTGGTCGATTTGGCCATCGGCAACTTTGTACTCCTTTTGGCGCTCCTGCTGTTGGAACTTGTATAAGGTCCAGTCGAAAACGTAGTCATATCTGTAGTTTTCTCTCTTGAACAAATCCCTGAACAACTTCCGTAAATAACCGTAATCAGGTTTGTCGTCAAAGCGCAAGTTCTTGACGTAGTTCATGTACTCTAAGAACTCAACAGGTAAACCCTTTGTCAACACATCATTAGGTATAGTCATCTTCTTTTCCATAATACGATCATACTTTTGTCTTTTGGTTGCTGCTTTCAAGCCTTGCCAAGGCAAAGAACCTCTGCAGAAGTAAATGAGAACGTATCCAAGTGACTCCAAGTCATCTCTTCTGGATTGCTCGATACCCAAGTGTGTGTTCACAGAAGCGTACCTGGCAGTTCCGGTCAAATTTTTGTTCTCTCTATAAGGAATATGCAAGTGGGTTCTAGGATCTCTGTACTTTTTAGCCAAGCCAAAGTCGATGACGTTGACTTGAGAGCCGCGTCTGCCAATACCCATCAAAAAATTGTCGGGTTTAATATCCCTGTGGATGAAGCAGCGGGCGTGGATGTATTCGATTCTGCAAATGAGCTGGTCTGCCAAAAGCAAGACAGTTTTGTAGGTAAACTTACGGTTGCAGTAGTTAAAAAGGTCCTCAAGAGAAGGGCCCAAGAGGTCGATCACCATGGCGTTGTAGTCGCATTCAGTGCCGTACCATCTAACAAACGGAATGCCTACACCGCCGCTCAAGGCCTTGTAGACCTTGGCTTCGTATTCCAATTGTGGGTGCTTAGCTTTGATGTTTTCCAACTTGATGGCGACCTCTTCACCCGAGATGATGTTTGTTCCGAGATAAATGTCACCGAACGAGCCGGAGCCGATCTTGCGGCCAATTCTGTATTTTTTACCTACTCTCAAGTCCATCATTTTGCTCTCAAACTTTTGATGGTGTGTGGCGCCAGGTGTGTTCATATTAGGGGCGGCAAACTCGCGGAGCGATGTAAATAATGGGCTACTTCAGACTTTTTGCGATTGATACTGACTGAATCCTGTGAGCGTCTAACCCAGGCGGCACTCTAGTAGATGTGGGAATGTATGTGGATGTTATCTGCCAACGGAAGGCGATGTTTGTTTGTGATGACAAATAAAGACGAAGTAAACGAAGCGAGTGGGCGGAAGGCGGCACTCTTATATGGGGATGGCGGCGGACTTCCACTTGCGGACTCGCGTGACAATAATTTCAAGAACTTCGGAGTTGAGGTTTCAGAGGGAAAAATTGACACCCTGATTCATATACACAAGGCCAGCAGCATCATAAAACGTCCTGTGCACGACCTCAGAGGATGCACCCGATGGACTTCCGGGTAAAAAATACGGCGGTGGGTGGCTTTCAGGGGGGAATTTCTGGATTTTGGGGGCACTGAAAATTGCCATAAATTCGGGGTTTTAATTTCGTGTTTTAATTTTTTAGATTCGATGATTTTGTGGGATGCGAACTCTGACTCTGGTCGTCTCCTGATGCCTTCAGGTGACCTTATCTGTATGAGCGCGCAGATCATGAAAATTTCTTTTTAGGGCGAGATTGGAGTACCGGGATGGAAGTTTGGGTCAGTTACAGTCGACTACAATGTGACTGATTACGTAAATACGGTTGTTCTAAAATAGTGCGGATTTTGGTCTGTATTGCGCCGTCGAGTGCCGTCAGAACTGTTTTGGCTGCAACTGCTGATTGTGGAATGTAAAATTCATCGTGGACATGAAATGTCCTTGTACTTTTATATATTTTGAAAAAATGATGTAGCGTCATTCCTCTTTTTTTTTACAAATTTATTCTGAGCATTTATTTTTCCTTGAGGAACGCTTCAAGGATCGGTTGATGTATTATGCAACAGAGCCCATCCCTATACTCGTCCACACTGATGATTCTATGACAGTAGTCGATTTTCTATCATCAGATTTTTATCTCTTGGCACGTCACATCGTTTAGATTTCTAAGTAAGAAAAAATGATCTGGCATGGGCAGAATTGTATACATTGTCTATGATTTTGTATATTTGTATTGCTAGGTGCACATGGTCTATAGTTGCAAAACGTATCACCATAAATCGAAAAACAACACTTCTACAGAAATTACAGCGCACACTGATAAAGAATCGATGACAAATCGTCCTCACAGGCTCATTTTCTAGACTTTCATATATTTGTCATTGGTCAACCGGCGACATTTGCGAATGCTATACGAACTAATTTTAGCCGATGTCACAGAGTGATCCGACTCGGGGGACCGCATGGATAACAATTTCGTAATCAATCAAAGAGAAAACTTTTGTGTCATGATAACCTCCAATGACCTCCATCACCCAGATAACCCAGTCTAAACCCCACGACTCAACCCAAAACAATTCGTATTTCCTAATGTGTCAACGCCTCAACTCTGATACGCTCAGCGGTATGATTTGGGCGGAACATAGAACATTTAAGAATGCAATCGTCCTCCGATTGTAGCCAGCCCCACCGAAATAGCCGATATACACAATCCCTTGGTTCATTCAGTTCCCGCCACAGTCGTGGGCTTCATATGATTGCAAATCGGGCACATTCTCCGACTGTAATAGGTTAATTCGGCAGTTGGGCGCTGCATATGTGAAAAATGCGATACTCGGCGTAAATCCCCTGATATTAGCTCTGTACACTGGCGAGCTACGACATGGGTCTGCAGGTACTCGCCAAAAGGCAACAATTTCGACCCTTTTGGACGTACCTCCATGCAGGACACAGAGCCCCAATTTGCAGCCATGCGTCTGTTTGAGAACTCATTCTGAGTAAGATAACGAACTTGGGGGCTATTGACAAGCAGATTGCCTCAGTTTCCAAACTCGATGATCAAGTGTGCCCACCATGAAGTTTGTGGGTTCAAAACGGTACATGTTTGATCCCCTAGTCATTAAAGTTGGGTCCGATAAAGGGATTAGGAAGGTCTGGTATGTGGGGAAGTATGTGACGTACAGAGAAAAGAATAACAACCATTGCATGTCCGACATCAATACTAGGTCCCCTACGCAGACGCGAGAAATGTCGAGGTATAAATTGTCTTCCAATTCCTTTCATTGATTCTTTTCGTCCCATCACTCAAGTACCACATCCAATCCTCTATCACTCACAATGGTTTCACTCACGACTGTCTTGCCCACTGCGGCCCTTGTCTCCCTTGTTGCCGCCGGTGCTGCTCCAATTCTGTCGGACTCTCCAGCAAACGCCGCCTACAAAGCCACTTTCAACAAGGGTGGAGTCACTGGCCAGGTTTCGTTCACCACCGACCAAGGCGGCTACGTGAAGGTTTCGGTCAATCTCTCCAACTTGCCAAACTATGGAGGTCCTTTCTTGTACCACGTTCACCAAAAGCCTGTCCCATTGAACGGCAACTGCACGGCCACCCTTGGTCACCTCAACCCATACAATGGATCTGAGACGGCCACCACTCCTGCTACCAAGGAGGTTGGTGATCTTTCCGGTAAGCATGGCGAAATCAATGGCACTTCGTTGAGCACCACATACATCGACCAGTATTTATCTTTGAACCCATCGAACCCGGCCTTTGTCGGAGGTTTATCTGTTGTTGTTCACTTGCACAATCTCACTAGAATTGCATGTGCTAACATCACCATGGACACTCCAGTGGTCAATGCTGCCGATAACATGTTCTCCAAGTTGAGCATTCCATTGGCTGTCGGTGCCGCAGCTCTTTTATTGTAATTTCTCTCTCTTTCATATTTTTCTTATTACACATCAGATTTTTGTCACGAACCGTAGATCATGGGAAATCCTCCTTGCGTAGACCAACATAACCTCCCGGAGCAGTGTCAGCCAGCAACCAAGACGGCCCATTTCTATAGCCCTCAATGCCTTGGCTACTCAATTTGTTTCCCCACCATTCAATATCTTTCCCATGGTATCTCACAAAGAAGATCATGAGAGAGCTCATTGCTACACCGGAAGAAAGTGCGCCAGTGAGAATATAGTTGTATTTCTCCCACCACATGGGATAGCGTCTTTTCACGTAGTACATGAAAAGAAACGAGAGGTAGAACCCGCCAGTGTAGTACAGCAAGTTGTAAGGTGCATATGCTAGGAATCCTCCCAACATGACTATTGGCTGGAAATACTTTGTAAGTTTTGAAGGGCCACTCTTCTTGAACCATGATAATCCTAGAGCGCCAAGAGCCCCCCATAAGAAACACCACTTGAGAATCGGATAGACTCCACCAAACATTTTTGCGGGCCCGAATTCACCATACTGAATACTGGAGAAGAAGAAAGTATTTGCGCCAGGACACACAAGGCGATTCTTTTGCCCGCCCTGACATAGATCAGGGATATTGGCAATTTGCCAATTGGTGATGAAAAGAGACACAAATACACTCACAAATGTGGAAATGATCTGACCGCGGAAGATCGCTCTAGGAGGAATTTTGCAATAGTGTGCAAGTTTTTGGTCTGTAATGTAGTTGCTTGCTTGGCTGTCGATGTTGTATCCATATGCCTTCAAGGTAATGAGAGCCAATCCTGAATTTGGGATCGTGTATCCAATGATGAGTTCCACAAGAACGTTTAGCCCAAACGAGAAGCCTGTTACCGATGCAATGATGGTGATTGGAACCAAAAATACGAAATTGATGGCTATTGTGAAGAAAATCCCCCATAGCGGAGTCTCCAATGGATAAAAGAGGACGCACATCATTGCAAACGAGACACTTGTTATGAGAATGGCAACAAACCACAGACTCGGTACTTCTTCATATGACTTCATCATTTGGCAATGGCGATCATGTTCAAATTTGCTCAGAAGGGTTGCATCATGCGATCCAAACGCACTCTTAACAGTGATCCAAATTTCAGCGAAACTTTGTCTCGTCAGACTCCACTCAGTAATGAAATGATACATGATAGCGAAGGGATACATGAAGAAATAAGCTCCGTATGTGACCAAGTTTGCCGCGCCGAAGTAAGGAGGGCCGTATTCTCTGTACTTCTTGTCGTCAAACAAGTGGTTTTCGTCCAAGATTTCGCGAACATTATAAATCTTTCCCTTTCCATCAAACAATTTGTTTGAATTGATTGGAAAGTATGCTGTCCAATTTGTGTTTGTGTAGTAGATAGCCAAAATAGTCATAAAGGCGAGTATCATGCCCAGGTAATGATTCGCATAGGTGAAGAACGGGAGAGTCAAACAGCCGGCCATGTCAAGAACATTCCAGTCCAATGTGGGCAATGGATTGAGGCCCAAGCCATGCACAGAACCAGCTATGTTGTCCAAGTGTACCAGCTTTGGGGAGAACCAGGTTGGCCAATTGAACGTTGAGAGAGCAGTAAAGAAATACGAAGGCACCCAACTATAGAAAAAACTCGAGACAAATGCAACAAAGAAAAAGGCAAAGCGAGAGATTCTCCATCCATTGATGTTCGAGGGGGTTTCACCGCTGATAAGTGCTCTGTTGAGCGCTATGGTGGGAAGAAGGGTGGGCCACACTGACTTTTTCGGATAGACACATACTCTCAACATAACAAAGGCAAAAGCGAACCCGAGAAATTGTGTTGAGATGGTGAACATAATCTGGTACGTCCAGGTCACCCACTTTAGACCGTAGAAGATGTCCAATTTCATAACGACAATGTTGTATATGGCATATGGCGTTCCGTTGGAACAGGAGTACATGATGGTCGCCAAAATCATTTCCTTGCTTGTCCACTTGCCGGGGTTAATGTTTACGTTCCTGCCGAAGATCCTGACCATCTTGTTTTGAGGAAGCGCCCTCTCCCAGAGCTTCCCACTCGGTAGAAGAAGCAATTGCACTGTACTTGTCGAGAGACTGATTTGAGGAAGCCTGTGGATGAAAAAGTTATTGATTGTGCTCCCGACCACGGTCCAGAACAAAGCAATTACATAGACACGAAACGTCTCAGCGGGCATCGATGGGTCATCTACAGGGTCAACGATGGCTCTGACTTCGGGATATGGAGAATGGAAGGCAATGAGAGCCGCCTCGGACCGCACCTGCGCCTCCCAGAAACTATCCTTGTTCAGTTTGAACAGTTTGTCGTCGTTGGGAATGGTAGCCACCAATTGTTCGATGAGACGAAGGTCTGACGACGGGAAATTGACGTCGGCAGCGTGTTCGACCAAAACGTCCCTGAGGATCGCGAGCGCCTGCTCGACGTCCAACTCCTCGGTCTTGAGAACGAGGTATTGTATGTTTCTCGGAAGCAGCGACACCACAACTGGATGGTTTACCTCGGCCAAACCGAGTCGCTGGAGAAGATAGTCCAACTGCTTGTCGTCCAAGCCCAGAAACCACGACACATTTGTGTTTTCAGCGAACAACGAGTCCGTGTCATGGAGATTATCCGTCGATCGGGAGCCAGATAGGTCTGAGAGTTCGATATAGGGCTGGGCACTGGACATCTACAGACATTGGCAGTCGCGATAGGCAAGCGGAAACCGGCAGATTCTAGAATGGTATAGGTTTTCACACAGGCTATATATACGAGCGAGTGTGGTGGAAGTGATGCTTCTGGGCTTGGATCTACTTACTGCATTGGGAAGTGAGAATGCTCACTTGGCACTAGTCGGCCTTGAGCAAATAGAGAGGCGGTATTGGGTAACCGAGGACCGAGCCGGTGATATGGAATAATATTGTATGAGATTTAGGGAAGAATCTTCAGTGTGAGTTCTGTTCACTGTTTTGCAGCCACTGTGTATGTCATAAGTCTAGGTAGAGGCATTGGAGAGGCCAATTGGGAGGGACATTTTTGGTGTAAGAATAATTATTTGGAGATTGTTTCGGCAGTTTCAGTCCAGCAGCTCGAATCGTGAAATGTGTCTAGTGTTCGCCCAGTTTGTACTGACCCTAGTCTCTGATGTAAGCCTAATCCTAATGTATTGACCCTAGCCTCTAATGTACTGCAATAGGATAGGTATTCTCGGTAGAAACACAAAATATAAAAAAGCGGTGTAGAACAACGGATGAAATAATCATCTCTCGAAATATTTTCAGCAAAATCCATCTCGTCCTCACCGCAAATCACATCCTACTTATCGCATTATCTTCCCTTCCGCTCATCGCACCTACGGATAGTACATCCATCTACACATTATGAGTAAACTCTTGGCCAATACCCTCGGGCTCGGAACGGTCGGCATTGCCTCGTACCTCTGGGGCCGCTCGTCGGCGCCGGTGATTGTGGAGCCTCCTACAGACCCCAAAGGCACTGGCATGATACGTAGTTCTGGAAACACTTCACAGGTCTTTGATCCCGCCCGCATCCGGCCAGAAGATTTCTACAAGTACGGATTCCCGGGTCCCATCCACGATCTCGCAAAACACCAGGAATTCATTTCGTGCTACGACAGAACCACACGCAACCCATACTGGGTCATCGAACACATCACCAAGGAGTCGCTACGCAGAGCCGAGGGCGTGGACCGCAAGCGGTCGATTTTCAAGGAGGACGAGTCTATTCCGTTGAAATTCCGTGCCCGTTTGAGAGACTACTTCCGTTCGGGATATGACCGTGGCCACAACGCACCCGCTGCAGATGCAAAGTATAGCCAGACCGCCATGGACGAGACGTTTTTGTTGACCAACATGTCGCCGCAAGTGGGCGAGGGCTTCAACAGAGACTACTGGGCCCACTTGGAGGATTTCTGTCGCAGACTCACGCAAAACTACGACAATGTGCGGGTGATGACCGGTCCTCTTTACTTGCCCAAGGAATGCGACGACGGGAAGTATCGAGTGATGTACGAGATGGTCGGGTCGCCGCCCAACATTGCTGTGCCCACGCATTTCTTCAAGCTCGTGGTGGGCGAGAACATCAGCAACGAAAAAATCTCCGTGGCGGCGTTTGTGTTGCCCAATGATGTGATCAGTAACGACACTCCGTTGACGACGTTCCAGGTTCCGGTCGAGGCATTAGAGCGGAGCTCTGGCATGGAGTTGTTGCAGAAGATCCCGTACTTTAACAAGAAGGATCTTTGCAAGGAGGTGAAGTGTGAGATTATTGTGAGAGAGTTTCCCAAGCAGATGAATGCTAATTTGATCGAGGGAAAGCGCTAAGCATGTACAAAGTAATAAAGTAAAGAATAGCTACTACAAGAGAAGAAGCTACAAGACAAAAAGCTACTACAAGATAATAAAATGGCTACTACAAGATAATAGAGTAGCTACTACAAGAAAAGAAGCTACAAGACAAAAAGCTACAAGACAAAAAGCTACAAGACAAAAAGCTACAAGACAAAAAGCTACAAGACAAAAAGCTGCTACAACATCCAATGAAATTGTTGATGTGGATATCCGGCAAAATCTCATACAATCATATAATTACGTAAGTGATGTGTACGGTTACAATCGGTATCTGTAATAGAGCGTAGGCCGATTCGTTGGGTGCAAATTATTCTGCAGAACGGTGGGAGATCCGTCACATAGAAGAGACTTGGGTCGTAGTGAAGTGGAATTACGAGAGGCTGCGGCCGTTTTGTGCCAAATCGATGGATGGAAATTCGTTCTTTCCATAAAATTGCTTATTCTCATAGATGGATCCTTGTGTTTAACACTTAACTCATATACACAAACACAGCTAACTATGGCCAATACAGACAGTACAGTTAAGTGCACCCAAATACAATACACACAAATACACACAAATACACTCACATACACTCAACCCATACACCAATCCAACAACAAATTACCAAAAACAACGGAAGTCCAGAATCACAGAAGAATCAAAATACTGACTAATTATAAACTCAACAAATCGGCCGCCACTGAACTTCCAAAACCGAATCAAACTCAACATCCACATTCTCATTCACAATAATCACTACACAAATCGGCTCTAGGCTGGTTGGGCGATGTGCTATGTGCAACTTATCTCTGGTCAATTTACCAGTATACACTCATACACTCATACACTCATACCTCGTCCACTGGCAACGGGAGAACTATTTTGCTCCACGTGACTAAATATCATAAACATAATATATAGAAGAATTGATTTTAAACGATAATGAGATTAAAGAAATCACACTAAGAATCACAGCTTGCATCTATTGATGTATGCATTTAACTATAGAGGTGAGAGCTAAGAAGTGGTGGTTTCGGAGTGCATATAGCGCGCACGGTCCACCACCGGCTGCAGTGCCATCGGTCTTTCTGCAGTACGCGCTGCTTACTCTGGTGCGTTCTGATCCCATTAATTGCACCGTATTCCTTGAGGGAGATTTAGCCGCCACGCACCAAGAAGTCCATATCCTATCTGCAGTCCCTCACCCATCGATGGAACGGTAGTCCCCAAACCTTCCAACCCACCAGAACACACCCCCTCATGTAAACTAAAACAGAATATAATTTTCCCATAATCACTACTACAACAAGTGTCCCAAATGCATCGTAAAAATACCCACCTCCCAGCCAATCAGCGCAGCCCTAACTCCAAAACGTTCCTTTTTCGCGCGCCCCCAACAAACGCAGCCGCCTGCACAGACGGGTGTTGAGAGGTGCAAATTCGCTCCGGCCCAAAAAACGCCAGACCGTCCGCAGCCACTTTAAAAGTTACACCAGTGCCAGCTTCTGCGAGTGCCACTATTTTTCCTGAGCCCAAAACCTCAAAGTAGTATTTGTTCTCGATCTCGAATCAGCCCCGTATTTCCGTCCGCCAGTTTCGCCAAACGTTGTCAATTGTATCTGAATCCTGTACCACCCTAGAGATTCTGTTCCATCTGACGCTTTCTCCGAACTGAATATATATAGAATACGTCCCCCATCGAATTGCAACTTTGAGTTACAACTTTTGAGTTTTGAGTTTAACTTTTGAAATTTCTCAGATATTCCCCAGTCTCGACTTCTCTAGTTCGCCGACTGTACTTGTTTGACTCTGTTCGTGTCTCTATAGCCCCAGTACTATAAGTATCAGAACATATCCCCCACCGATTCACGAACTTGTGGCCATTTTTTTTTGACTCCACAACCAGTCGCTTTTTGCTCCAGGATCAGTAGTTTTCACTAGTGTCCATTTCCCCGGTCAATTGCGTCGTGTTCTGCTTTCCGCTTTTCTTCTCCCTAAGCCGAAAACCCTAATAGACCCGATTCACCCGAATCGCCTCGAGTTTTCCACCCCAAATTAATCCCCCACATCAACCCTCCACGATGTCTTCCGCACAACGTCCTTTTTCCCTCTCCCACGGCGCCATCGAGCACACCATCTTGGTGCCCACCACCGAGTTCTTCAAGTACGCGCAGTTGAAGGAGCAGTTCTCCAAGACCTTGCCCGAGGTCACCGAGGGCTTTGCCTCCGACGACGAGCCCGCGTCGCCCGCCGAGTTGTTCGCCAAGTTTGTCGGTTTTGTCGCCGACTTGGTCGACCCTAAGACCAAGGGCCAGTTCGACGACATCTTGCCCTACGTGTTGCAGGACTTCGAGTCCCGGTACTTTGCCACGTCCGACATCCACTCGTTCGCCGCGCACTTGCTCGAGGACGACGCCCACCCCACCACTGCGTTGAAGATCAAGGAGGTCATCAAGCACTACTTTGCTGCCGTGCGCGCCGCCAACGCGCCCATTGCCCAGTCTTCGTCCGAGTTGTTGAAGAAATCGGCCGAGAAGTTGGCCAAGACGTTCGCCGTGTTCGGCGGCCAGGGTAACACCGACGACTACTTTGACGAGTTGCGCGAGTTGAACGACATGTACCGCGGCTTGCTCGGCGACTTTTTGGCCCAGGTCGCCGCCAAGTTGAACGCCTTGGTCAAGAACACCGAGGGCGTCGACAAGATCTACACCCAGGGCTTCGACATCTTGACCTGGTTGAAGAGCGCCGACCAGACCCCAGACCAGGACTACTTGTTGTCTGTGCCTGTTTCGTGTCCATTGATCTGTGTCATCCAGTTGTGTCACTATGTGGTCACCTGTAAGACTCTCGGCGTCACTCCCGGCGAGTTCAGAGAGGCGCTTGTGGGTGCCACCGGTCACTCGCAAGGTTTGGTCACTGCCGTGGCCATCGCTTCCTCCGACTCGTGGGAGTCCTTCTACGAGAACTCCATGAAGGCCATCTCCTTGCTCTTCTTCATCGGTGCCAGATGTTTGATCACCTACCCAAGAACCTCCTTGCCACCCACCATGTTGCAGGACTCCTTGGAGAACGGCGAGGGCCGTCCCTCCCCTATGTTGTCCATCAGAGACTTGTCCCGTGAGGACGTTGAGAGCTTCATTGAGCAGACCAACAAGCACTTGCCTACCGACAAGCGCCTTGCCATTTCCTTGGTCAACGGTGGCCGTAACTTGGTCGTTTCCGGTCCTCCAGAGTCGCTTTACGGTTTGAACTTGACGCTCAGAAACAACAAGGCTCCCTCCGGCTTGGACCAGGCCCGTGTTCCTCACTCCCAGAGAAAATTGAAGTTTTCCAACAGATTCTTGCCCATTTTCGCTCCTTTCCACTCCCACTTGTTGGCCCCAGCCAACGAGATGATCTTGGCCGACGTCAAGCGCGAGAAGTTGCAGTTTTCTGCTGCTGAGCTCGGAATCCCCGTTTTCGACACCTACACCGGCGAGAACTTCCAGAAGACCGGCGGCGACGTCACCCAGCGTGTTGTTGAGTGCATCACCTTGTTGCCTGTCAACTGGGAGGCTGCCACTGCCTTTGACTCCACCCACATCTTGGACTTCGGTCCCGGTGGTGTTTCTGGTTTGGGTGTTTTGACCCACCGTAACAAGGAAGGTACTGGTTCCAGAATCATCCTTGCCGGTGCCATTGACGTCGCTGTCGACGACGAGTACGGCTTCAAGCAAGAGATCTTCAACAGACAAGCCAACTCCATCAAGTGGGCTCCAAACTGGTTGGACGAATACAAGCCGCAATTGGTCAAGACTTCCGCCGGTAAGGTCTACGTTGACACCAAGTTCTCCCGTTTGTTAGGACGTGCTCCTTTGATGATCCCAGGTATGACTCCTACCACCGTCAACACCGAGATTGTCTCTGCTACCATCAACGCCGGCTACCACATCGAGTTGGCTGGTGGTGGTTACTTCCATGCCAAGGGTATGGAGGACGCCTTGAAGGAGATCTCCGAGAAGATCACTCCTGGTAGCGGAATCGGTATCAACTTGATTTACGTCAACCCAAGAATGTTGCAATGGGGTATTCCTTTGATCAAGGAGATGAGAGAGAAGGGCTTCCCAATCCAATCCTTGACCATCGGTGCCGGTGTTCCTTCCTTGGAGGTTGCCACCGAGTACATTGAGGAGCTTGGTTTGACCCACTTGGGTTTGAAGCCTGGTTCGATCGATGCCATCAACGCCTCGATTGCCATTGCTAAGGCCCACCCAACTTTCCCAATTGTTTTGCAATGGACCGGTGGTAGAGGTGGTGGTCACCACTCTTTCGAGGACTTCCACCAGCCTCTTTTGCAAATGTACAGCAAGATCAGAAAGTGCTCCAACATCATCCTTGTTGCTGGTTCCGGTTTCGGTTCTGCTGACGACACCTACCCATACTTGACCGGTTCTTGGTCCGCCAAGTTCAAGTACCCACCTATGCCATTCGACGGTGTTTTGTTCGGTTCCAGAGTCATGACTGCTAAGGAGGCACACACCTCTTTGGAGGCCAAGAAGCTTATTGCCTCTTGTACTGGTGCTCCAGACGGCGAGTGGGAGAACACCTACAAGAAGCCAACCGGTGGTATTGTCACTGTTCTTTCCGAGATGGGTGAGCCTATCCACAAGATCGCCACCCGTGGTGTCATGTTCTGGAAGGAGTTGGACGAGACCATCTTCAACTTGCCAAAGAACAAGGTTGTCGAGGCCCTTACCAAGAAGCGTGACTACATCATCAACAGATTGGACAAGGACTTCCAAAAGCCATGGTTCGGCCGTAACGCCAACGGTGTCTGTGACTTGGAGGAGATGACCTACCAAGAGGTTGCCAACCGTCTTATCGAGTTGATGTTCGTTAAGAGAACCAACAGCTGGACCGATGTTTCGTTGCGTAACTTCTTCTGCACCTACTTGAAGCGTGTTGAGGAGAGATTCACCTCTGTCTCTGACCAGCCATCTTTGATCCAAAACTTCAACCAGTTGTCCAGCGACCCTCAACAATTCACCGATGCTTTGTTCGAGGCCTTCCCAGAGGCCAAGACCCAACTCATCTCCGAGGAGGACTGTGACTTCTTCTTGATGTGCTGTGCCAACCCATTCCAGAAGCCAGCTCCTTTCGTTCCAGTCTTGGACGAGAGATTCGAGTTCTTCTTCAAGAAGGACTCCTTGTGGCAATCTGAAAACTTGGACACCGTTTTCGACGGTGATGTGCAAAGAACTTGTATCTTGCACGGTCCTGTCGCTGCTCAGTTCACCAACAAGATCGATGAGCCAATCAAGGAGATCATGGACTCTATTCACGATGGACACATTGCCATGTTGTTGAAGGATGAATACAACAACGACAAGTCTTCCATTCCAGTTGTTGAGTACTTTGGTGGTAAGACCCCAGTTACTGTCTCTGAGCTCGCCAACGTCTCTGTTGAGACCACCGGCGACAAGACTGTTTTCAAGACTGGTTCCAAGCTTCCAAACAAGGAGCAATGGCTCAGTGCTTTGGCCGGCTCCGACTTGAACTGGTTGTTCGCTTTCATCTCTACCGAGAGAGTCGTCCAAGGTGTTAACCATGTTGCTAACCCAGTCACCAAGATCTTGGAGCCAACCGCCAACACCGTGGTTGAGGTCACCCGTTCCTCCGACGCTTCTAAGATCACCCTTGCTGTCTACGAGCCTGTTCAAGGAGACTACAAGCAGGTTGTTGAGATCAAGTGGAACAAGGCCAACCAAATCGAGATGGACTTGATCGAGCACAGAACTGCCGACGGCAAGCCTGTTGCTCTTCCATTCTTGTACAACTACACTCCTGAGGATGGTTTCGCTCCTATTGTTGAGGTCATGACTGACAGAAACGTTCGTATCAAGGAGTTCTACTGGAAATTGTGGTTCGGCCACTCCGTTCCAGTTGATCTCGACATCGATGTCAACAAGAAGATCACTGGCGATGATGTTACCATCACCGGTAAGGACATTGCCGAGTTCACTCACGCTATCGGTAACACCTGTGAGGCATTCATTGTCAGACCAGGTAAGCAAACCTTGGCTCCAATGGACTTTGCCATCGTCATCGGCTGGAAGGCCATCATGAAGGCTATCTTCCCTCGCACCATCGACGGTGACTTGTTGAAGTTGGTCCACATGTCTAACGGATACACCATGGTACCAGGTGCTTCTCCTTTGAAGAAGGACGATGTTCTCACCAGTGACGCTACTATCAACGCTGTCTTGAACCAAGCTGCCGGTAAGATGGTCGAGGTTGTTGGAACCATCTACAGAGAGGGCGAGCGTGTCATGGAGGTCAAGTCTCGCTTCTTGTACCGTGGTGAGTACACCGATTTCGAGAACACCTTCCAAAAGGTCGAGGAGGACCCAGTCCAAATTTCTCTCGCCTCTGCCAAGGACGTTGCCATTTTGCGTTCTAAGGAGTGGTTCCAGTTGTCTGAGGACATCGAGTTGTTGAACCAGACTTTGACTTTCAGATGCGAGTCTGTCTACAAGTTCAAGTCTGCAGAGGTTTACTCCTCCATCAAGACCACTGGCCGTGTGTACTTGGAGTTGCCAACCAAGGAGGTTGTCCAAGTTGGTACTGTTGACTACGAGGCAGGTGTCTCTCACGGTAACCCAGTCACTGACTACTTTGAGCGTAACGGTCAAACCATTGAGGAAGACATTAAGTTCGAGAACGCCATTCCTCTTGCTTCTGGCGATGAGTTGATCTCCAAGGCTCCTTCTACCAACGAGCCTTACGCCAAGGTCTCCGGTGACTACAACCCTATCCACGTTTCCAGAGTGTTTGCTTCCTACGCAAACTTGCCAGGTACTATCACCCACGGTATGTACTCCTCTGGTTCGATCAGATCTTTGGTTGAGCAATGGGCTGCCAACAGCATTGCTTCTCGTGTTAGAGCTTACAAGGCTGAGTTCGTCGGTATGGTTTTGCCAAACGACAACTTGCAAACCTCTTTGGTTCATGTCGGTATGGTGAACGGTCGTAAGATTATCAAGGTCGAGACCCGTAACGTTGAGACTGACTCTCTTGTCATGGTCGGCGAGGCCGAGATCGAGCAACCAGTTACCACCTACGTTTTCACTGGTCAAGGATCCCAAGAGCAAGGTATGGGTATGGACTTGTACAACACCAGTGCCGTTGCCAAGGAGGTCTGGGACCGTGCTGACCGTCACTTTGTTGACAACTATGGTTTTTCCATTGTCGACATTGTCAAGAACAACCCTAACGAGTTGACCATCCACTTTGGTGGTGCCAAGGGTAGAAAGATCAGAGACAACTACATTCTGATGATGTTCGAGACCATCGGTGATGACGGAGAGATCCGTTCTGAGAAGATCTTCAAGGAGATTGACCACACCACCACCTCGCACACTTTCATGTCACCAACTGGTTTGTTGTCTGCCACCCAATTCACCCAACCAGCTTTGACTCTTATGGAGAAGGCTTCTTACGAGGACATCAAGTCCAAGGGTCTTGTTCCTTCTGACGTCATGTTCGCTGGTCACTCCTTGGGTGAGTACTCTGCATTGTCCTCTTTGGCCAACGTCATGCCTATCGAGTCTTTGGTCGATGTTGTCTTCTACAGAGGTATGACCATGCAAGTGGCTGTTCCTCGTGATGAGTTGGGACGTTCCAACTACGGTATGTGTGCTGTCAACCCTACCAGAGTCAGCGGCAACTTTAACGACGCTGCCTTGAGATTCGTCGTCGACGAGGTCTCTTCCACCACTGGTTGGTTGTTGGAAATTGTCAACTACAACGTCGAGAACACTCAATACGTCACTGCCGGTGACTTGCGTGCTTTGGACACTTTGACCAACGTCTTGAACTTCATCAAGATCAACAAGATCGACATTGTGAAGTTGCAAGAGCAAATGTCTTTGGACAAGGTCAAGGAGCACTTGAAGGAGATCATCGACGAGGTGTCTCAACAATCCTTGGCTAAGCCTCAACCAATTGACTTGCAAAGAGGTTTCGCTGTCATTCCTTTGAAGGGTATTTCTGTGCCATTCCACTCCTCATACTTGATGTCTGGTGTCAAGCCATTCAAGAGATTCTTGTGCAAGAAGATTCCAAAGTCTTCTGTCAAGCCTAAGGATTTGATTGACAAGTACATTCCTAACTTGACTGCCAAGCCATTCCAGATCACGAAGGAGTACTTCGAGGAGGTTTACGAGTTGACCAAGTCTGAGAAGATCAAGTCTATCATCGACAAGTGGGATGAGTACGAGAAGGCTTAAGAATGTGATATTTATTTTCGAGACATTAGAAGAGAAAGGAAGGAAATTTACTCCTGGCGGCCATGCTAATGCACGTGGTACTGCCTTAGTTTGCGCTACCAGATTAAATAGGTAATTAAGATAATTTATTTGAATTCGTTTGTAAGAAAGTACATCAGTGGCTATTCGTTTGTAAGAAAGTACATCAGTGGCTTAAAAACTGGTCATTGCATTGATAAATTGAAGTATAGTTGTCTAGATAGCTGATGTTAACGGACTGGAAATGTTGACGGGAGTAAACTTCTGCGGTAAAGATACTCTTCTGAATCTGGACTTGAGTTTCTGAGACACCAAGTCCAAGTCCAAGTGGCGAGTCAAACTGATGCGAGGAATACATCCAATGTAGTGATCATCATCAAGATGCACATCCAAAGGATCCTGGGTGTGGCAACCGGGCGACAAAGAGAGTCGAATAGAATACTTCTGGCCGTTTGGAGAAGAGGGGTCGCCTGCTGCGTAAATCTCAAACACAATCTGTGACAAGTAATCGAGTTCCGGCAAGGCGTTTCTGGCAATCTTCATCGGCAAGTGGGCGCCATATATGACGTTGAGGAGAGTGTAAATGTGGGATTCCTTGGTGAAGTAGTTGACCACCGAGGCATTGTCGTTCTTCTTCATGTCATGAATGTCAGAAAGAATCTGCTTTGCCAAAGGCAAGGATGTCAAGAGACCGATATCGAGTTTCTCCTCGTCTTTGATACCATATTCCTGGGGACAAATGAAATCGAACAAAACCTTTGACAAGCGGTACAACTCACGGAGTCTGGCGAATGTAGGGTGGTCGAATGGGTTTTCGGGCGCTTTCTTCGAGGTGCCTGAACTGCTCTTTGCTCCTGTTTCTTCATGTCCATCCTTGGAAGACAATGAAGATTGGAGAACCCAACCCAATGAGCCAGCGGAAAGATTGTTGGCGGAATTGCTCAGACTCGAGGTCGAGCTGTGAGGCGCATTGACATTGTGTGCGCTCTCGCTTGGGATACGGAAGTTGTTCATTGCCAAAATGTTAATTGGATATTCGCTAACCAAGCCGGATGAGTTGACGGTGCCGCCGCATGTGGCTGCCAACTTCTCGAGGAGGTCTTTGTTTTCGGGGTCATATGAAAAGATCTTTTCCAAGAAGGGCCGGTTGTGTAAAGCGTCATACTTCATGGTGTCGTACAATTCAGAAATCTTCGAGGGGTGTGTCTTTTCAACGGTGGTAAACTCTTGGAAAAGTTTATCCCAGCGTTCTTTGAACAACATTGGATCTTCTCCACAGCACCAGTTTTCTTGGAATGTGTTGACGTCTTGGTGCTCGAAATTGTAAGCCATGATTTCTTTGTGGAAATTCATCAACTCGCAAACACGCTTGATCACTTCGAACGGTTGTGGCATTTGTGGTGGCCAGGTGAATTGAGATGGCGCCTCAGCACCTTGTCTCAACAAAGGCTTCAATCTCTTCTTGACCTTGTCCATCAAGTCCTTTGCAGCGTTTGAATCGTCTAACAAGTCCTTGCGGATAATGAGGAAATCGTCAGGGAGAGACTCCAAACCGAGCATAGAACATGTTGCCAAATGGGCGCTCGCAATGACTCTTCTTTCCGACGAAGTGTACACTTTCACGTCCTTCAAAGCTTCACGACTCAACAACTTTATGTTCTGGCCCATTTGCTCTCCAACATCGGAGGCTTGGAACCTTGCAGAATGAGTAGGTTCTCCACCCCACTTCAAAATGAATTGCACTTTGTCGACGACGTCCGGGTTTTCAGAGTTCAAAGATGGTTTCAACTGGATCTTCGTTCCGGGGAAATCGATCTTCTTCTCCAAGGCACCGCGCAACTGCTTAAGCTTTTTCAGATCCTCTAGTTGCTTTTCTTCAGCAATCTTTACCGTTTCAAGGACAACCTGTAAGTCAGGAACGGCGCGGATGATGACCTCCTCTTTGTGGCCCTTCAAAAGCGAGATAAACAAAGGCGATTTAAACGAGTACTTGAACTTTTGCTTGGGCGTTCTGTCGGCATGTCTAATGACAGATACACTTCCCTTGAAGACCCATTTCTGCTCTTTCTCTTGGAACTGGGACTGGTTTTGGAATGTTTTTGGAACCTTGTTCTTGATGAAATCGCGACTCTTCTTTGCCTCGATAAACATTTTCCTCAATATTGACGAACACGCATCGTAGTACTCGGTATTATCCTTTACGAAAGAGAATCCATTGACGTCAATGACGTAACTCTTTCCGTTCACACGCAAGAGATCGAAACCACAAATCGTCTGTTTGAATATTTTGGAGACGTTGCGAGCCATGAGCTTCTCTTCGTCAGTCAATTCTGTGATGAAACGTATTTCCTTTCCGTGGGTGTTTCTACGCACAATACCATCAACAACCGGCGATTTTCTGGTCTCTGCATGACAGAAGTCCGTGCCGACGGTATATGCTTTCACATCTTCGAAGTTGTCTGTATCCATGAATTCCTCATAAATGAAAGAGCCTTCGGTTCTTGGAGTACTCAAGGAAGGATCAAACTCGGAGGACTTGTTACCGATCTTACGGAACAATCTACGACCACCTCCGCCGGTTGATTTGGGGTAGTATATGTAGACATTGTGGTCTTCGCCATCTACAGGCTTTTCCACAAATGGCTTTTTCAATTCCTTTCCGTCAACCCAGAGAGTGTCTTCATCGACCATTTTCCAATCAGGCTCGGACTGATCAGTCCACGAGTCGATCGTCAGCAGCGGAACACCAACTTCCGCCAATTTCGCACGGAGCTCTTTCGTAATCTGAGGACCATTGTCTCTACTGATCTCGAGTCTGTCAGGAGTGGCGACACCAGCGTGGTTCAAAATGCTGAGAACCAAGCGTCTATCCCACAATGTCTTCTGCAACACTAGGTCGTTTAACAAAAAAGGCTTACGGTAGTTTGCGTAGGCAATGGCCTTATCGAGAGGAAAGCCAGCACTGAAGAAACTGATCAAGAAGTCACAAGTGGGCCAGTTTTCGATGGCTTCATCGAGAATGACCTTGTCACCGAAAATGATGGTTTCGAACTCTCCGTTTTCAATCAACCGACTCAATATACGACGGCATGGCTTGGACATGACCTTGGCATCCATGGCACAAACACCAATCTTGCCGATTTTCTGCACAGCGGTGGCCGGAGTGGTGCCGGACATGGAAATTTTCGACGTCGACAGCAGATTGGACACCGACTTGTTGAGTTTTGGCATGGCCGCCTCCCACGACAGGATCGAGTTGGCCCTGGAGTAGTTTTTCAACACCTCGGCCCCGGAGCTGGCATTGATCTGCGAGAGATTGTCCAGCGTCAAAAGCGTCGACGATTCATTGATGGCCGTCAATGAGCTGCGGCGAGGCGATGAGCCCGATGCACCGATGCTCGATGCGATGCCATCTTTGGACTCTTCGGCGCTGGTTTTGGGTGCAAACGACTCAAGCATGGGCGCCAACGACGCAATTGCTTTTTCCGTCTCGACCTCGTCGTCCGACGCGAGAAGGAGCGGAGACATGGAGAGACTGGTTGGCTTCAGAGACTGGGCCATTGGATCCATGATCGGCGTTAAGGGTGCAGTAGATAACGTGGGAGATGGATCCAATTTCCGGCGATGGGGATGGTGGAGCGGCTGGCTGCAGGACATTGGGTCTGCGATAACAGGGGTCCAAGCGATGAGATGAAGAGATGATGCGGGGAATCTAAATAAGAAAATTGAAATTGTTATGGTTTATAAGAACAGACTAGATCTCTCTCTATCATTTTTTTATCCGTGGTGCTTGTATCTGTGCCCAGCGGCTAGAGGTAGACTACTGTTGGTAGTATGAACAGGCGCTGTGAACCCTTGCAACGGTAATTGTTGAGCACTTCAACTAGAAACAATTCGACTAGGAGCATTTCGAATTCTCACCATCAATGAAGGCAGTGGAAAAATGTAATTGCGCACATTTCTTTATAGAATATTCTTTACTCGGATGTAATAGCTGCAACTGGGATTCAATTGAAAACGTGCTGATAAGGTGGCTGCAAAAGAGTGTACATAGACACTTTCTGGAACCGACAAGGATTCTCGAAACATGTGCAAATATCCACGGCCGATCGGAAATTTGGAGAGTGTTACTTTCGAAATTTCAACTTTGTTTTTGGAAGATAATCGAGGGTAGACAGCAGCACCTTGGCCCTAATACTGGAGAGGTTGGTCGCAACTTAAAGTGCGAGAATGAAGCAGGCATTACGCATCTTCAAGCTGAGATAATCCATCAATTGATAATAAATGTGCATATATATATACATGTATGTATTCATACGGGATACTCGAAAAATAACTACTGTTTGGAGCACGATTGATGGTGAGGGTTCTATCAAACCACACTAAGTGGACCGGGGCATTCCAATGTACAACTTGCATCACCAATGAAATTGTGTAATGGGTAAACTTTTCCAATTTCAGAAGAAGTCAATTCGATCAAAAACCGAAATCTTCCCATCTCCACCAGAGACTGCCATATCCAGCATGTCCAATAGATACTCACAGATTGAACCATACAGCACCAGAAACTTTCAAAAAAATTCGACAAAAAATAATCACAAATTTCACCCCCAAAACACGACCACCCGCAAAATCTAAAATGCATCCAGAAATCCAATTCCCTTCTCCACATTTCCTCCCTCCCTGCCTACTACAAGCAACCACTGCTCCCCCATCACTCCTAACTCCTTATCAGCTGATCTGCAAACACATCCCTTCTCGGGATTTAGACTCCATCTCTGCTCCACAATCGTGTCCGTAAACCCCATCTCCCACTTCGTTCGACCCCAGACGAGGAATTGCGCTCAATGTTCATCCTCTCCCCTCGTCCTAAACTAATATACGTCGCATCCCGGCACTTGCAATCGTGCAAGCGGGTCTTGTCGTCCAATGCGCTGAGAAAGCAAACGTCTCGTCTTTTCCGTAGACGCAACGTCGCCGTAGTGTCCACCTTCGTGGTGGTGGGCTCGTATGTAACCTTCAGTACCTCTAGCCATTATCGCTTGGAGACGGTGCCTTCGTCTTTGGCAGGCAGCAACTTGCAGAAACTAGCGGCCACGGCGTCGTCGCTGAAGGCGGTGCTGTCGCTGGACGTGGTCGACAAGCAGTTTTTCCTGTCTGCAACCAACTCCATGTTCCACCAGAATAGCGCTGGATCGAAGCTGAACAAGGAGGGCGTGTACCTCATGAGCGAGGACCAAGTCAATGCGCAGCTCCGAAAGTACGAGGAATCGTTCCATGTCAATAGAGGCAAGGGCGTCACCCGGTATGATGTGTGTCAGCTTCCTTCCAACTCTCCCATTGAGGACGATAGAGCCGAGGAGATTGTTCAGGTTCCAATTCTCCAGGACAACAACATCAAAACATCGACCGATTGGATGTTTTTCGGGGTGTACGATGGTCATGGCGGCTGGACCACATCCTCGAAATTGAGAGACCAATTGATTCTGTACATCATCCAGGAGTTCGGCACCATTTTCAAACCAGCGAAGGAAGACAACTTGAGATATGTCCCTAACAGTGCTACCATCGACCAGGCAATCAAAAATGGGTTTCTAAAACTTGATCACGACTTGGTGACGAAAAACATCAAAACATTGTTGGGAGAGAGCAACAAGGCGAGAGCGGCAGAGTTGTTGATGCCTGCGCTCTCTGGCTCCTGTGCCCTTCTCTCCTTCTACGACACCAATTCCAAAATGCTCAAAGTGGCCGTCACCGGCGATTCCCGTGCCATTCTTGGCTCCTACAAGGATAACCGCTGGACTGTGAAACAATTGAGCATCGACCAGACCGGCTCAAACCCCTCTGAAGTTGCGCGTATTATATCTGAACATCCAGATGAACCAAACGTGATTAGAAATGGAAGAGTCCTCGGATCCTTGGAACCATCCAGAGCTTTTGGGGATTGTAGATACAAATTGCCGGGATACATTCAAAAGCAAATTTATCAGCAATTCTTTGGAAGAAGACTCCCCAATGATTTAAATCTGCCTCCATACGTGACCGCCGAGCCAGTAATTACAACCACGAAGATCTCTCCCGAGAACAACGATTTCCTTGTCATGGCTTCTGATGGCTTGTACGAGATGCTTTCGAACGAAGAGATTGTCGGGCTTGTAGTGAAGTGGATGGAAAAGGAAAAAATGGTCAAGCCCACCACGTCATTCTGGAGCTACTTCAACTCGAAGGAGAAGGAATTGCCTCAGGTGGCAGACATCACAAACGATCGGTCCAGCAAACAGCCGTTCCGGAAGACCAAGAACGTTGGCTACGGAAGCTTCTTGTTGGAAGACAAGAACGTGTCGACGCATTTGATCCGCAATGCTTTGTCCAATGGCGGTTCGCGCGAGCAAACACTGATGTTGTTGTCCATCCCCAGTCCGCTGTCCAGAAGATACCGCGATGATTTGACGGTGACCGTTGTATTTTTCGGATCCGATTCCAACCCCGACGAGTCTGGAAAGCTCGAAATCAATACCCCAGCAACTGCGGGCGGATTATCTAGCAAGCCAAAGCTATGATCAGGTAAAGAAGGCTCATATAAATCCAATGTGTCTGAAAAGCTCGAACCAAAATCCAACATAAGTTGCGCTTTTTCCGAGCGGAGCCATTAGGAGATCCATAGATTGTGTATTCTGAATCAATAGACATAAGCCATAACCACCATTACAAAAAAAAAGAACTGCACCAGAATGCTCAATTGTTTTCCATCCCAAATTTTGTCGCAATTATAACCCCCCTATCGCATTTCCGCCCAAAACTCCGTCCTTTCTTTCCCTCTGACGGCAATTTTCCACCCACTATCCCACTGCTTCTTCACAGCAAGACAAGACCACATCTACCAAACGCATAGCAATAACCCCCAAGATGGAAACATTGGATCCAAACGAAATCCTCACGTGCAGCAGCGGCCACCCCAAACCAGCCAATGCCATCGAACAACTCACCCAAGAACTCCTAGAACCATCCACCACCCTAACCTGGGACCTCTTGGACCTAGTGCAAAGCGTCCCCACTATAGACAAGAACAGTCTCTACGAAGATCTCTTTGTAGCACCGACTGCATTGTGTAGAACGTCATTTCGGCTCAAAAGAGAGGGCATCGAGGGAACAGTTGTAGGCTTCAAAGAGGAGGTTCGCCTTGCCGATCTCGACAATGCCAATGCGACAAACTCGCTCTCGATCAACAGAAAGGTCGGCGCGAAGCAGAACGCGGTGCTGGGCAAGTCGAGCTACTTGCCGTTCCAGCCAGGCGGACTATTCAACCAGACATCTACCAATCAGAAGTTAAACCAGGTTCAGCAGGCAGATACTCTGTATATCCACAGAAACGAAGCTGGTCTCTTTGATATTGCGCCGGGAATGCTGCGCGGTTTGAATTTGGAGGCGTACAATGCCGGCGCCGATGGCATCACCTCTTTGGGCCTTGTAGAAGACGCCGGCGCCAACGTAGACGAGACCGTGGGTCAAATGGATATAGATAGCAACAGTAAGAATGCGCTGAAGGCGCTGCAGAATTTGGGCTTGGACTCGGAGTTGGGGATCCCTGAGCTTGACGACTATGTGCCTAGCGACTTCAAGGCAATGAAGGACGAAATGGATGCCCAGGCGCGGGTTAAGAAAGACTGGGCGCATGTCGTCGATTTGAACCACAAGATTGAAAATTTCGAGGAGGTGGTTCCCAGCATGGCCCGTGTGTGGCCCTTCGAGCTAGATACCTTCCAGAAGGAAGCCGTGTACCACCTCGAACAGGGTGACTCTGTTTTTGTGGCTGCACACACCTCCGCCGGTAAGACGGTGGTTGCAGAATACGCCATCGCCATGGCTGCCAGAAACATGACCAAGACCATCTATACCTCGCCTATTAAAGCCTTGTCCAACCAGAAGTTCAGAGATTTCAAGGAGGCCTTCAAAGACATGGATATCGGCTTGATCACGGGTGACGTCCAAATTAACCCAGAGGCAAATTGTCTCATTATGACCACGGAGATCTTGCGTTCGATGCTTTACCGTGGTGCGGATCTCATCAGAGACGTCGAGTTTGTGATCTTCGACGAGGTCCACTATGTCAACGATATCGAGCGTGGTGTCGTCTGGGAAGAGGTCATCATCATGCTTCCGGATCACGTAAAGTATATTCTCTTATCCGCGACGGTTCCTAACACATTTGAATTCGCCAATTGGGTGGGTAGAACAAAGCGGAAAGACATCTATGTCATTTCTACATCCAAGAGACCTGTGCCGTTGGAAATCAACATTTGGGCTAAGAACAATCTCTACACAATTATAAACGCCCAGGGGAAGTTCAGTGAAATCGAAATGAAGAAGCATAAAGAAGTCCTCGCTGGTGACACCAAGACAGGCCCTCCTAGCACAACAATGGGCTCTGGTTCTAGAGGAGGACCGGGCGGTACTGCCCGTGGAGGTAACCGAGGCGGCGGTAGAGGTGGAGGCGGAGGTTCCAGAGGCAACAATGCCCGTGGCGGCGGAAATCGTGGTGGAGCCAGAGGAGGCGCTATGCAAAAGAGCAATAATTTCGTCAGAGATGGCCCTAACAAAAGTACATGGTCTGGATTGGTCCAATATCTTAGTCAAAAGAAGCTTCTCCCGGTCGTGATCTTTGTTTTTTCCAAGAAACGATGCGAGGATTACGTTGACACCTTATCAGGCGTTAGTTTCTGTAATGCGAGAGAAAAGAGTGAAATCCACATGTTCATTGATAGAGCAGTCTCTCGATTGAAGAAAGAAGACCGCGAATTACCTCAAATCCTAAAGATTAGAGACTTGCTCAGCAGGGGTATTGCTGTCCACCATGGTGGCCTTCTTCCCATTGTCAAGGAGTGCATTGAAATATTGTTTGCAAAGTCTCTTATCAAAGTTTTGTTTGCAACCGAGACTTTTGCGATGGGGTTGAATTTGCCAACACGTACTGTTGTATTTGCCGAGCTTAGAAAGCATGATGGTAGAGGCTTCCGTAACTTGCATCCCGGTGAATTCACTCAGATGGCAGGAAGAGCAGGAAGAAGAGGTTTGGATACTACAGGTACTGTGATTGTCATGTCGTACAAACAACCTCTTCAGCCCACCGATTTCAAGGAAGTCACAATGGGTAAGCCATCCAAGCTTCTGTCACAATTCAGATTGACATACAATATGATCTTGAATTTGCTCAGAATCGAAGCCTTACGTGTGGAAGAGATGATTAAACATTCGTTCAGTGAAAACTCCACCCAAACCTTGCTACCAGAACACAAGAGTAGAGTGGATGCTTTGAGTCTTGAGTTGGAAGGAATCAAGCTTGAAGAAAACGAAAACTCCAAGGCATTTTTGGAAGCGTACAATCTCATGGAAGAATACAAAAGAACGTACAGTCTGATGATGGCGGAAATCCAAAAGCTGCCGAATGCCAGACAGCTTCATCGTGTCGGAAAACTCATGGTATTTGAAGATGAAGATGGTGCTGTTCGGTTTGGAATAATGCTTAAGGATGATGCCGCTAATGGCAGATTCGTATTCTTGACATTTAATCATGGTGAAAAGTATGAAGAAGCCAGTAAGTCCATCCGCATGCCATATATACCATGCAGAAAGTACCTCAAGAAGATGATGCCGCAGATCGAATTCAATGGAGACTTACGAGTGACAACGGTTCCGATCGAGAATGTTCAATTCGTCAGTGTGTTTGGTTCAAACGTCAAGCCCGGAGCGGTCTTGGCAAATAAGACGGATGCCGTCAATGAGGCAATTGAGCTGTTTAAAACCATCATTCACTTCCAATACAAACCAAAGGAATCGCCATACAAGCAATTCCTTCAGTTGACATTGCATGAGCTCATCAGTAAGAAGGACAACGTCTTAGAACAGATTGAGCTGAACGAAGTCATTAAAACTCCGGAATTCAAGAATGTTTACGCCCAGTTGCGCAAACAAGATATGATTAAGCAGAACATCGATTCCTTAAATTTGCTTATATCTGATGAGAACTTGGAGCTTCTTCCAGACTACAACCAGAGACTAGAGGTTCTTAAGCAACTTGATTTCATTGACCAGAACCAAAACGTTATGTTGAAGGGTCGTGTTGCATGTGAAATCAACTCTGGTTGGGAGTTGGTACTCACCGAATTGATTCTTGACAATTTCTTGGGAGACTTTGAGCCAGAAGAAATTGTTGCTCTCTTGTCATGTTTCGTGTACGAAGGAAGAACAAAGGATGAAGAGGATCTCCCCATAACACCAAGATTAGAAAAGGGTAAGCAAAAGATTCAACAGATTACCGAGAAGTTATTAAATATCTACACTGAGCACCAGGTCTCTTTGACTTCCGAAGAAGAGGAGTTTTTGGAGCGGAAACGTTTTGCATTGGTCAATGTGGTCTATGAATGGGCTAGAGGTCTAGCTTTTAATGAGATTATGCAGATCAGTGTCGAGCTGGAGGGAACCATTGTCAGAGTCATTACACGTTTAGATGAAATTTGCAGACAAGTGAAGAATGCTGCATTGATTGTGGGTGACTCGAAATTGCATTCAAAAATGTCCGAGGCACAAGAGCGCATCAAAAGAGATATCGTTTTCTGTGCTTCTTTATATATATAAGTGTTTGAGTGGTAATGCATGTTGTTTGTATGGTACTAGCGCCACGAATTCAATTCAGTGGCAATTTTCAAGATACCAGAGGATGAGCCGTAGATTTTCTTATGCCAGAGTTCGTCGGTAACACGTTTGGAGCCGAACTTCGTAATCAAGACGCCAAGCATTGTGTAGAAGCTTCCTATTGCGTTCTCTTCTTTATCAATCCTGTTCACCTTGATACGTAGGTCGCGGCTGCGGAATTTTCGTCTGCCACGAAACGGAAGTAAACATTTTTCTAAAGAGTGGCGGGTGATGAATTCATTCACAAGGACTTCTTTGTCCTTGAAGAGGGAGAGAGCCTGTTCAATCTCACCAGCAGATAAAGCGAGGAAGTATTCGTCAGCAAATACCGCTGAGATTGAACAATTGAGCTCAAAGTATTGACTTCCAATTTGGCGGAGTCGAGCCTGGGATATGAAGATGTCTTCGACCCTGTTGCCATCTGCCATCGAGGAAATCCATACATCTACATCGGAGCGGCCGGTAAGAACGGAAGTAGATTCGGCAAGCAGAAGGGGAAATTCTGCACCAACGAATTTCTGAAGAACTAGTGCTCTCTCTCGTAGTTTAGCTTCGTAGCTTGTCTCCTCCGCTAATCTGTCCCATAGTCTTAGATACTTCTTGTTTAGTTCCCAGGGGAAACTCTGAATAGAAACTGGAAGAAGCCTCTTGCGAACTCCTTCGAAGGCAGATCGACCAAAGTATTTGCCTGCCTTTCCGTCCAGTTTTTGGGCACCTAGTCGATGTAGACCAAGATTCAGCATGAATCGATCTTTATTCAGAATGGCTTCGTGTACGTGACGTATTCGGCTCGATAGTAGTCTTGTGGAGAACTTCATTTTGTAAAGGATGACCAGGGGCCGGTGATACAAGTTCTTTAGCCAGAAATGGTGATCTCTGTAGTGTAAGGAATAAAGTGAACTGTTGTAGAGTATAGCTATTGCACAAAAAAGCAGAGGTTTGAACCAAGTCTGCGGAAGATTATCGTTTGTGATGACTAGCGCTAAGCTAACTAAGTTATGCTCTAGTTAGATCTTTGGTTCATATAGAATGAATGTGGAGGTATAGTTGGTAATGTATGTCTGCAGAGATTGAAATTTCACAAGAGACTTGGTTGCTAATTAATGAATTCAACACAAGCGATGAGAATAATATTTGAAATTGATATCTGTTGACTTGAGTTAAGTGTTCGATTCAAGAGACAAGAAATCCAGTCTGCTTTGGTCGATATGAGTAGCGTATGTCTTGTTCGTGTGACTGAAAAATCCGTCTTGAATAAACAAAAAAAAAATGCAATCGAGTTTTGCCTCATCCTGTAGTCACTAAATTCGGGTTTGCACAATTTCCAATCATTACAACACTTCGCTTCGGACTGGCTCATCGAACCTCATCACCCTCATCGCCCTCATCGCTTCCCATCAAGAGCATCTTCATAGAGACAAATGTCGTCAAAAACAAAGAAGAAGCCAACTGCCGCTTCTCCGGCTCCCGCTCCCGAGAAGAAGTTCAAGGTGCCCAAAGCATTGATCGCTCGGCCAAACTCAAACGGTATCCTGACCATTGTGCTTAATGCCGATTTGGCCGATGGGCTTGAACTTCAAAAGGGAGCATTTGCGGTTGTGAGCAAAAGCACCGGCTCTGGGTCGGTCGTTGCCTTGGTTGAAGTTTCAGAAGATATCGAGGCCTGTGAGGTCCTCATATCTAAACCAACCCGGGCCTTATCTGGGATACTTTTAGGTGACCGGTTGAGCATATCCAAACACAAGGCTCAGATGAGCTACGCCGCCAAGGTCTATGTCAATGTTCAACAATTACTTAGCAAAGACGGCGAGATACAGGCTCCTTCTTCAGATGCTTTGAAAAAGACATTGCTTGGGGCGGGAATCATACATGCTGGTCTCACAATTACTACAAATGACCATATGATTCAAGTTGTTGATATCGATTCACAAAGCAAGAACAACATCTCCTCTGTTGCGTCGCAATTGTCGCAGCTCTCTCTCTCTAGCGGCCCTGAGCCCTTGTTCGTCAGTCCACCTCACCTCTTCATCGGCACTTCTGAAGTGGAGGTTGTAGAACACCCTCTAGATAACGCAAAGTATCCACGCGTGCCTCGCCCAGTTCGCTTTGATCAAGTGGGTGGTCTTGAGAAGCCAATTGCACTTCTAAGATCCACCGTTGAATTACCTCTTCATCATGCATCCTTGTTCCTGGACTTTGGAATATCTCCTCCTCGAGGCATTCTTTTGCATGGCCCACCTGGAACAGGTAAAACAATGCTTCTCCGATGCGTAGCTCATGAATGTGATGCCCATGTCTTGACTGTAAATGGGCCACTGATTGTGTCCAAGTATCTCGGTGAAACCGAACAAGTCCTTCGTGACATGTTCGCCGAGGCAATCAAATACCAGCCATCCATCTTGTTTATGGACGAAATTGATTCGTTGGCCCCCAAGAGAGGTCTGGACGATTCTATGGAGTCTGACTCTAGAGTAGTGGCTACCTTGTTGACCATGATGGATGGAATGGGTGAGTCGGGCCGTGTAGTAGTGGTAGGAGCAACTAACAGACCCAACTCCATAGACCCGGCACTCCGGAGACCTGGAAGATTTGATCAAGAAGTGGAGGTTGGAATTCCTGACGTTGAAGCCAGAAAGGACATTCTTACCAAACAACTCAACAGAATGAATGCCTCCAAGTGTGCGCTCTCTCAAGAAGATATACGAGCGGTTGCTCTGAAAACACATGGATATGTGGGTGCCGACTTATCGGCTCTCTGTAGAGAAGCTGTGATGAAGACCATCGCGAGAGGTTTGTCTGGTGGTGCCGTTGGGTCCAGTATAGCTGCATTGGCTTCCTCTAGTGGCTTCTCTGAGCTCGATAGTTCCATCAAAGTTGAACTCGGCGATCTTGAAGCTGCTCTAGTGGACGTCCGCCCCTCAGCGATGAGAGAAATCTTCTTGGAAATGCCCAAGGTCTCATGGAGTGACATTGCGGGCCAACATGACTTGAAGCAAAAGCTTATCGAAGTGGTGCAGTTGCCTCTCGAAGCAGCGGATTCGTTCAAAAAGTTCGGAATCTCTGCTCCCAAGGGTGTATTACTCTACGGTCCTCCAGGATGTTCTAAGACTCTTACCGCAAAAGCACTCGCCTCGGAGTCTGGACTCAATTTTCTTGCGGTGAAGGGTCCGGAAATTCTTAACAAGTACGTCGGTGAGAGTGAGAGAACCATTCGTGAGATCTTCAGGAAGGCTCGGTCCGCTGCACCCTCAATCATTTTCTTTGATGAGATTGATGCAATTGCTTCTAGCCGTGAAGAGGCTCTGACCCTGGCTAGCCAGAATGTTCTAACCTCGTTACTTAATGAGATTGATGGTGTTGAAGAGCTCAAGGGTGTTGTTGTTGTCGCTGCCACGAATCGTCCATCAGAGTTAGATGCTGCACTTTTACGTCCTGGCCGTTTGGATAGGCACATTTACGTTTCGCCCCCCGATAAAGAGGCCAGAGAGGACCTTCTCAAAAAGAAGTGTGTCAAATTTGATGTCGAGGGTCTGGAAGATTTGTTCGAGTACTTAGCTGAAGCCACAGAAGGCTGTTCGGGTGCCGAGGTCGCTCTTTTATGTCAGGAAGCAGGTCTTGCAGCCATAAAGGAGAACGCAAACGCTGAGAAAGTTTTGAAGAAACATTTTGAGCATGCTCTTGAAGGAATTTCTCGTGGTATTACGCCAGAGATGATTGAGTATTATGAGGAGTTCGCTCATAGAAGTGGATTGTCTATGTAGAACCTACATTGAATAGAATACAAATGCATGGGAGCGGTTCTCTAGTATGTATTACATAGAAATTAAGTTTGCTTGCAACCCTCCTCGAGCTCTTTTTCGAAATCCTGTGGCAAATCCTTCGAGTCGAAATCCATTCCATTTGCACCTCCACCCAAACCTCCAAAGCCAGGGAAGTCCTTCTCATCGCCAACCAATTCGGTAGGTGGGTTGCCGAGCTCTTGAAGAGATTCTAGCAAAGTATTGATCTTTTCTCTGTGCTCAAGGTTCTCATTATCGTAGGCAGGGCCTTCGAACACGGCTAGGATTTCATTGGTGATCTCATATTGCTTGCTGAAGCGGGTGTGATCCTCCTCTGGAATCTTTCCCTTGTTTTGTTGGAGGAATTCGGGGAACTTCGTATTAAGGTCTTTAATGGGCTCGAACAACACATCCTTCGAGGACAACTGCTCCAACATATCTGTCAAGAGTTTAGACATATCAAAGTCGCCTTCCGCGCCGCTTCCGAGCCCAGCCAAAAGCTGTGAGAGCATATCCTCCGGGTTAGACGACGACGGGTCGCTCTTCAACTGTTCGTCAATGTTCTGGCCCGACTTTTTGAGTCTCTCCATGGTCTCTTTCATCACTGTGTTGAAGTTTTCTGGCTTTTGTGCGGCCTCGGCCTCCTTTGCATGGACATCCTCGAATTGCTTGACCAACTCTTCAAACTGGCTCTTTGCTTGCGGATCTTCAATGTTGAGGTCCTTGATAAGACTGTCGATATCATGTTTCAACTCATCATTGAGCAGGCTTGGCTCGGCAGCCGGTGCTGCAGGTTCAGTTCCCGGGGGTTTACTCAAGATTTGCTCGTCAAACTCGTCCAACAAGTCGTCCAAGTCGTCGTCTGAGTCTTGGGTTACTGGTTCTTTCACTGGCGAGGGTGCTGGTGCGTCAACAGTCTCCTTGACGTTTTTTTGTTCAATTGAGTCTGACATCTAAGAAGAATGGAGAATATTATACTATGGGCGTAGTGTGTTGGAAGAAAAAGAGGAGGTGTATCCCGTGGCTGAAAAATATAGTTGCACTAATCACACTGATCAGCATGTGGGGAGTGCGGCGGGACCCGTAGCCGAGCCGAGTTATCAGATCGAGGGAAGATGAGAGAAAATGGTGGCTGCCCTATTTCTAGAAATTTAATAGTGACGAAATTTAAGAACAAAATGCCATGTTCTAATTATGGAAATAAAAATTAGTTTACTTTGCGAAAAAATTTACTGATGGACAGCTTACTACTCCATGTCGCAAAGGCAGATCCATAGGATGTGGGGTGGCTGCAAAAGACGCAACTTGCGGTGGTATATAAAGCACAATAAGAGACACGAGAATACAGTAGACCTCGTCGCCCCGCGGATTTGCACGCTCTAGCCATAGAATTCTGTTCTACATAAATGAGTATTTTTACGCCTAACGCTCTGGGTCGATCCCATTCGAGGCAATACTTAGCTGCGGCAAGGCTTACTTCAGTGAGCACAAGAAGTCAGTCAGTTGAGCGTATTGCACCGTACTCTTACTAGACCAGCATCAGCAGCGAAACATCCATCCCGACAGAGCAAAGTGGGTATGGTGAAGATATTCAAAAATGAAGCTGTAAAAAAAAATTGGCTCTTTTCCCTAATATTCTGTATTTTCACTGCAAATCCTGACCCATTCTCGCACTTCTTGTAAGTGGTGTGTCGCCTCCGCCCTACAGTCATCCTGCGGTTTGGCCCTAACTTTTTTTTTTTCGCGCCAAAGCTGGGGCCGGCCCTACCTCAGTGCGCCCCATCCTGGCCCTAGTCGCTAGACCTCTGTCCACACCACCCACTGTTCTGAAACAAACAAACACCAAGTCCGCAATGTCGCTGTCGCTTTGCAAAGTCCGTTTGCAGGAGGAAAGAAAACAATGGAGAAAAGACCATCCCTTTGGTTTCTACGCGCGCCCAAAGAAAACCGCTGACGGCACTCTTGATCTCACCAGGTGGGACGCAGGGATTCCAGGAAAGTCCAACTCGCTTTGGGCGGAGGCGACTTATCCCGTGACCATTACCTTCTCTGACGAATATCCTTCTAAGCCTCCCAAGGTTATGTTCCCCCCTGGTTTTTGGCATCCAAATGTGTATCCTAGTGGTACTGTTTGTCTCTCGATCTTGAACGAATCTCAGGATTGGAGACCAGCAATCACATTGAAGCAAATTGTGCTTGGCATTCAGGAGCTCCTCACCAACCCAAACCCGGACTCGCCAGCGCAGGAACCTGCTTGGAAGGCTTTCAGCAAGGATAGAGCTACATACGAGAAGAAGGTCAAAGAGCAAGCCAAAAAGTATGCCAATGCTACTTAGAGCGTTGTTGCAGGTGCATCGGACTTTCTGTGTTTGCCGCTGAACCTGGACACTGTATTATCTTTATCTTCTTTTCTCGTCCTTGCTTGCTGTGTCGATTACTCTCGTTATTTCTTTGCCTCGACACAGGGTAGGACATTTCCAAGGCCCATTCGTACCCAGTCGAACATTTAGAGTCCAGTGTATTAACATCGGTCTTGTTTCGATGCTGCGAAAATTGCCATTTTCTGTGGTGCTGACGACGTCCCTGTATTACTTATAATTTACAATGAATTAAAACCTATCCTTAGATAAAAGCCTATTATCTACCATAGCTAAACACTGGCTTGAAGACTGTTCAGAATCAAGTCTCTGCTATTGGAGACCTCCGAAGCCAGCTCACCAAGTTGAGAAGTACCCTTTTCCTTGTACGTGCTGACTGCTGGAATATCAGCTTTTATGCGAGATACCAAGGTCAGGTACGCGCGGGGTTCTAACTTGATGAGGGTGTGCAAGGGAATCGACATCCAGGGACTCTCCTCTTGGGGAACATTCATGAAGTAGGCGTACAAGCACCGCAACACTGCCTGGTGGGTAATAATCAAAATATTCTCTTGTCTCTCCAACTCCATAATGATAGGCTCTAGTCTGATCACAATGTCACGGTATGACTCTCCACCTCTGTATCTGTACTCATATTTGTTGTCGTCTCTTGCCTTGAAATCCTCAGGGAATTGCTGTTCTATTTCTTCGTAGGTCATTCCGTCACACTCACCCGCGTCAAGCTCGTCCAATGCCTTCCATTCCAATTTCTTTTGGTATGGCAAAAAGGAGGCCGTTTGTTGTGTACGTTTCAAGGTGGAAGTCCACACTGTAAGGTTTGTGTGCTCGTGTTCCTCTCCCAAAGATTTCAACACGATTTCAGGAAGTTTTTTTGCATATCTCCAGCCTCGCTCGGATAAGTTCGAGTCACCTCCGATTTGGCCAGTCAAGTTATATTCAGACTCACCATGTCTCAGTAACCATATACTTCTTGGCTTTATGTGTAAGTTCATAACGTAGTAGACGATTCTCGACTCCAAGTAACTCTCGATTCTGTTGACTATGATTTGGGAACCGACATTGACTAGTTTGATGAACGTCAAGTCCTCGTCGTCTGCAACGTTGAGGGTCTGGTAGTTGCGCTCGTACTGGCTGATTCTACTCAAAAAATCGTCTGTGGCCACCGCAGGATCCACGTCCACGTAGTCTGGCGATGTGGTTTTCACATCGGCGATGTTTTGCAAGATCAAGTCCTGGTCGTCGCACCAGCTCTCCAAGAAGATGGGCTCAATTAAGTTTTCTCTACACAACTTCAAGAGGTCCGACCGCCTTTGTTTCGTCAGGTTCGTGGCGTCTATGATACCCACCACGCCGTTCTCCTCGGCAAACCAGCGCATCATATCTTCCGTGGCCCTGTTGACGGCCTCCACACGCACGCTCCAGCCGTCCCTGTTGTCAGGATTGAAGAACTCTGCAGTGATGGCCGTATCGCCGGCCAACTGTCTTCTATATGAACCTACATTGAAGCACTTGGCCTTGATGGATAGCCACAGGAGATATCTTACGATTTTCTGGGCGATCAACGACTTTCCTCTGGCAGGCAAGCCCACCATTATAACACAAATACGGACATTCTCCACGTGAGAGACGGAGTAAACAGGCATGGTGCACGAGGTTTGATTTCAGTGAGTGTTGTTTCAGAAAGTGGGGGGGGGGGGGTTAGGAAATGTGCAACTATAGTATCAGTACTTGGATAATCAGTACTTGAGGAGTGGGACTGAAATGTTGGATGAGGTAACTTTTGCGAATTACGGCCTTAATATATTCAGATTGCGTCAATGCTTGCGGGACAAAAAGTGACGAACGGCGGCCTGTTTCAGAGGGTATATATATGGGGTGGAAAAACGGAGGGTTAGAGTTCGGCCACTTGGGCTGCAGGAAGTCGACCCCGGATTTGGGTGTGAGATTTTGGCCATTGGTCAGGTGCAGCTTAGGTGGGTGGTGCGGGTGTGAAAATGTTAGGCGATTGAGATGGATAAAGGATGCGGTTTTTGTGAGGTGATATTTGGGGATGTTTGGGGGTGAAATTTTTGACTTTTATTTTTGGAGTTGTGTAGTAAAGTGAAATTGAAAATTTTTATGGTGACAGTAGGTGATGGTATGTAGAGTAGGTGCTGGATATGTGAAGATCAGGTGGGCAAAAAAAGAAGAGGTTTTCATACGGCCAATTGTGTAACAGCACTTTTTCTTGCTGAAATTCATAGCTGGTTTTGTTGATGTGTTTTGCTCTATTCGACAGTAGAGAAGATGTGAGCTTGCCTTAAGGAAACACCAGTAAAGACATTGATGTGTTGCAGGGATTAGTCAAATTTTAGGTTAAGAATGAAAGTTACAAATTGAAGACACATTTTCCTTGTTCCGAACCACTTTTTGACAGATTCCGTATTTTTGCAGACTTCATCAAATTGTCTCAAGTGGTCTAGATACGAGCCAAAATGAGGAATCTCACATTCATTGACGGGAACTCAAGAAGCCGCAAAAAAAAAAATCATTATCACACTAATGAAATGGAAACATTCCTGATCTAAGATATAGAAATATACACTATAATAACTTTCTGACTTTCCTTTTTCATGTCATCTCCGCATTCGTCCCAGTACATGTCTGTCACCTGTATCTTATCTCCTATCCATTAACCGATACTACCTAATGAAAAAATTCCTAAACAAACAGAAAGAGTCGTCAAACGACCAGCTCGCAGAAATGAGCTCCCGCGAGTCCACATGCTCCAACGCCATCAGCTGCTCGCCCTCATCGGAAACCAACTCTTTGAAAGATCTCCAACCCATTTTCGGCCTGGGTGCCAAGGGCCGCTTCACCAATGACTTGAGCTTGAATTTGAACCCCTGTATCTCGCACGAAGTGTCTCTGTTCACCGACCATTCGTCGCGGCCCGGAAAATCTCTTTTTTCCAGCGAGTTCTCGGCCTCCACCAAGCAATCTTCGTATGGCAGTGTGCCCTCGAGTCGAGCCAAGAGAAATAACATCCGCGACTCTGATTATGGCCAGCGACTCGAGATTCTTGAGATCACGGAGGATGTGAGAGAAGATGCTAACCAGAACCCTCAGGAGCTCCTAGCAGACAGGCTTCACACCCTCTGGCAAGATATGTCCTATGTATTGAGTCAGCAGAGAAACTCCATCATCAACTTGTCAACGGCGGCGGTCAACGCCATCAATCGACTCAAAGACTTTGTAGCTTTCGTTGAGGGACTAGAAACGACAAAGGCCTGGGCCTTTTCTGCCTACGATAATGACGATGTGCGCAAGATCTTGAAAATCTTTCTCCACATGTACGACAACCTTCTCCAGGACGAGGCTTTCATGAAGTTGAAACTCATGTTGTGCAAAGCTTTCAACGACTTCAATTCTTCTTTGAAGAGTTTGTCGCGCACGGTCTATGGCCATGGTAACACCACTTTACTTAAACCGCAGAATTTTGCCGTAGGAATCAATGATGGAAAGAGCCTTGCCAATCAAGACACCATCAACCGTATCATGGAGAAAATAGCCTGCTCCTCTCTGGGTCTTAACGAACAGAATGGCTCATTTATCGCTCCAATCGCTCGTGGTATCAGTAAGGATATGAACGTTTTGAGTTTGTATTTCGGATACCCTTCCATTACAGAGCATCACCAAAGAATTGTCCACAGTATCCAAGAATTGTATGAAGATATACATGTGATCGTGGGCAAAAACAGGATTGAAGTTGCATCTCTCGCGGCTAATCCAAATAATCAGCAGCCACCCTTCACTGTAGACACGCCTGCCTTTGTCAATAGATTCAAAATCCCTTTCCGTGTTCCTACAGATTCAACCAGACCGCCAATGTCCCTCTCCATCTCTGTTGAGTCTTCGGCAAGAGTCTCAGGAACCATGGGCGGTTTCATCTACCCTAAAATCGATATCGAGAAGCAGCCACACTTGAGCTCCTACGCAAACCTGAAATTTGCCATTTCCTGTGGTCATGTTTGTTTAGACAAGAGAGACGACTCCTCCGAGTACCCTTACATTTCATCCCCTCTGTCGGTAGTCATTGGACTTTATAAAAATGCACTTCTACGGGAATATCAAAAATCTGCAGCTGGTGGCTCTTCGGGTGATATTGAATCCAAGGCTGCGTACGGATCTATCCTTCTGCAGTTGGACGAGATGTTCCCTCAGAAGCGCGTGAAGATTTATGATTCTAAAACCAAACGGGAGCAAATTGAAGTAAGAAACTTTCCAAAACATAGATTTGGTCAAATCATCTGGGGTGAAAGAACTCTTATGCAAGCCGCCGACCCTAAAACTGATGGAGACATGCAAGACAAGCGCCTTAGTGACCTCGCCATCATTAAAGTGAATAAGACTTTACATTGCGAGCAAAACTTCCTTGGAGACGATATCCCTTTCAATGAGTATGATCCTTCGTTGATGTTTGAGAACTTATATGTTCGAGAGATTGTTGACTTGAAGAGACATGCAAAGGAGCTTTCGGTAGAAACAGCAAATGAAGTTGACTCCATTTTATCCTCTCCTTCTCACAGTGCAACCAATGAACGTGCTCTCAACGGCTTGCCTGTTTTCAAGTATGGTTCCACGACTAAATTCACGAAGGGAAATTTGAACGGCATCAAATTGGTATACTGGTTGGATGGTGCCATTCATTCTTCCGAATTTGTGGTGAACTCAATTGAAAACACCTCTGCTTTTGCTGCTGGAGGCGATAGCGGTTCTTGGATTTTGAGCAAACTAGAAGATGTGAAAGGAGCAACAGGCAAGAAAGGTTTGGGTGTGGTTGGAATGCTTCACTCACACGATGGTGAGCATAGGCAATTTGGTCTTTTCACTCCGATGACTGAGATCCTCGACAGGCTCGAGCAGGTCACAAGCATCAAGTGGGGTGTCGTTGGTGTTCAAGAAAAGAGTGATAACCCAATGGTATCGGAAGCTCCATCTGAACAATCCGACTATTTGAGTGAGTCGGATTTGAGCACATACGAGAGTGGTGTTGAAGATTTGCCCTCCGACATCGAATAATGATTGCGACCCAATCTCCAATACTCACATACATGTGGACAGGTTTTCTTTTAATTCTTTTCATTTCACTTAAAATATCAATAAACTGATTGAGATACGATCCATGGGTTGTGCTATCGTTAATTAATATACATGTCTATCAGAAAAGTCGAAGGAAGATTACTGTCTTTCGGATCTTTTGTACTCGATGAACCGTGAGAGATTCATCCATGCCTCCTCAGCTCGTAACTTGAGCTCGGTACTCCATTTCTTATCAATCTTTTTGTAGAATGATTTGACTTGTGGCTCCATTTGCTCCAATCTTTGCAAGTAGCTTCTCTGCACAAAAATGGGTTCATCATACGGATATTCAGCATCACCAAAGATATCGTAAATGAGGTTCAAGCACTCCACGGGAATTTCGAGGGCTTTGGTGTCTTTCAAATTATTTTTTTCGTCCACAAAGTGTGAGATTAAGGAGAATAGAAACTCCGAAACCTCTGCTGTGATTTCTGTGTTCTGGATTACTTGAGCCACGCTTCCCATAAATCCCACTGCAGATAAAAGATACTCAAATACCAAATGCATGTCTTCGGCAGGATTTTCTCCAGTTTGAGAGAGCGCTGTACATTTGCGTAAGAGTGACTTTACATTGTCCAAAGATACTTTATCTTTGACTTCAGGGCCAACAGCTTTCGTCATAGCCCACATCACACTCAAAGATGTCTTTTGTAGCTCTAAATCATCATTGACAGAGGACAACTCAATTTCTTGCCATAATTCAGGAATTTTTCCATACCATTCGACAGGAACAGAGACAGACGACAAAAACAACCAAGAAATGTTGTTGAAAGCCATCAAGACTTTTGTAGTAAGTTGAATGACATCAGAATTTTCACGAGAAAACTTTAGGAGTTGCAAACACGAGGAAAAGGCTGTTGTAAGAATCACTGATGTGACAATGTCATCCAAGGTGACTGGCTGCAGAGGATCTTGCTCGTTAATAGCTAATAGTTCACAAATCGAAGCAAGAATATCAATGGCAATTTCGATAGCTTGTAGATCAGCTTTGGCGTGCGTTTTCTCGGCCGATTCACCTCCTAACGGAACATCAATATCTTGGGGCTTCTCTTCTTGCTTTTGCTTTTGAAGAGGCAGCTCTGCGTTGTCTGGGGCAGATAACTGTTTCTTGATTTCGTTCAAGTCGATAGGAGTGACAATTGAGAACAAATTTTGAATAACTTGAGCACAAGCCTCAGATTTCGAACGGTTGTAGTCACCCTTAACTTCCATGAAATGAAGACGCAAACCTTCAATATATACTCTGCCTAAAGCATTGTTCTTCTGAGCTGGCAGATTAGCTGCTTCAGCGATTGTGTTCAACGAAAAGGATGGCAATTGGGACAAAGAAACAACAAATTCAGCCGAGTCAGATGCAAACTCATAGAGAAAGTCAAGCGCAGAGTTGAAGAGATTCACAGAGCGAAGCTTCTGACAATTCCAGTTAAGAATCTCCACTGTGAGGGTCACTACGGGCTCAATTTTGCTGTAGATGCTCTCATACAAATCTAGAGAGCAGCTTGCTATCAGCACGATCAAGGAGAGAATGTTTTCAACAAAGTCATAGAACATGAATGTTCTCTTCAGGTCAAGCTTCTTGTCCTCAGCCAAGAACTGCAATGTTGATTGAATCTTGGTCAAAGAGGTTTCGATGGAGGTCCAAATGTCAGATCTCCACAAAAATTTGGCTACCTCGTAGCCTTCTTCAATGGTCAAGTTTCTCAACAATCCAAATGACTCGACCACGAGCTCATCGTTGTCGTCAGTGAGTGTCTGTTCCATAATCACAGGAATCAACCGCTCTTTGAGGAGCAATTTACGCATTCTTTTATCCTCACACAAGACAGTGATCGCATTGAGAGCGACCGATCTGTCATTGAGGGCAGAGGACGATAATTGGGAAATCAATGGGACAATCTTATTCTGGCGAGTGGTCTCATCCTTTAATTCTTGTTTAGATACCGAGGTTCCATCTTTACGAGCTATTGGATTTACACGGCCTCTTTGGTTTCTTCTTCCTTTTCTTAATTTACCCATGTTAATGAATGTGGTTGATGAGATGCTCTTCTCTCCTATATGTAGTCAGAGATGGGGTACCATAAACAAAGGTACGAGATGAGAATAAATTTTGGGCGTTGCAAAATTAAATTGGATAGCTGAGAATAGAGATAACTATCAATCTCTTAAATTTATTATTTACAAAATATTCAATGCGGTCACAAATGACCTAGTTCTTTGGCTCCGTGTCGCTTATCAAAGGAGCCGAAGAGTTCTTGGTTTCATCCTTAAACTGGTCTGGGTGAAGGAACGAACGAACGTTGCTTTTAATCTCGTCAACGGATGGAACAGCTTCGACCTCCAACTCTTCGGGAGTAAGATCGGCGCGGATATGCTTATCTTTCTGTAATTGTTCGCTACGGTTAGTACACTTTAGGCGATTTCGAGCGGTTGAACATACATGACAATGGGCTTCCAGAACTTCATGCCACCGTACCAACTGAGCACGCCAACGGCGAGGAACGTGAGGGCTTTAGGGCCAGCGCTAGACATTGTGGTGCTTAAGTGTGGAGAGTTCGCAGAGATAGAAAGTGAAGGGGAGTCTAATCCGCAGATTTCAAAATTGAGTGCAAACTAAATTAAGGGTTTAAAAATGGAATCGATTATACCTCTAAGGATTTTCATGTGTTGTCTGGTCTAAGCTTAGCGCCTTCTGCATTATAGTGGTCGTGAGTGCGTTTCTATCGGTAGTATTGTTTGTAGAACAATCCGCTTTCAGTTCGAAGAATGGACCTCTTATTAAAACTTTTTTTTGGTGTTATCAATACTTCATGTTAATTGGGTTTAAGGTTAATTGCAGAGAAATAGTTCCAACGGAATACCCAGCAGTCTACGAAACCTGGATTAATTGATGTTGGATTATGTTTGCGTTGCCTCCGGTAGAATAATTCTATCTCTTCAAAGTTTCACAAATAAATGTAAATTGTTTTACATCAGTTCGAAAATGCTGCGTGAGGTTTTGATCGGGTGTCTTCGTAGCCCTAATTGAAAGCACCTTATCGCCCAGTCCAACGTGTGCAAATTCCAACTAAAAAAAGATTCAAAAAAAGCCACTTCAGCAACAACTACAAACAATCCTCTCAAATCGCAATTTGAGCAGTAGTCTCATCTAATTTATTTCACAATTAGGCCTCCCTGTGGTCGTGCGCCTACCGCATCACTATATAAGGTCTCCGAGCCGCCAACATTTTTTACTTCTCCAATCAAAAAGTAAACGGGAATATTTGCCACGACGCGAAGATGTAAATTGTCAAGTCTTCAACGTTGCCATATATCTAAGATATCACATTCCCCAGAGAAGCTTTTACCCAATAGGAAGTTCGAAATCCGACGGGTCTCTTTAGTGAGGCGATGGATCTTGAATGTCGATATTTAAATGGGTCACATTCCTTGTAGATTTCAAACTATATTCTTTTTTGTTTTGTTCGTTTCATTGTTAAATTTGGCTGTTGCCAGTTATTGGTACAGGTAGGTCTAACTAGTGTACTTCCAGTTCTATTCGAGTTGGAGAAGTATGTTAGATGAGCTAGAAAAGGAGGTTACTGTTCCATGAAATACTGAATTGAAGTCTCACTAACTCTTCAATTATCTTTTTCTCTGTTCCTATACTACATCAACGAGGATATCTACAGTTCATCCAATTAACAAATCTTGTATTTATAACTGAGGGAGATGCTTAACGGTACTTGTGGAAACCGATGTCAGAGGCTCTCTCTCTGAAACATTGACGGCAGATGTCCAAACCGTACTTTCTGATCAAACCGGAGTGAGAAGCACAAACTCTACACTTTCTAGAACCCTTACCGTAGTGTCTTGGGTGGGAGAACCAAACGTTTTCGTGGGCCATGCTGTTTGTTAGTAATGTGTTGGGGGTGAGGGAGAGATGTTCAATATTCGCTGCAAGTGTCTCCCACAAGGAATCGTAGAGGCTTTGGAAGAGTATGTGTGCCTTTGCTGTGATAATCTCCTTCATTCTAGATTGGCTTCTTATATGTGTTCATCCACTGGGTCAAACCATGGGCGGAAGAATACTTCGCTCGTTATCGATATTGGTTGCACTCGAATTCGACTTCCTTGTATGTGGGTTTCCAAGTGGGAAGCGGAGGTAGGTCACAAGGCTCTTTGGTTCATGATTGGGCAAGTCCACTAGTCCTGGTCAAAACTTGCGCAGGAGAACATCATCTCGGGATTTACAAGACGTCCATTCACCTCTAGGTTCAGAGTAATGCAATGGCGCGATTCGTTCAGATAGACATACATGTATTTCTGGACTTGTGTGTAGTTGGGAAAAGTTGCTGGTGAAGAATTCCTACAATATGGAGGTGCACCCAGGAGAAAAAATTTGATAGTGTGCATAGTGGGGGGTCGCGGTTGCACGTGCCGTGCGCGTTCTGGCATGTGTGAATCGAGGGTTCATGCCCTCATCTCTGCGCGCGATGCGCATCCACTATGGGGATGCCATCACACAGAGCCAAAACAGGTAATCACCTTGAATTCCATCATCTGTCACAGATTGTAGTACATAATGGCTGGTGGTCACTCTCACAGAGCCACGCTAGGCAAGAGTCACAAGCCCTTCAAATCTAAACATGCCACCAAGGGCCAATTGAAGAACCAGTACAAGGGAAAGGTGGAGAAGGCATCCACCACCAACAAAGCTGGCAGAGTTCCAAGCAAGCTCGAAAGAAAAAACACAGCCAAGCAGTTGAAGTCCAAGAAGATCGCCGAGTCTAGATTGCTGCGTAAGGTCTTCGAGGGTGCGGGCGCTGCTGAGAAGATAATCACTGTTATCTCCCTTACACAAGATGTCCAGGCTTCCACGATTCTCTCACAGTTGTTGACTTCTTTGAATGAAAATGAGGATGATCCAGTGATCGAGTTCGAATCTCCTGCTGTAGCTACTCTCAGACTTGATCGTTTTAAGTGCGACACCAAGTTCATCTTGCCCAACCATACAGATTTGATCTCCATCCTCGATGCTGCAAAGGTATCTGACTACGTCATTTTCGGATTTTCCGCCCAGGAGGAGGTCGCTCAAGATTACGGAGAACAAATTCTTCGTGCTGTCATCGCTCAAGGTGTGGCTACCCCAATCGGTGTCATCTCAAACCTTGTATCGGCATACCCAAAGAAGAACTTACAGGCTGATGTCAGACAATCTTTGGACTCTTACTTTAACCATTTCTTCCCAGCAGATGACAAGCTTTACGCCTTGGAACATAAAAATGAAGCAGTTAACTGTCTTCGAAACATTTCTCAAAAATTGCCTAAGCCAGTCAACTGGAGAGACTCTAGAGGATATATGGTTGCCAACGCCGCATACTGGCATTCAGTAGATGGCGATGAAAACGGATTCATTGTCGTGGAAGGAATTGCTCGTGGTACCGGTTTCAACTCGGATCGTCTAGTACACCTTAGTGGCCATGGCGACTTCCAATTGGAACGTATTGAGCAGATACCAAAACATAAAAATGACGAAGCTCATTTCTATACCCCAACAGCAGAACAGGACACTTTGGAGGAGTTAAACACAGACGAACCTACAAGTGACATCTACGGTTCGATGAAATGGGATAGCGGTGAGTACAGTTCCATGGGTGTCCAGATGGAGGGTAAAACATATTTCAACGATAATGTCGAGGCAGGACCACGCAAGTACAAGGCACCAGAAGGAACATCGCAATACCAAAGTAAGTGGCTTCTTGACGATATTCTTGATGGTGTCTCTGACGTTGAGGAGGATGATGAAGACATCGACATGATGGAGGAGAACGATGACATGGATGACGGAATGGGTGAGGCTGCCGCCACAAATACCGAATATGAACCCACCGAAGCCGGTGACTTGCAATCCGAAATGTTCGTTGAATTGTCCCCAGAGGACGAAGAAGAACAGCTCAGACAGTTCAGACAATTAGAAAAAGAGGACCGTGAGTTTCCTGATGAGCTCGAATTGGCACCAACCGAGATTGCCAGAGACCGTTTCCGCGAATATAGAGGAGTCAAGTCTCTTGGTACTTGTGACTGGGACTGGGATGAGGAGAACAGCGAGAAGCCCAGCATATACGATCGTTTGTTGAGAATCAACAACTTCAAAGCTACCAGAAACAGACTTCTTAAGGAAGCTTCCAGACATGCTCAGGTTGTCATCGGTACTAGGGTCAAGCTTTACATCAGAGCGCCTAAATACATTCTCGACACCGTCGATGTTGTTCATGCTCCATTCGTGATCTATGCCTTATTGGCACATGAGCACAAACTTGCTGTGTCGAACTTCTCCTTCCAAACCTGGGAGAACTATGAGGAGCCAGTCCCATCAGGAGAATCCATCATTGTCCAGTACGGTTTCCGTAGACAAGTCATCACACCTTCCTTCAACCAAGCAACGAATAGCTCCAACAACGTCCACAAACACGAGCGTTTTGCCCACGCGGGAGATATTTGTATCGCCACTGCTATTGCGCCTCCTATGTTCTACAATGCCCCAGCTATCTACTTTTTGCAGAAGGGCGACGGTTCTTTGGAGATTGTTGGACAGGGTACTTTCTTGAACTGTGACCACACCAGAGTCATGGCGGAGCGTGCTGTTTTGACAGGACATGCCGTCAAGATCCACAAGCGCCTCATCACTATCAGATACATGTTCTTCAACGCCGAGGATATCAACTGGTTCAAGGCCGTTCCTTTGTTCACCAAGTCCGGAAGAACTGGTTTCATCAAGGAGAGTCTTGGAACACATGGTTACTTTAAAGCCACCTTCGATGGTCGTCTCAGCGCCCAAGATGTTATTGGAATGGCTCTCTACAAGCGGATCTGGCCACAAGGCTCGCAGCTTTGGAACCGTTAATCCTTTCATTTTCTATACCCATAATGACTATTTAATTGCATCTTGTATTATAATGAATTTTGTATGAATCTCGCCTCGTTTGGTAGAGTATAGTTGATGGAGTGGTCCATGCACTGAGACGGATCTCCGTATCTACATTAATTCAAAATAATTTGAAAAAAAGATTCATTTCTGTGAACTGTAATTTCTTCAATAAGCCTTTTATGATCTATTTTATGGAAGGATCTTCTCTGGCTCCCTCACGCTTGCCCTTATCAGCCTTCATATAAAGCAGCTCTGACATCAGTCATTTCCCACCAAGAACCATGTCTTTTTTACCTCATGGATCAAATCCAAGCACCGCTGGGTTCACATGTAACACCTGTGGTATTCGGTTCGCCGCGGCCGAATTCCAGAGGAAGCATATGAAAACAGACTGGCATAAATACAACTTAAAGAGAAGAGTTGCGGAGTTGCCACTGATCTCTTCGGAGGTGTTCGCTGAAAAAGTTCTTCTTTTGCAGCAACAAAAAGAGGAAAATCAGGGCAACGAAGACGAACTCGGCTTTTATGTCTATCATCGTAAAAGACCCGGAAAGGGCGAACGTCAATTGACTAAGAAGGAGATGAAGCAGATTGCCAAACGGCAGATGAGAAGCGTTATGGCTGAAAGAAAGGACCTTGAAGAGATCGATGTGGAAGAAGATGATGAGCCTGTTGAATTGGTTAGATGTGCAAGTCCAACAGCCTCAGTGACATCCGACTTCTCTGAGTTTTCCTTGGGTGACTCTGTGCATTTGTCTGAAGCCGAATCCAACTTCGATACGGGGTCCGAGATTCATTATTCAGACACCACTCACAGCGATTGGGATAGCATGCGCGGTAGTGAGGACGACTCATCTGACGAGGATGATTCTGACTACTCTGATGAGGAAGAGATTGTAGATGTCCTCCCAAATCATTTTTGCTTTTACTGTGGTGAAAACAACCGTGAGTTGGAGAGAAACATCAGACACATGTCCAACCATCATGGACTATACATTCCCGAGCGCTCGTACCTCGTAGATTTGGACGGCTTGCTCACGTATATGAACGAGGTCATCACGATAGACCACGAGTGTTTGACATGTGGATATGTTGGCAAAAGCGTTGAGTCGATAAGACAGCACATGCGCTCCAAGGGACACTGCAGGCTACCTTATGAGTCGGCGGATGAGAGAGAAGCCGTCTCCGAGTTCTACGACTTCTCGAATGAAGAAATCATTGTACCCCGTGTCAAAAAGGCCAAAAGAGCCAAGACGGTTTCATTTCTCGAGCCTTCTCCAGAAGCTGGAGACGAGAACAGCGAGTACGACAGCGACCCTGATTACCAAACAGCCACCATCGAGACAACTTTGGTTCTCCCGTCGGGCTCCAAGGTGGGACATCGGTCAATGCTCCGGTATTACCGCCAGAATTTGCCCGGAGCTCGCCAATATTCTGATTCCGAAAAAACAGTTGCATTGGTGGACCGTCGCTTTGCGCCAGGACTCACATCTGGTCAGGTTACCAAACAAGAGCGCGAAGTGCAGAAGTTGGAGATCAAGGCGAAGAATTACCACGAGCGCAGAACAAAGTCCTCCAGAGTCAACTTCAAGAAGCATTTCAGAGACGAGCTCCTTGGACCCATGTAAGTTTGCATTTCCCGAAATGACATTGGGCAACTATTGGAGGTTTAACCCCCGTACTATAACTGTGCATACTTCACTGCCTGTATACCCCAGGTGGTGAATTTCCTCATCACTGCTGAACCAAATCTTTGATCGATGCATTTACCACCACCGCTGCATACTAAATAAACTGATAACTCTTCATCCATAGTGTAGATCAAGTCCGTTGCCTTTGATTAAAACCCGATACTCTTCGGAAAAGAGCCGCGAAGCATATTTAGCGACAAACACCTGCATGCACGCTTCCTCCCATGCAAGCCATGCATCGCTGCATAACTCAATGGAGAAGCTCAAACACAAGCAACAAACATGTAAAGCCAAAACGATTTTCCACCTCGAAACCCGCAGTATTGCTCACCAATTTCCAATCACAAAACTTTTTCCGAATCCACCGCGCACAGCCCCACAACAACCCGGGCTTGCGCTTTGCCTTCCCCCGCCTTGTACCGGCTGCTTTGGCGGATTCTCATCCCAACTACGTCTCTGGAGTCTCCCACACGAACCAGCCAAGCACAGAATTCATAGCATGGTCTTTGAATCGCATCTCTATGATGTGCTTATGGTCTCTGTGACTGCGACTTCAGAAGAGATCTCGCGATCGTATAAGAGATTGGCGCTAAAGTATCATCCGGACAAGACGAACCATAATGAGACACTTACAGAAAAATTTAAAGACATCACCAATGCTTACGAAATACTCCGAGATCTGAAGCAGCGGCTGATCTACGACAAACATGGGAAACAGGGCCTAGAATCATCTGCGCTGGCCGCAGACCCTGGCCATACCTCTAGACGGCCGTCCTTTTATCAAGATATTCACTCGCAAATGCCTTCGAATGGCTATGGGTATGAGCATTCAAAGGTGTACTCGCTGTTTATTGTGGAGCTGGATCCTATGTATGATGGGGACGTTCCGTTCCTCAATCCTTTCGGCCATTCGGGCTTTTCGGACTTCCATGGCCATCAGTTTTCATACTCAAATGTGCCTTATTCAGTAAATGAGCAATATCCATATGACTGTGATAATGGGCCAGTCAATGATCCAGGCGTTGCATCTCATGCACCTGCTCACAAAGAGCGTGGGAGCGACATACACCACACCTTCCAAGCCACCTTGACTGACATGTACTACGGTAAGACGGTCAAGTTCCTGCTACCGAGAATGACAAAGTGTGTTTCCTGTGATGGCAATGGATGCCTTCATCCTGAATCATGCCTTCGATGTGGGGGTAGCGGGCGTCTAACCATCTCCATGGGTGACCGCCATGCAAGACTCCAAGAGACATGTGTTTGTGGAGAGTGTAGAGGCCGAGGTATTGCCTTTGACCCGTACGATGTATGTGATAAATGTGAGGGAGGATATCGACCAGAGAAAGAGTCAGTGAAAGTGTATATACTTCCTGGCTCAAAGCATGGGGACTCGTTCGTGCTTGGCGGCAAAGGTGACGAAGGTCCTCACATCATACCCGGAGATGTTATCATATCGCTTGAGGAGATTGCGCATCCCTTCCTTGTTCGAAAAGGTGATGATCTTTATATGGATCACGATATCGATCTCAAGACCGCACTATGTGGCGGCGTCATTATCATACCAAATTATTTGAAAGAAGGCGAAGACCTCTCCGTCTCTGTGAATGTGCACGGACACAAAAATATCAATGATTCATTACACCTGGCTGTTCATCAAGGCGAAATAGTCGGCACTATCGACTCAAGGAACCCGAAGATGGTCAAGGGCCTCGGAATGCCAATCAATCCTCTGATGAAAAATGGCATACATTATCAAACTTGCAAAGATCTGTCGATGAGAGATAGCTCGTCTCTTATCAGAGGAGATCTCATCATAACGTTCCATGTAAAGCTTCCCTCGATCAGTGATTTAGGAAGCGAGAAACGATTGGCTGCTCTACTTAAGCTTCTCCCTGGGGCAAGCATTCAACAATCTGACAAAAAATTGTTTCGTGAGTGTTCTTTGTCCAACATGCCTCCACTGCCGCTGGCATCTACGCCGCTCACCCCGGGCGATACTCATCAGCATGAACCCCCTCTACCTACTTCCAATGGTAATGGGCATTCAAACGGTGCTCAAAAAGTGAACGGGGACTCAGCTAATGAGAACCGTCGCAAACGACAAAAGCGCTCCGACCCCAATGATCGCTCCAATGGGGTAGCATCTTAAGGCTTTATACCATTACAGAGATAATCTGATCTAATTACTAACGTTTTGTTATCATGACCTAATACATTTATACATTACTTCACATGGAAGATTGTAGCGTCTACGTATTTATCTTGGTAGACCAGGGACACAACTATACTCTATAAGTATTTGAATTTCGAAAAGAGAAGAAAAATTCTTAATTGATATTACTAATACTAGTATCGACATTTTATTTTTCAAATTGTCGCAATGATCACATGGTTCATCTCACTATTTCCTAAGGGCTGTTATCAGTACCCTCACCTTCATACTACCACTACCAGTAATTGCAGCCGAATACACTCTCGACACAATAACACACGCTCAATTGCCACTGTAGACCGTAATAACAAAATGGCAGAAGCAAAGGTTCTAGACCCTGCGATCATCAAGGATCTCCTGAACCATATATACGAAAAAAGAAAGGCCACAGCGTTCCAGATTGAGGGGATCACCAAGGCTGCGTTGGCCCAGAATGAAAGCACTAAGATCTACCAGATCATCGCCAAGTTGACCGAATTGTCCAATAGCGGCTCTGTGTCTGCCAAAATGGGCGCAGTGACAGCATTGGGTAGTGTTTCCGTAGCATTGGGTCTGTTTGCCATAGCCTACTTCTTGGAAGATATCGTGAGACCGATCTTCGCTACGTTTAGAGATAGCGATGCACGGGTGAGATACTATGCTTGTGAATCGCTCTACAATATTGCCAAGATTGCCCGGGGGGAAATTTTGTTGTATTTCAACGAGGTGTTTGATATCTTGTGTATCTTAGTAACAGACACAGAGTCGTCAGTCAAAAACGCGGCTGATATTTTGGATAGACTCATCAAGGATATCGTCAGTGCCAAGTCCACAAACTACGTTTCAATTTTGCATCAGCAAAACGACGAGGCGCAAGAGGTGGAGTCTAACATCATTGCCTCAAATGGGGAGGCCATCCAGGTTAATAATCCTCAGGACCCCATGAAGGCGTTTTCGTTGCCGAGATTTATTCCTACCCTTTTGGAGCGTATGTATACTATTGAGCCTTTTGCCAAGAAGTTCTTGTTGGGTTGGCTCGAGTTGTTCGATGATATTCCATCGTCAGAACTCATCACTTTTTTGCCAAACTTTCTCGAGCCGTTGATACGTTTCTTGATGAACAAATGTCCTTCGGATGTTCGCATTGAGACTCAAAATCTCTTGGCCATTTTCTTGAAAGAAATGGAAGCGAGTTACAAGGTGAGATATGAGATGAGAAAGGCACATATACTCAAGGAACGCTTGCGTCAAAAGGAAGAAAATTTGAAGATCTCCGACGCTTTACCCGAATCTCTGGCCCTCGCCTCTCCGCACAATCCTGAGTCTATGTCAACTGATGAGCTAGCTAGAAACTTGAGCAAAACAAACCTTGAAGCTATGGAATCATCACTCCAAACAGACGCTGCGTCCATCAAGTCTGCCTCTACCACAATAATTAGAAGAGCGCAAGACAACAATGAACCTGAGGGGGAACCAGCAGTTGCCAAAAGTGTAGCTTCAAACGATGTTTCTGAGTTCATTGCTGGTCAAGACATTTTCATCGACTACTCACGCATCATTGATATATTACTCTCGTTTCTTCGAACAGTCCCTCCAAGGTCCTCAAATGAGTATCTTTTCAACGATTTATCCAACGAGAATCGTGAAATTTGCCTCGAAATTCAACTGACAGTTCTCCGTTGGCTACAAGCCATCATCCAAATTAGCCCCACAAGCTTTTCTAAATTTCTTCCTGATTGTGTTTCTATCATTCTGCGCAACATAGCACTTACTGATGATCTCAACGATGTGGAATTGCGGAATCAATTCCTCAATTTCGACCAGTCCCTAAGAACTTATCTCAACAGATTGCATCAAAGCAATACTGAAGAACTTAAAGGGCCTTCATCTGATATCGATGAAATCAGTGAAAGCACGATTCAAGGACTTAACAAAGAAGCGTATGAGGAATTTTTGGAATTATACTTGATCAAAACCTTTCAAGTTGTTCTCAACGAATGTCTACTGTCTGTCAATGAACTCGCCCGTTTAACAAGTTTAGATTGGTTGATGTTCTTATACTCAAACTATCGTTCTAGTTTTTTCACACAAGAGAAAGATGAGCAGAACAAAGCAACAGTTAAGTTTCAATTGGATTTGACAGCTTTGTTACGGTCATCAGTTGATGCAAGCAAGGAAGTTGTCTCGAAGGTTTTAACACTCGCAGCACAAATTTCAGATGATAATCAAGAGTTTTTCAGAGATTTTATGGTTAAGTTGATGATGTTCTTCGAGACGGACGGTCCTGAAACAATCAAAGCCCCTGGATCGTTGAACCATGGCATAAACTCAAATGTGTCTAGTTCGTTGTCGAGGGAAAAAATGGAATTCATATTGAGACGGCTTTGCGTTACTATCAGTGCTGAAAAGATCTTCAAGTCTCTTTCGGAAGTGTTAGTTTTGTTCGAGACATCCAACGTAGAATTTCTCGACAGTATTGTGGTCACACTCAACAACATCTTATTGACGAGTCCTGAACTCCAAAGTCTCAGGAAAGACTTGAAAAACTTCGATGTTTACAAATCCGAGGATTGGACTTTGTTCTCGACGCTATTCCAGTGTTGGTCCTACAACGTTCCTAGTGTACTATCTTTGTGCCTTCTCACATCTAATTACGAATTGGCCTATCTAATTATCAAGAATCTCGCGGAGACTGAGGTGAGCTTTCAGTTGCTCACTCAATTGGATGTTTTAGTTCAACTTTTAGAATCTCATATCTTTCTCAAGTTGCGTCTCCAACTTTTGGAGCCCGACAAGCATCCATTTCTATACAAAACGTTGTACGGTATCCTTATGATAATGCCCCAGTCGTCTACATACTCAGTGCTCAACAATAGGTTGGCATCGCTTACTTTGTTTATCCAGAGCTCAGCGAATTCGCAGAGTCCACATTTGGCCAACAATGCCAATAATATTTCCTCATCAACAGCATCTTCTGCTCTGCTTTTGACTAAGCGCAAACGAATCCAAGAGCTAGCCGACACATTCGTCAAAGTCAACGAAAGGCAGCAAGATTCCACTCGAAGCCGCTTGCCAAAAGAATTCGACTACGGAAGCCGGGGCGCAAGCATAAGGTTTGGAGCAAGCACGGCTCTTGAGAGTTCTGAGTCAAAACCATCGATGCAAGATTACTTCTCACTGGATCCAAAGAATACTAGAGGCTAAGTTAGTTTAGCATCAAATAAGGATAAGTACAAGAATCAATGTAATGCATTATATTAAATTCCCCGTCTATGTAATTTGTAGTGAAAAAAAGTGTTGATATTCTGCCTGAATCGAGATTGCGCAGCTTTAGTTTGTCGCTATGGGATGGTTCTTCTTTCAAATTCACTGGACGCTGATGATGAAGGGGTATCAGGAAGTCTTTTGTTTCTGTTGGCTGCCGGGGTCCTGTAGGTATGCATACTTTGTTGACGTCTCAATACGACATCCTCCAAGGGAAGAAGACTTTTTGAAATTGCATCGGGTGCAGAAACTTTGACGAATTGTGGGTAGAAATAAGTTGCACCCACTTCTGGAGTTGCGGTACCAGACATGTATGGCAGCTTTGATGAAATATCAGGAGGTTGAAGTTCTCTGGGATCCAATGGAGCTTTCCACTCCGTAAACAGGCTTTTTGAAGCATTTTTTGGGTCAAGCTTAGATGATTTGAGAAGAACTTCAGGTGCCGGGCCCTCAGGAAGGTCGTCGAAATGATAAATTTCGAAGCAATTCGTTCCGGGAACAGTTGAGGAGGACGAAAGAGTATCTGAGGAAAAATTGAGAGGTCTAAGAAGTGATAGATTAGCAATTCCAGTGTTCAATGTCATGTCTGCGCTCTGTTGAGATACTCCGCTTATTTCAGCAGATTTCAATAGTTTCGAAGCAGTATCTGAGGAGTTCGAGGTTGAGACATTTGCTCGCATCGGCGAGGTCAAGGTAGTATGTGGAGTGTTACCATGTGCATCCAAGGTAGAATTTGCCGATGGCAGCTTCTCACTATCTGTGCGCTGTGAATTGGCCCCAGCCTCTTTTTGGATGTCTTGCTTGTCGGCCAATGATACGAAGCCCTTTCCTTCATCCAGATATGATTTTCTAGATAAAGGAAGAGCTGTTGAAGAACCGGAAATTTGTGGTGATGGAAGGCGATCGGAAATGCTATCCCGAGGAGCTGTTCCTCTTGAAGAATTGAACAGTGTGGTATTTGCACTAGAAGACGACTTGTGAGAGGATGTTTTGAAATCATTTGGAGCCGAAAAAGGATCCTTTGGCTTATGATACCCTGAAGCGTTCAGACTTGAGCTGTAGCTGAAAGAACTTCTGCTCGAACCTGAATTAAATGCATGGACATTATGTTGTTTGAGACGAAACTCCACCTTTGCAGCCACAGTACGACGGAGAAGAGCGTCTAGAAGCAAAACGGTGTTGAGTCTCTCTTTTTCTTCCTGCAGAAGCCTATCAGATTCAAAAGGAAACATAACTTCGATTTTTTCAGGTATTTGTTGCATCCTTCCAAAAGCAGTTTGACGATACTTTGTATAAAGAGATGAGAGGAACAACTGTCGTTCGTTTGATCCAATAGACAAAGCCTGACTTGGAGAAGAGACTGTGTTAAAAGTGGAATTGTGAGCAACTAGGGGCGGTTCATTCAAAGGCGCTTTCATACCGCGCTCGGAGAAGTTTCGGGTAAGGCCTTTGGAGGTATCGATTATATGTGGTATAACTCTCAAAATGGGTTCCATTCTTTTAAGGCCCTCAAATTCGAAAGATTTCATGTTGAATGGTAGGAGGCCCTTCACAGCGTCGGCAACACCATCTAGCGAAAAGAACGCATCGACCTCGTTTTGACTGCGGAAGCGAGATGGTTTGGGGCTATTCGCAGGAGAGTATTTGAACGATGTTTTCCTTCGAATAGGGAAGATAAAGTCGATCTTGGAGCTTTTTCTACCGTCTATCTTCAGTTCGGGTGTCTTGGGATCCTTTGGTATAACATCACGACGTCTAGCCATCCAGTGGCGCTTACTATGACGACGTCTTAATGTTGCCAGGCGAGAGATTACAGAGCCAGACCGGTGGACTCCCTTCTCTTCAATAATGGTGACTGTAGGTGGTGGCGCTGCCTTATTTGTCGCTTGAAGAGGAGTCTCACCTGCTCTGAGAGTATTTTCTATTTGAATATAGCTGGGAGATGTAACTGTTAAGTATTGTGCGGTCAAGTCGCCGGCAAGTTTCGGAGGTTTATTGTCTGGTTGAACATCATCGTACAACACGTCGAAAGGACGAGAGGCTGTTCGCACGTGTCCCCGACGGAACGGCTTGCCGGGCGTAGCATCTTGTGGCTCGGGAATGTTGTTACGTGATGACAGCGATGGTAGTAGTTGGACATTTTCAGGCCATTTCGATGGACCAAGGATTACCAGAACCATTGGCGAAGAATTCAGTGGCGATGAGAGCGACTGTGGGGTCGAATGAAGGCTTGATTGCTCTAAATTTCAGCACAATAGTAACGATCTTCCGACACCAAATCGGTTAAAGTGACAGGATTGGCGTCAATCCTGGAAAAGAGAATGGGGGTATAGACCAAGAGACGTGTCGGCCGTATGACAAACGCAGTGAGATCTGCCGAGTAGATGAGTTGCCCGATCTGCTTGTGATGCGCGATGCAAAAAGATGTCACTCTGATTTCGGAGCCAGTATTGGACCGCTATTTGAGTGACGTTGATCCAGGTCCTGCAAATGGAGGTGGCTGGCTGCGAAAAAAGTGGCGCTGTCTGCAGTATTTGTTTCGCCGGTAACCTGTCAATTTAGCCCAATCGGGAAATTGGATTTTGGACCAATAGTCCGAAAAAATCCGAGTTTTTAGCATAGAGATCGTCAAAAAAGGCATTGTTAGAAAGTTGATGTGCCTCATTCAGATATCTCATTTTTATGGGTTCAAAAATCCAAGTGGTGTCAAACTGATGTCCTTTTGCTTTTGATGTGCAAACGCAGCCAGCCATACTTGTGTACAGAACGTACTCACATGAAGAAAACTCAGAGAAGAAAAAATAAAAAAGAATGCGCAAGCCCGGAATCGAACCGGGGGCCCAACGATGGCAACGTTGGATTTTACCACTAAACCACTTGCGCGCTCCGAGACGGGGAATTGAACCCCGGTCCTCCGCGCGACAAGCGGAGATTCTAGCCACTAAACTATCTCGGATTTCTTGTTAAATGAAATTCAGTTGATTGATTAGACAACTTTATTCTGTTAAAGATGTAGTTTTCGATTTTGTGCGTTCTATCATATGATACATGTGCATGATTCGAATTTAGATATTGTGGGGCTAATAAACATTATTTGTATGAATTTGAGCGGTATTAACTTTAATGCGTGTGTCGCTACCTATATAATTGCCGTCTTTATTGTGTCCGATTTCCACCTGGGTCATCTAAGACATCTTCGATCATCTGCGAAAACGAACGTGACAATGCACGAGCATTTTGAGCGGCGCTGACGCCCTGCTCGCCTTCAACAACGGTATGGAACTCAGTTGTTGTAGCCTCCGTCATACCAGTGGCGGTTTTATTGTCCACGGTGAACACATTTGTATCACTTTCGAATTCATGCATCAGCACATTTCGCCGCACTGGAGATCCACTTATGTCTGCAGAATTGTACTCGCGTAGGTTGAGATCTCTAGGTTCTGTATTCTGATTTTGGGCAACCTCAGATGCGTTTGCTTTGTGCAGTTGATTCAGTAGTGCTGAGGTCATCCTTGGCGGAGACATATGGAACTGCCCATTTGGATCGTTGATATTGTCTATGAGATCTCTGTGCTGGTCACTATAACGCAGTTGCCTAGTCTCACCGTGCGCCAGTCTTTTGTTGGTCCTTTGCACTGAATGCAAAATGGGAGGAGTTGGGTCTTTGGCGAGGTTCAAGTCGTCCTCAGCAGATCTTTTGCGGGAGGCTTCCCGTGGGGTTGATGCGATGTCGCCTAGAGCGATGGGCGAAAGACGAACTAGATTTGAATTCAGCTCATCGCTGTCATCCTGAGATGGGGTATTTTCCCGAGCTGCACGCCCTATAAATGAGCTGCTGTGACTAGCTTGTCGTCCTGCATCACTCAATAGAATCGGCCGTTCTGGCAATGGAGGTGACGAATCCATGAAGTTGGTGAGGATAGACACACGTCTCTCCGATCTTGTCGGCGTATGCTTACGCGGAGAGACAACAAGACGCAAGGGGTTCGCATTCCGGCCAGCGGATGCGGCAAGGTGTTCAGACGGTAGAAGTGTACTCGCAGAGGCCTTCTTGTTTGGTGTTGAAGTATTTGGTTCGTCATCGCGGCTTGTAGATCCGTCCCCTCCGTGATCGTACACCTTTTCGTGATTTGTTTCCGGCGAATGCAATGCCTGTGGAGCTTGCGTGGGAGCGATTGTTTGTGGGGGGAGTTTATCGTTTTGGGCCTCGATCTCTATATCTGCAGCTTCTTCCATGAACGATTTCCAAAACCCGACGCTTTCCCACATCTTACCTGTAGCAGCAGCGTACTTTTTTAGCACGGGAAACATTTTGTCATTTATGATCGCATTGGCTCGTGATAGGTTGTGGTCAATCTCCTGGAGCACCAACGTGGTTTCTTGTTCTAGGCGCTCGAGCTCCGCGGCAGAGGATATTTGTGTGTTCTCCGTCCTCGGGGCATTGAGATTGATGACCGATTTTCTTCGATTGGCAGACATTTTGGTGTGGTCTAGGGGATAGATTAAGCAGTGTATGTGGATCAGTGGAAATAATAACAAGACGCGCAGTATAGTGGAGAGACCCTGGAAATTGAAGCATAGGGATACACTTGTTGATAAATTCAGGTGAGAAGGTGTGAAATTGGGACAATTCAAATTTTTGATTAATTTCTATCTTGTGCATATACGAATCTGCTCTGATTTTGTAATTGGGCCATCTTGGCTCGTATGAGATGATGCTGTGCTGAATTGAGAGATGAGCCCAAGCTTAGAAGATCATCTCAAAAGCACATTGACAAAGCACATTAAACAACGCATTTTAGAATACAGACATGACACAGGAAATTTTTATGTACGGTTTTTTACGCGCGATTTACCATATGAAAGTTATCGTCTGGGCCGTGCTCCATTACTTGCAGTTTCCAACCCATCATCCTCAAACGGCGCGTCTTTCGGGATGAGGTAATTTCCGATCCTCAGTCCATCCACACGACCACAAGAGTCTAATGATTATATGTAAATACTTACTTAATAAGAAAATAGAAATTTCTTTCACCAAATGTCACCACTTTCAATCATTTCCATTTACATCCATTTACATCCAATGACATCTTTTCAACAGTTCTCGACTGCCTTCTCTGGGTAAGTACGCTTTGCACCCAGGCCCGACTGGGCCAATGCAGAACAGCTTCAAACCAACGTGCCGAGCGCTCCCCAAAACCCCAAAAGCCCAAGTGTCAACCCACTGTCACTCCGACATGCCGCGTGAACAGATGCGGAATTCTGCCGTTTCGATGCCATCACCATCGCATGTTCTATTTATACCAACCGTGTTTGCGTCATGAGATGGCCGCTCCTCAGGGGCCTGGATAATTCCCTCACTGTACCCGCAAGGTATCCATAACTGTCTCCGACTAGTGCGCACTAACCACTCATGTGCATATGGTCCATATCTACAATAGCCACTTTAACATGATTAACCTAATTGGTGTAAACGTGTTGGTGTTGGTGTTGGCGTTGGCGTTGGCGTTGGCGATGCTTAATATGGCTAGCATGTTTGACAGATTTGACAGTCTTGGCATGCTTGACCGGAACGAGCTCCTAATTCGCGCTCTCCAACAGTCGCTCGCTCCCTCTCTTCCATCCACCACCGTTTCCTCCTTCTCCCACGACAAAGTGGAAACATGTCCTGCAAACAGCGCGGTCGCCACTCGCTGCAGCGTCCCCTACCCCCACAAGCTGCAGGAAGGTGTGTACATTTTGCATCTAACGCTCGTCTGTCCTGTATGCAACCCAGTCAGGTAGGGTACATTCCGAAACGGGAGCACAATCGGCGAGGCGCCCTACTGGGTCCGTGTCTGGCGGCTCCATTTATCAACCCCCGATCTGGCCGGGTCCCGATTTTTCTCTTTCCTCTTCTTCACTCTGCTTCTCTAGCTCCAACGTCCTGCTGTCTCCCAAAAGCCAGCCCGCCTGTAGTTTCTGTAGTAGACCCTTCTGAGCTCCTGCCGGTCCATTTCCTGTCACTTGACTCAGTTTAGAAGCCCGCGCTATGTTGTTGAAGAGTTTTTTCTCGGCAGCCGCTGTTCTTGCAGCCACCGTCTCCGCTGCTGATCTTCCACCCATCCAGATCCTGGGAAACAAATTCTACTACTCCAACAATGGCACCCAATTCTTGATGAAGGGTGTTGCCTACCAGCAGGACACCGTCAACGTGACCACCGGCGCTGCGTTCGTGGACCCTTTGGCCGACTTCTCTGCCTGCTCCAGAGACATCCCTTACTTGCAACAGTTGCAGACCAACGTGATCAGAGTGTACGCTCTTAACACTTCTCTTGACCACACCCAGTGTGTGAAGGCCTTCAACGACGCCGGCATTTACATTGTTGCTGACTTGTCTCAGCCCGATCTCTCCATCAACAGAGACACTCCTCAATGGAGCACGGACTTGCTCGCCAGATACACTGCTGTGGTTGACGAGTTCGCCAACTACACCAATGTTTTGGGTTTCTTTGCCGGTAACGAGGTCACCAACGAGGTCAACAACACCGATGCTTCTGCTTACGTCAAGGCTGCCGTCCGTGACACCAAGGCCTACATCAAGAAGATGAACTACAGAAACATTCCTGTCGGATACTCTGCCAACGATGACATTGATATCAGAGTTGACTTGGCTGACTACTTTGCTTGTGGCGATGCCTCTGTCAGAGCTGATTTCTTCGGTATTAACATGTACGAGTGGTGTGGTCAATCTACCTTCAAGGATTCTGGTTACGCTAACATCACCAGCCATTACCAAAACTTGGGCATCCCCATTTTCTTCTCCGAGTATGGTTGTAACAAGGTCACTCCAAGAGAGTTCACTGAGGTTCAGGCTATCTACGGTCCTAACATGACCAATGTCTGGTCTGGTGGTATTGTCTACATGTACTACGAGGAGACTAACAACTACGGTTTGGTTTCTATCTCTGGTGGCTCGGTTTCAACCTTGGCTGACTTCAACAACTTGAAGACTCAACTTGCCTCTGCTTCTCCATCCTTGGCCTCCGTTAACACTGCCTCGACCTCCGCCTCCGTTACCACCTGTCCTGGTGTCGGTGCATTCTGGGCTGCCAACACTGCCTTGCCTCCTACTCCTGATGCTAGCATCTGTAAGTGTATGAACGACGCTTTGAGCTGTGTTGTTGCCTCTTCTGTCTCCGCTGACAACTACTCGGACCTTTTCAGCTACATTTGTGGTGTCATTGACTGTTCCGGCGTTACTGGTAACGCCACTTCCGGTAACTACGGTGCATACTCTCCATGTAGCGATCAACAAAAGTTGAACTTCGTTCTTGACTTGTACTACAAGTCCCAAGGTAAGAGTTCCAACGCTTGTAACTTCAGTGGCTCTGCCTCTTTGAAGTCCGCTACCACTGCTTCCTCCTGTACTGCTGTGATCTCTTCTGCTGGTGTTTCCGGTCTTGGAACTGTGTCTGGTGCAATTGCCTCTGGCACCCCAGGCACTCACTCTGGCTCCGGTTCTGGCTCCGGTTCTGGCTCCGGTTCCGGCTCCGGTTCAGGATCGAATGGTTCAAGCTCCAAGTCTAGCGGTACTAGCTCTTCCACTTCTACTAAAAAGTCGGGTGCCGCGCCTGTCAGAAGTAGCTTGAGCGCATTCACTGTTTCCATGTTAGCTGTGACCTTTGTCACTCTCGGTTCTGGAATGATCTTCATTTAGACAATGGTATTGTTTGATTGATGGAGCAACGCTTCTTTAATATATACTAGAATTAAAATATAGAACAATGATAGAACTAATTCATTGAAAAGCCAGTAGATTATTACATTTTGTTTGTTTGTCAGCAGCACACATCTTGAGTACACCACTATTGGAATCCTCCTTGAGTACCCAACCGCTAAATTCTATCTGACTGTTTGTGAATGAGGAGAATTGAAAGTTAAATGAGCAAATGAATTTAGGAAAATTACATTCATCTCTTGTTTTGCGAAGCTTCAACCATGTTACGTATTTCCCAGAAATAGTCGTGATTGAAGGGTCTTGGATGTCGAAGACTGTAATGCTCATTGGGATCAAACCACTCATGTGTTTTTCGTTTGATTTTTGCTTCTTCTTTCTCAAACCTAGCCTGAAGTTTATCAGAGACAAAGAATTCATCTCCCAGAGGCACGCTCCTTGATGAACTTCCACTGGAAGTCGACAGAATGGTACGTTGAGTGAAAACACTGACTCCACGAGCCCCCAACAGCCTCTTAGAGGTTGATCTTGGAAGAACATATTGCGGCATGTCATTAGGGACAAGATCAGGAAGATCTTTGAGTCCGTCCTCAGTTTCAGCATCTAGGTTTATCCATCGGAGGTTCTCTGCGTCATAAACCATATTTCCAATTCTCTCTTTCTGTGGAAGAAAATCTCTTGATTTAATGAGGCTTGGTTCCCTTGTTTTCATTGCGTCGTACGCATCATCCTCAAATCGAAGGAGATCGTGCTCATTTCCTTCCCAAGTCACAGCAACGGGATTATATCTCATTTCGCCAAACCCGCCTGGATCTGTGGATCTACGATTGAGATTCTTGACGATTCCAGGATTTCTCTGATGTTTCTTTCTTGATAGGCTAACATGCTTGCTAGGGCTAGTGCGGACTTCGAATTGATCATCGGGAGCCTCCAGATACTTGCGAAGAAGCTCCTTTGCCCTTTTCCTTTTCTGGAGATATAGATCTCTTTCTTGGTTTTCGCTGCTTTGACTGACTTTGTTCAAGCCTTGAAACCTGTGAGTAGCAGAATTAATTCTCTCGTTGTATCTTTTTGTGTTTTGGTTACCATGAGTTGACGCGAAATCCATATTAGACCTTGACTTTCTTGGTTTTGTTGGCACAGCAGTGCGAGAGTGTTGAAACGAAGGCATGCTAGCTTTATACGACAAACTTGGTCTGATCTCCTGAGGATACGATTTGAATTGACTGAGGTTTTCAGAGCTGAGTATATCTGGTGGAAACTCCTCAAATCCATCCTGAAAGGCTTCATCCTCTTCATACCTGACATTCATTCGCATCGATGGCTTTTTGGAAACAGCTTTGGCATATCTTTGCAGGTCCTTGCGTGTGAGAGTTCGGAGCGCATCTTCGTACTTTCTTTGATGTCTTAGCAACCACTCTTGGTTCTCTGCTTCTGCAGCTCTCTGTCTCTCTTGTTCCTGTCTAGCCAAAGCTTCTTTGGCCCTGTTGGCGTCGAAACGTCGCGGCGACACATATTCATTTGTGCTTGTCTCAAGAATACCACTCTCGTCTTTTCCGAATATGTTTTCTACTCCCTCAAAGCCGTCCTCGTTTATTCTAGTGACGTCTGTATCTTCGTCCTCATCTGCACTGGCTATCCTTGCAAGCGCAGGCGAAAGACTTTCGAAAGATGCAGGCAGATATCCGTAATTTTCAGTTGGCTTGTGTAGATTCTCGCGGGTGAATGTCTGCGGGCCGATATCATCTTCGAAGTTGTAATCTTCTTCCTCGGACTCTGCAAAGCGACCCAAGGAGCCGAGGTGGTTCGATTTGTGATTGAGCTGGAACGCCGGTGGGGAGAGGCCAGATTTTCGTGGCGAAATACGTAGCGTTTCTAGGTTCTCTGGTAGAAGGTTCATAGAACTCATTCGTGGAATAGATGCAGAAGATGTAAGGGCTCTTTTTCCGTGAGGGCCTGGAATTGCGATGTCGTCATAGTTTTCGTCGCCGTCCAGTTCTTCCCACTTCAGAAATCGTGATAGCTTAGACCTCGCCGACTCCATCGTGGTGTGTTTTTATGACAGCGGCCGTGTTTATGTATGTGAGGACTATGTACAGTTACCAGGGTCTAAACTTTAAGTAAAATCCAAAATTAGGGCAACTCATAGCAATATCTAAGACAAAAATCTGGGAATTTAATCTCTTTTTTCGAATTATGTTCATAAAGTCGGTAATCCATTTGTATGGTTTCCTCGGTTTATCGTCTTATCCTCAGAATCAGCATGGGGTACATCTAGTATCTTAGAAACGTCGTGTTCAAGTATGATATTAAAATTTTCTATTATGAATGCGTTGAAATTTCATCATTGGCCCATGCCGCCCATGCCGCCCATGCCGCCAAACTGCAGCATCATCTTCTGCATCATGCCTGGGTTCTGCATCATTTGTTGAGCTTGTTGCATCAAATTGGGGTTCAGTCTCATCATTTGCTGAGCTTGTTGGATCATTTGAGGATTGTTCATCAATGAAGACATGTCAGGCATTCCACCGTTGCCAGCCCCGCCAGCGCCACCTCCGCCAAACATGCTCATGGCTTGTTGCATGAAGTTAGGGTTAGACTGTGCTTGCTGCATCATACGCTGCATGTTAGCACCACCTCCCACTCCTGGGGCTTGACCACCGGCTGCGTTCATATTCTTTGCGGCACCAGCCATGGAAGCCATCATTCTTTGCTGTTGCAACACCATTTCAACCTCGACGGCTGTGCACCCAGCTCCTCTGGCAACTCTTATTATTCTCTCGGGTTCGGTCACGAAAATTCTGCCGTCGCTCTCCAATTCAGCGTTAGTCATGGAGTCCATGATGTAGATCATGTTTTTGATCTTTTTGCTCGTCTCCTCCTCTCCAACTTGGTTCATAATGTTAGACATTCCAGGAATCATTGAAGCAATATTCGTAAGAGGGCCCATTTTTAGGAAGTTGTTCATCTGTGTCTGGAAATTCTTCAAGGTAAACTTACCCTCCTTGAAGTTTTCTATGGATTTCTGGTGGTTTTCATCATCCTGGAGATTCAAAGACTGAACATGCTCCATCAACGATTGAATATCACCAATTCCAAGCAACTTGGAAATGAAAGATGTTGGCTTGAACACCTCGAAGTCACCCACATGTTCACCAGTACCAATGAAAACAATTGGGGTTTGGGTTGTAGCCACAGCGGAGATAGCACCACCACCCTTTGCGTGACCGTCCAATTTTGTTAAGATAATCGATCCAAAGTTTGCGCTCTCTTTGAAAGCCTTTGCTTGACCCTCGGCGGCTTGACCAATCGCAGCATCCAACACCATGATTGTTTGAGTGGGCTGGACAGCCTCACCAATCTGAATCATTTCATCGAACAAAGACTGTTCTTGTTTATGACGACCAGAGGTATCGACAATGATTATATCGAACATTTCCTCCTTGAACTTTTTAACACCGTCAGAGGCGACCTTAACAGGATCTGTCTCCAAGTAGGAACCATAGAATGGGATCAGGGACTTAATGGCATTCTGCTTTAATTGATCAAACGCACCAGCTCTGAATGTATCCGCACACACCAAACCTACCTTAAATCCTCTACGTTTATAGTATACAGCCAACTTTGTACACGAGGTCGTCTTACCAGCACCTTGCAATCCAACGAACATGATCACGTGGGAGTCTGCAGCTTTCTTGACTGATTTCTTTCCCGGGCGCGTTGGCTTGTTGCTTGTCTTTGCGCGATTAAGCTTCTTTGGTTTTGGAGGTTCCTCATGTGAGTCCACAAGGCCACACAACTCGTCGAAGACGATTTTCTGGAGCTTCTTGCGCTTGTTTGCGGCAGACTCTGTATCTTTCTTGATCTCCTGGGCGATTTTATTTCTAATGCTGTCTCTCAACTTGGCGACTAATCTGACATTCACGTCACTCTCAAGCAAAGCAGTGCAGATGTCTTTTATCATGGCCTGGACCTCGGTCTCGGAAACAGACTCCACGGAGCTGAGCGCATTGCGCAAGCGAGAGCCCAAGTCAGCTAACACCATTTTTGATATGCGGTGATCTGTGCTTTTCGGACGGTTCTTGTGTGTCTCCAGTTTTGGAGTCTACCCCGAAAAAATGGTGGTCTAGGGATGCACGGGTGTGTCATGCAAGTGACCACACGGCTTTGATCCAAATCAAGGACAAAAAATTTCATGGAAGCTCAAAAAAGGTGATTTGATTTAATTTCAAAAATTTCCTATGGAGGAGGTGGTAATCTTTGTGTTGTGTTTGGGGAAGAAGTTGTGAGTAGATCGAGTTGGATGGAGAGAATTTGCAGCTTTGCAACAGAGTTCAGGGCATTTGTTGTATAATTTCTTTCAAAGTTGCACGAAATTTCAGATTCATCTTGATCTTGAGGACATAAATAATCTAAGAAGAGGAGAATGGTAGAGGAACTACGGAGCACATCCAGACAAGGAAAGGATTCGTTAGCCAGTCCAAACGTCGAAGAAAAGAATAATATCCGGGTTATCAAAAAATTATCTAAAGAAGCTGGAGAAGTAGCTCAGTTAGCCAATGAGAGTATATGGAAGAGACCTTACGGACTAGGCACTTACAGTCACAACCGATTATAAGCCATCGTAACCCTTCTTGGTCACGATCTGATAACGATAATACTCAATTCAGTGGATAAATCAAACACTATTCTCAGCTGTTTTTCAAATACGTCTTGAGTTAAATTTCTGAAATATCAATCATGCGAATGCAATTTCAATTACAGAGTCCACTAACAACATTCATGCAAATCTCGAAAAGGGGAATAAAAATTCGAAACTCAAGACAACGACTTCGAAAGAACAGGAATTAGAGAATTTGATGGGATTTCCAATACTTAAGTAGAATTTTCTCGGTTAATAATTCTCTCCTATTCGTTTGGTGTCTGCCTTTCATTTGACACATACTCGACAACTCACATCTTGCTCATAAAATCTCTTAAAAAAACCCCGCTCTGAAAAAAGTTTATTCATGATCAAAGGTTTACCTCGACAAATTTTCGGAAAAAAACAGATTGTTTATCTATCCTCGTATTGTTGGGAGTCTAGGCTCTGTAGTCATAACAAGCGAACCATTGCCTGCAGTATAGTTCCTTTAAGATATCTTCATTGTGGACCTCCAATTTCTCGATTAAACCTGAAATTGACACAATTCTCTCGAAACTTCAATCGTCTGACATCTGCCAGTACAAGCAATGCCAGAGTTCAAAGCACTCGCTGCTGAAATTGCCGAATCAGAGGCTTCGTCGTTTGTTTTGTTGTGCATACAGAATCACGTGATCACCAAAAATAGATAAACCTTTCGACTTTCCACAGACCCTCCTTGTTTTCACTGTGTCAACTTCTTTTTCTCCATACACATCATCATGAAGTTAGGTTCTTTGGGTGTTATTGCTGCCACCGTTTCTGCTGTGTCCGCTATTGGTGACGTATGTATTTTCCCTTCTGTGGCATCGTCTTTTCGGAATTTGTGTTTCGTTCGATGTCGAAACAAAAAATTGAGTAGATGCCTCTTCATTGGTCAAGCATTCATGTAAATGGATCACCGCTTATTTCCTAAGCATTCGGAAAGTACAACTACCTATTCTTTGGAAGTTTTTATGAATGCACTCTTTCATTTTTCACATACTAACTTGCTAGCTCGGTTTCAACTTGGGTGTTAAGGACAACCAAGGTAACTGTAAGGTTGCTTCCGAGTACGCCAGCGACTTCAAGGCATTGTCTGGCCACACCAACATTGTCAAGACTTACGCTGTTTCCGACTGTAACACCTTGCAGAACTTGGGTCCTGCTGCCGAGGCTGCCGGCTTTAAGGTTATGTTTGGCATTTGGCCAACTGACTCCGCTCACTTCCAAGATGAGCAAAACGCTTTGAAGCAATACTTGCCAAACATCTCCAAGGACACCGTCAAGGTTTTCCTTGTGGGTTCCGAGGCTTTGTACAGAAAGGACATGACTGCCAGCGACTTGGCCGATGCTATCAACACCATCAAGACTCTCTTGAAGTCTATCAAGGACAAGAACGGTAACTCCTACGGTGACGTTCCTGTTGGAACTGTCGACTCTTGGAACGTCTTGGTCGACGGTGCTTCTACCGCTGCCATCAAGGCCGCTGACTTCGTTTACGCCAACGCTTTCTCTTACTGGCAAGGTCAACAAATGAACAACGCTTCTTACTCTTTCTTCGATGACATCATGCAAGCTTTGCAGACCATCCAAACCGTCAAGGGTACCACCGACCTCGACTTCTGGGTTGGTGAGACCGGCTGGCCAACAAACGGTTCCAACTTCGAGGACGCTTACCCAGGCCTTAACAACGCCAAGCAATACTGGAAGGAGGCTATCTGTGCCATGAGAAACTGGGGTGTCAATGTTTGTGTCTTCGAGGCTTTCGATGAGGCCTGGAAGCCAGACACCTCCGGTATCAACGACGTTGAGAAGTATTGGGGTGTCTTTGATGCCAACAGCCAAGCCAAGTTTTCCTTGGACTGTTAGTTTAAAAACCTTTTTCTTTCTGCCTCTGTTTGCTTAGTAGTTTCCTTCGGAAATCGTTCGCTCTCGTAGATCAATGATATACATTTAAAATACAAATTTAGAATTTTCAACAAAGAACTGTAGTCGTGAATAGCAGATGAGAAATTGGAAGTAGTCAACTATGATGGTTTACAAAGTATTCAACAAATAAGTATCTATTAAATTAATCGTAACAAGAAGTTCATTTTTGAGTCAAGCGATTGTTTGCCGCGCTGGAATCTCTAGGTCTATTGACTTTTCTAAAGACCATTGCATACAAGTGCAAGAACGCAGAGGATCAAGCTGTTGTAGACAGCAGAAGCAGCGTTGGCTGTAGTGATAGATGGAGAAGAGGAAGAAGAAGAGGTAGTAGTCGAGGACGAGATGATGGTGGTTGGACCAGCAGAAGTCACAGGAGTACTAGTGATCTTAGAGGTAGTGTTGGTGAAGGACGAGGCAGTTGGCAACAAAGTAGCACTAGTGATAGTAACAGCGGAACTGGAGCTGGAGACAGAAGTGGTGTTGTAGCTAGAGGAGGTAGAGCTAGCAGAAGAAGAGGAAGAAGAGGAAGCAGAGCTAGAAGAGGAAGCAGAGCTAGAAGAGACAGCAGAGCTAGAAGAGGCAGCGGAGCTAGAAGAAGAAGCAGAGCTAGAAGAAGAAGAAGCAGAGCTAGAAGAAGAAGCAGAAGAAGAGGCAGAAGAAGAAGCAGAGGAGGATCCAGAGGAAGAAGAAGCGTTTCCTGGGTTAGAGCCAGCCTTAAGACTGCCCCAAGACAGAATAGCCTCTTGCTCACGACCATCGACCTCACCGCCAATAGACTTGATGGATTGCCAAGTACCGGTCTTGTCAGTAAATTCATATTGAGAACCAGTGGAGTAGTCAGCAACCTTAACGCTCTTGATGTTCATGGTGAATGGAGCCTTAGAGTAGTCAGTCAAACCACCAGCCCACTCAATGGTACCAGGTTGGTTGGATGGATCGCCACCAGCCCAGACACCAGCCATGATGTACATAGGACTTTGAGGGAAACCTTGGCCGTTGTTTGGCAACAAAGTTCTGACAACATTGCCGTCAATGGTCCAGGTCACTTGATCCTTGGTGTACTCAATTCCGTAGGAGTGGTAGTTTTCCATAGCAGAGCTGGAGACAGCGTGCTTTCCACCTCTGTCCCAAGTGGTGGTTTGACCCTTGGAGAACCAGTTGGATTGAACCTCCATGACATCACCACCGGTCCATTCCAAGTCGATCTCATCCAAGTCATCGGATTGGAGGTAGAAGGAGGAGACAATTCCCTGACCTGCAGCAGCCTTGAACTCGACCTCGACCTTACCAAACATGATCTGGAAGTCAGACTTGATGGAGGGGTTGTCGAATCTCTTGTTGATGGTGAAGGCCAAGCCGTTGTCCGAGTAGTCCAAGCCGTTCTTGTTGACCTCCAAGAAGTACTTGGATGGCGACAGGAAGTTCTCAGCGAAAGAAGTTCCGAGGGCTGGAACGGGGCTACATGTTTGCGTGGTAGGATTGCAAGGAGTATCAGCCGCAGAAGCGAGAGAGGCTGCGAACAAGAGAGCAGAGTATGAGAGTCTCATGATAAGCGTATGTGAATAGAGAAAATAGAACTGACGTGAGAATAAATGAAAACGACGTAGTTGGAGAAGAAAAAAGACGAATCACGAATTGCAGGAGACCGTCACCCTCTTATATTCTGAAACTACTTGGAGTACCGTGCCTTTGCCGCGATCTATTTATACCTGATGCACATCGCGAGATGTGTGGGTTAGCTGCAACAGACACTACGCAGGTGCCACAGAAAACAAGAAAGCGGTGTGCAACCAACAGCGACTAGCGATGCACAGATTAGACTATAGAAGAATTGGCTGTTCATGCAAAGCGACGCCGGGAGAGACTTGGCGAAGACCCGACTACAGGTGTAAAAAAAAAAAAGATCTCTCTAGTTCTCAACCTCATCTCAGCTAGACCTCTACAGATCTTATCTGCTACAGGTACTGGCAGTACGCGTTTGGGGAATTCGTGTCTGGGCGGCTCCAGTCTAGGGTGCGCTGCCATGCCTTGAATTCAATTAAACCACATCGGGCCGAAATGCGACATGCCCCCTGATTTTCTTGTGAGTTGCAGATACGACAATTTCCTACATCGTGTGGTGCAGATGCATCCTCACCACTCATGCATGGTCGAGGAGATGTGCTGGCTCGCTGGACCAATTTGGGTTGGAGTTGCCCGCGAGAAAAGGAGATGTGGGGACGGTCTAGCAAGTCAAGAAAAGGGCAGGGGAGAGAAGGTGGAGAAATTGCGTCTTCTTTTTTTGGATGGTTTTTCTGCTCAGATCACTGCCCTGGCTATGTCTGGTCATTTTTCCAGGAGCGGCTTTTCATGGCTATAGCCGCTGGCTGCAGGCCCTGTCATAATAGAGCGCGTTTTGCGTCTACCTTAAATTGACTTGTAAACAATAACACGCGATGCAGCATGCGGGAGGAATCAACGTAGAAACACAGCTTTGAGATCGCTTCTGTAATTAGTGCCCAATCAGGAAACGTAAGTAGCTCCCATTGAAGCTTGCGTGGGTTCAGTGTCAGTAGCCCTGTCTCCAAGCATTTTCTGAGAGATGGACTGTGCCTCGGGCATGAGCGTCTCTGTTTATGTTTGCAAAATAGTGAGATCTAATTTTAGTGCTTCTAAGAAATGCACTTTACATCATCTTGGGCTCGCACGGCACATTCCAATTTTATATATCATTCCTATACCATTCAGTGCCTCTTGTAAATCGCGCGTCCTTAGAAAACCTGATCAGCCCGTGTTACTTTTGTAGAGCCTACAGATTAAGATTTGATCTATGATCGCTACCATGAATCAAAGTTACTTTCGTTACTAATTCTTTCATTTTAAACAGTATACATGTCAAATCTTTAGTCTATCCTAAAATGCGTGTTGCTAGAACAAATCAATTGAGTAGATCTCGGCACCCCCCTCAACATTCTCGTCGTGCAAACCGTTTATTTCAACGATGAGAAAGCGGGTAGCGGTATCTGACGGAAGCACAAACTCCGTGGTATTGTGCCTGTTGACAGGCTTAATCTGTAGATACTCTGTTTCATTGTAAGGTGCGTTGATCTCAACGGATTTTTCCAAAATCTTATTGAACATATCTCCTTGTTTCCAAGACTTGTTCCCTGAATTCGAGCCAAATGAAACTTCCGCCAAAAGATCAAGACTGTTGTTAAACTTCGAATATGTCACATCTGTTTTGGCCTTCTCGCTGTGAATCTTCAATGTCTTCGGGGGCAAGGATCCCCAATTGATGAGTCCTGCCTTCACTTTCTTCTTCTGCTTCAAATCAATCAAAATCTTAGACGTTGAACTTTGACCGGCCTTCCATCTTGTGCTGTTGCTGCCATCATGCATCAGGAGTGTGACATCGCCAGCTTTTCCGGCATTGATATTGGTGAACGCAGCGCATCCACACTCCGTCAAGCTATGAACTCTTGCCTTCTTTCGTGAGAGTAGTTCGAATTTTTTTGTTTCATGCGGTTTCAAGTTAGTTTTTACAAACTCATTAGGTCCGGTGAACACCTTTAAATCTATGATCCCCAGCGAATCATTAGAATCATCAATTGACCCTGTGTTCGTTATCGTCAATGCTTTAGATGAAAGATTCAAAGCTAGAGTTTGATTCATGTAGACAATCTCTGGTATAAAAACACCTTTGGGTATACTTGACAACTCATGTGCTTTGAATTGCAAAAACCGGCGGAGTTTTCCGTTTACGCTTTCATGGCCATACCTCATGCCGAGAAGTCCTCGAAGAATAGCCTGTAGAAAACCTCCGTTGGCTGTCAAAAATGGGAAGGCTGGATTTGTGCCCCCATTAGACTCGAAATTGTCGTTGCTTTGTTCCAGAAATTGAGCAAATGGTCCGCGAAGGTACGGTTGCACCGACTTCATCAAAAATGACTCCGACGAACACCCACTATCAAGAGTTTCGGAAGCAACAATTGAAAAGATTGGAAAAGTCATTGCTGGTCCTGTGCTCACCTGTTCCATAGCATAGTAGTCGAGATTGGCTTGTGCTTGAGCTTCTGAGTCGTAATCATAGTTAAGTGGATATGTCATCATGACGACATCTGCTTGCTTTACAGCTACAGACGCAGGCATTCCAGAGTACTCAAGGATTACACGATCATCATCTGGTGAGGTCGGGATATGCATATTGCCCGGGATGTGCCGATAGATAGGTGGGACCTCCATGTCCAAATGCTCAGCGATTATCGCAGCCCACTCGATTGTATTCGAAATGGCAACATTTGTGTATGCTCCATTGTCAATATGATTTGCAAATTCATCTGGGTCTGTCAAATTATGACTGGTATATTTCCCAAGCGTGTCATTGAACACGACGTAAGTTGAATAGAATTGTGCAGCATCATTGACTAAAGGAAAGATTTCGTCCCTCAAATATTTCTCATCAACTGCCCCGGATAAATACAAGTTGAACGCTGAATGAGCAATTGCAGTATTGACATGATACTCATAATCGAAGCATGGACCTGTTGCTGTACAATTCCCATAACGTCCACTTGTCCAGGGATAAATAGCTCCATGCGACAATGAAAAAGGGTTGGAAGGACTTTGAATATTTGCTATAGCTTGTTGATGGGTGTGCAATCTGTAGTTGAGTAGAGATTTGGAGATTTGAGGATCAAAGGGAAGAATTCCCAGCAGCATCCAAAGGTCAGTATCCCAAAACACCTGTCCTCCGTATGAATCAGAAGATAAGCCGGAAACACCTAACGCAGAAGTAAGACCTTCTGCATCGTGGCGTGTGTTCGAATGTAGGTGGTATAGGGATGATCTGGCGGCAAGGGTCAAGAGTGCATCATCGGGAAAGTGTACTTTCAATGAGCGCCCGAGATTAAAATCCCATCTTTTCTTGTTGCTTGTGACAAGGTTTTCATGCGTATGCTTTGTGGCAGCTTGTGTTGCTGCACCCAACACTGAGTTTGCCAGGGTGTATTTCAATGGGTCAAGGTCTGAAGTCACAATTCCGACGGTTTTGCGCACTAAAATGGATTCCTTTGGCCCAATATCGACTCTCAAATTGTTTTTAATTTTCATAAAAGATGCAGAGTCAGATTCAGTGTCAGATGTGTGGTTGGCCAGGGTGGAAAGCCTTGATGAAATAGCTCCATACACATTCTTAACATTCACGGGCGAAAACATTATGAATATTCCGTCTTTTACAGATCCGAGGGAATGAAGCTTACAGTCATGGGAGGTTTCGAAGTCCAATACATCAGTTATGGTCATGTATGTTGCCTCTTCGCTTGGATTGAAAATCTCCAATGTCACAGTTCCCACGTTGATGTGCTCTTTGTTTGCACTCACATTGTATCTGAGATGAAGACTGTCCATCCATACATACAGTGTAGAAACAATGCCATCCTCAAAAGAAAGTGTTTGTGAATAGTTTGAAACTTTGCCCCATGCCTCAGAAGGCAAGGCAGGGTCCAACTCATGATCATCAGCGGATTTGATACTCAAAGTTGTCCACTGAGGAATGGATGAAATTGTACTGTCGAGACCATATTGAGAAAGCCACGGAAAATTGCTGCCTTTGGTTTCTTGTTGCAAATTGTAGAAGCCTGCAACAAAAGCCCCAGAGTACCTGCGATTGAATAGCGGCCACCCATTATTAAGGTCTTCTGGACTTGATTGAGTAGTATTTGACAGCAGATCATAGGCGAAACCATGACCTAGATTGGGGATCCGAGCTCCTATGTAACCATTTGCAACGTATGGCTGGCTCTGGAATTGATGATGCTTGACAAAATTTAGAGTGCCAACGATGTTCGATTCAGCATCGAAGAAGGCTTTCTCTGAATATTGTAATTGTGCGAATATATGCCGATTATCGTGGGTATTAAGAAGCTTATTGTAGTGTTCCGTTGATGTGAATCCTGCTGCTACAGTTGAAAGAAAGAGAACGGGTAATAAAATCATATCATTCGTAGTTTTACGAAGCTGTTGGTTTAGTGTAGATCTGTACAAATGTCTAGTGTCAACCTTGGTTTTGTCATTTTATTCATTTTCTCTGCTGAGGTTGTTCTGGCAGACACTCAGCAAGTATTGACTCGGAGGGAATTTGAAACCTATCAATCATGGAAGGGCGAGATGGAAAAGCAACCGTGGAAAATGAAAATCAAGAGTTTTGGAAATTAAAAGAATGAGTACGTCACCTATATGTGACGGCGGCATATTGTGCTGAATGAGGCTAGAAGAACAAACTAAGGAGTTCATAATTGGTAGTTTAGACAGAAATTTGGGCAGTAGGCATGACGGAGAATATCTCAAATAGAATTAGAATATATCGAGGAGGACCGGACTCGAATTACTCCATTCTAGTAGAATGTCTAGTTCTCTTATCAGAATACTACATGGACCCTGCAAGAGAGTCTAGGAAACCAAAATAGAACCAGAATTGCAACCAAATACATTAGTTACTTAAATATGCACTTCCTTGATCATATCATCAACTCCATAATACACATTTTTTTTTTTATCTTTTCCCCTTACTGGCTCCCCATCTAATCCGCTCGATAGTGCCCTTACCAGTTACGGGACTACACACAAAGTGGCCTTAGATAAGATTATTCTAGTACTCTTATATAGTTCCCCACATAATCCCACACAAACATGTTCATATTCATATTTTCTGCCTTGGCACAGGTTGCTCCCACAAAAGCCGCCCCCGTGCCAGAAGTGTCTGCATCACAGATAGATGCCCCCGTTTTAATCATATCACTTATTTGTCTATGCCTTCTAATCATAGCACTCCTATGTGTGGCAATCGTTAAAGGGGTCAGATACTGGCGGGCAAAGCTGAAACGTGACCTCAGTCTAGAAGAAGATAACCAGGCGTATTTGGAGCTCGATCTGGACGAGCAGGAGCTATTTTTCCAGGCCAAGGAATTCTTGTCTAACTTCCCGTATGTCACAGATGACCTACCTCTTTCGCAAAACTTGAGCATACAGGAGAAGGGAATAAGGGCTTGGGAAATGGTCAAGGATCCTATGCTTCTGAATAGTGACTTGATCATTGTCAATAAGTACGAGCTCACCTTCTTCAAGAAGTTCGAATGCTCAGCCCAAACCAACCTTCCTATACCCACCACCAATGAAGTATACTACTTCGAGAGTAAGATATATTCCCTCCCACACCCGGAGGAGACTATGGTGTCTATTGGACTTGGAGTCAGTCCATATCCTTGGTTCCGGTTGCCAGGAAGACATGCACATTCTGTATCATACGATAGCGATGGCTATCGCCGCCACAACCAGCCTTTCAAGTTTGAATCGCCGGCGCCATTTCCTAAATTGATAGAGGGAGATGTCGTTGGTATAGGATACAAGGTTCGGACCGGCACTGTGTTTTTCACCAGAAATGGAAAGAAGCTCAGCGAACTGAAGATTGGCGGGCACTTGCGTCATTTCAAGATACCCAGAAACGGGAGACTCTACCCAATCATAGGAGCAAACAACCTTTGTTCTATTCATGTGAACGTTGGCCAGATGGGCTTCGTGTACATCGAAGGAAACGTCAAACGATGGGGATTTGCCCCACTTGAAGGCAATGGCCCTGCTCCTCCTGCCTACAAAAAGTTCAATGGAGACATATTACTTGAAAGGTCCGAAATTGATGATGAAAATGATTTGTCTGAGCGTGAGAACGACTTTCCCCCTGATTTTTGGGATCTTCATCAGAACGATGAAGGTGCAGAGAGCGCTAAATTCAGTTTCCAGGGCTACAGCGATGTTTCTGTTGATGAACGCATCACTTTGCATAGCATTATCCCAGAGTTACCTCCACATTATGACTCAAGCAGTATGATAAACGAGGAATCCGAAGACCAGGCTAATGATAGCTACATTCCATATGAAGAGTTCAGAAGTGCTCTAGAAGACACCGAGTCTGTCAATGATGATAATGAAGAAAATGAAAACGAGAACAGCCTACTCAATGAACAGGGAGATATTCTTCCCGCTGACCTTACCGATGACATAACTGAGGAATTCACAGAGGATCCGATTGAGGACGATTCTGAAAACTCACACACCTAATTGTATACAAATTTAATTTCTTGACGTATCGGTTTGTAAGGATTTATCTTGATCATCTACATTGTCGATAAGAAATCGTTAAAATACATGCAAAGCTAGGAAATAAAGAGCAGTCAAGTCTGCGAAATGGGTCGATTCTTATTCGTTACGACCATTTCCTCAAATTCTATGATTCTTCATCGTGCGCACCATTTCATATATATTCTCTTATCTGGTCTAAACTGCAGATTATCCTGTGTGAAACGCGCTAATCTGAATCAGGAAGTTCAAAAACGGTGAGATTCCGCACAAGACTGGCTACTTATATCCTCAATGCGCTGCGCGATGTTCGAGGAAATATGTTTCTCTTGTATATTCCAATTTTATTGTTATCAGCGGTATGGATTTCTTTCCAATTGAAGCTACTTTGGAGGAAAGAGCCCAGAACTAAATACAAGTCAATTGGATCAACGTTTGAATGGGCAAAATGTGACCCGCTCCGATTGTATCCTTTTGTAGGGAAGAAGAATTTCAATCCTTCGATGGGTGTGAGAAATCTCTCATCCGAGCCAGAATGCCTTTTTCTTATCGAGAATACGTACCTAGACTGTGTGAATCTCCGTAAAAAGAACATGGTTGATTTTGAAGAGAAACTCGTGCATTGCAACGAGAATTCTCGCTCAGTAGATGCTGTCCGTGAATTCTACGACATGACTGTCGACTTCATGTGTCAGAGGTACCCGCAGTACTTTAAAGCCAATCTGGCTGGTGGTTATATTGATAATACTATTACGGGATCGAGGCTTCCATTATATTCGGCAAATGAAAATCCGAGATCTCTATTGAAATTCCTCGCGTTCAATATCGAGGAAGATTTCCTTATCATGCTTAAAGATGATCCAGGTGACGAAGACGAAGAGTATGTGTTGAGAGCTTCGCTCACTGGACTGCCTGCCGGTTTCGATCCCTCTCATAATTTTGACAAGCCCATTTCACATATTCATGGTCCCGTTCCTCAATACAGTGGCCGTTTAAGAGCTCCAATGCACCGCTTTTTTAACAAAATTCAATCAAAAGACATCTGGCAACGGGCGAATTGGTCACTACAAACCAACAATGAATTTTTCAAACTAGAAAACCATCATGCTCGCGAGGGCGATACGATCATTGAACTACGGTCGGACCAGATTGACTTCGAAAAGGGATGTTATCTTAGGTGCGAACGACAAATACTTACGAGGCTTCCGAAATCGCATGCGGTGATTATGCTTGTGAGGACATACCTTTCTCCAATCAGTAAAGTTAAAGCCGATGGCGTAGCTCATGACTTGGCAACTGCGATTGAGTCCTTGCCAGACGACCTTGCCTTCTATAAACGAGCAGGGGTTTGGGGCAAAGCCGTTGTATCGTATTTGAGAAATTAGTGACAGGCGCTTACTAGGACGAGAATTCGTTATTGTATCGTATGTGTACCTGCTATAGTTTAATGCAATTTTACGTAATTTCCAGGGAAGACACCAATTTCGCCAGTTGCAGCGTTTTTACCAGACCACCAGTCCAGATCGATGAATTCGATATCAACAATCAAGTCTCCCTCCTTGAAGCTGATTTCATTGTCTTCCTCCTTCTCGTAGTCATACTCTGCAATTGCACTTTGGCTTTTTTCCTTCGAAGGCTCAACAGCCTTCGATTGAGCCGGAGCCGGAGCCGAAACTTGCTCACTTTCTTGTTCATCATCAAGAGTCACATATGCGGCAGGGAAGACTCCAACCTCACCTGTTCTAGCGTTCTTGCCAGACCACCATTCTTCATCAACGAAATCGATCTCGACGATGAGGTCGCCCTCGACAAATTCCACCTCATTATCCTCATCCTTCTCATAATCATACTGAGCAACGGCACTGGCTCCAGAACTCTTGCTAGCCTTGGGTTCCTCTCTGGATGGAAGAGCTGGAGGAGGAGCGGCAACGGCAACATCCTCCTCTTCCTCTTCCTCTTCCTCTTCTTCTTCTTCCTCTTCCTCTTCTTCATCTACTTCTTCCTCTTCTTCCTCTGCTGGTTGTGGGACTGGAATTGGATCTCTCTTGGGAAGAATTGGCTCGATGTTTCTAGGTGGCAACGAACGCTTTGGAAGAATAGGTTCCTGAGCCTTGGGCTCAGGTTGAGGGGCCAGAACATCTTCCTTCTCCTCATCTTTCTCGATCTCCTTAGAATCAATGGACAAACCGCCAACCTCGGAAGCGACTTCATCCAGTGAAGGCTCAACCTTGTACTTGCCTCTCTTTTGTGCCCAAATCTGAGCGGGAGTGAGGCCATTTTCATTGCCATGAACTTGGAAGACACCCTCAGGTTTCTCCTTCTTGGGCTGAGAAGAGCCGAAGGCGGGTTTGGAGCCAAATGAGGGCTGCAGCACTCCAGCAGAAGGAGCATATCTAGAAGCAACGTTGTTGCTGACCTTAGGCTTTGGCAAAGATGATAGGCGGCCATCGTCAGAGGCATTGAAGGACTTGACGCGGTCATTCAAATTTTTAGGAGTCTCCTTAGTAGGCTCTTTGTCTTTTGAATTGTTGAAAACGTTAGGCTTTGGAGTAGAAGAAATGGTGTCAGATTTCTGGCTGCGCAATTCCTCGATGTTTACCTTTGTAGGCTTGTAGGCCGAAGGAACGTTTTCCAACGGATTCTTGGTAAGATCACGCTCTTCCACTTCCTTCTCATCACCCCAGCCATCGTTGTCATTTGAACTGGCGGCAGCCTTGGGTGCGGCCTTGAAAGCAGGCTTTGAAGCGATTGGTGGTTTGGAGCCAAATGATGGCTTCGCACCAAAAGCAGGTTGAACAACAGCAGAGGTATCGGCTGGAGCGCCAAACACCTTGGGCTTAGGAGCTTGTTTTGGGCCGGTAGAAGAAGGAGAAGAAGTAGAAGCGCTCGAGGTGGTGGTTGGGCGAGCAGCAGGAGCAGGCTTTGAGGCAGCGACAGGCTTGCTGGCAGCTACGCTAGCAGCCCCTGAGCTGTGGTAAGTGTATCTAGCACCAGCAGCTGCTCCAACCCTGGCAAGAAACTCCTCGGGATCCAAGTCGTCTGTGTCTCTGGCAGTAATTTGCACGTGGTATCCCGAGAACACACGGGCTACGTCTGCAAAGTTGGCCGCAAACAGCAAACGCAGCTTGGCGGGGGCATTGTCTGGACACCAACCCAACAATATGTTCTTGCAAACGTCGGAGCCGGGAACGGTCACACGGGCAAACCCGAATTGGACCTGGCCGTCGCTGAACTCCTCAACAAACTCGTCTAACGAGCCTGAACCGGTGCCGGAGACATCAGCAGCACCGCTTTTGGTGACTTCAAAGACGGCGTAGGTGGCCAGGCCGTCGCCCTTCACGACGGAGTCATAGGCGGCCTGGAGCTTCTTTGAGTTTGTGGATAAGTCGATTTTTTCCATTGTGGCTGGGCCTATGGTGATAAGTGTGGATGTTTCTTGGGGGAGGTCTGAGGAGCCGGAAATACGGGGGTGGGCGATTGTGCACTCCTTGGCCTTTGGATTATAATTAGCACTGAGAGATACATAGGTAGTCATGGGGAAAATATTTTAGGGGAAGATTTTGTATAGTTTGGGTTCGTGAATTACGAGGATTGTTTTGGTTTCTCTTTTGGTAGACGTTAGCTTCAAGTATGTGTACTGCGTCGGTGTCAGTGTCTTAGCGTATTCACTGTCGAAGCGACCTAATTTTGTTCTCAGATATTTTTTTTGGTAAACGTCCAACAAGAAAATAAAAAAAACAAACAGAACAACAAGTAACAACATAATATACCCATGCTTTCTGAAGCCAAATGTTGTTCCTTCTTCTGGAGCTATAGTACGTGGAAGTCTCTTCTCCCTACCAGTACCAAGTGCTGACTAACAACACTGAATTATTTCTAGACTGGCCACATAGCGTTCTTACACAGATGTCCAACAAGACTGCACTCCTCACTTTACCAAAGCATACGTCAAACACCACATCATCACGTATCCTGCTACACCTGAGGGAACCTGATCCACAAATATCTCTCGCAAAGGAGCGGCGAAAAAAAGCTCCGGTTTCCCCTCACAGCACAAGACATAAAATGACAAGTTTGACACGGTCATGCCCACAAGATACAAGGCGACTCCGGCCAAAGATTCCAATCCTAGAGCACCGGCAGCGACACCCAACGCTAGACACATTATGTCCTGGAGTCTCTGGAGCTGCTGCTTGTTGAAGTCCACGTTTGGTTTATATAGCGATTTTTCATCCATTTTGTGCTCGCGTTGTGTTTGTGATAGCACCTGGCCGTTTCTCTAAATAGGAAGGTGTATTCAGATGAATTCCGGGGTACTCAGTTGAGCATGAGGGATGAAGAAATACAAACCTGGGTTCAACTTTCAAAAATACTATATTTCGTTTTTCTTATTTAAATCTCATTAATCTCATTTTTTTGGGTGTGTGGCAAACCGATGGGGACGATTTGCAGTGCTCCAACTCACTGTTATCTGGTATACTCATTACTCTGCACTATACAAAGATCCACGCCACTAGAACGCCACTGCTATAGTTTACACACACCTTAAATACAGCGCAATTGGCATTTTTGTACTATTCATGGAACACCAGTAATACCACATTTCCCACTTATATATATTATCGAGAGCCAGCGATCGCATTAATCATCTTTCTTAAAATGAACAACCAGACTCCACTAGATCCCCCCTACATCGAGGGCTTGAAGCGGTTTTTGCTTCATATGCCGATGAACAGCAACTATGAACTAGACGAAGCGTCGAAGAAACTCCTACGAAAAAACCTCTGCCTGGCCATTTCTTGTGGCGGCCAACACTACCAGAGCCTCTTTCCAAAGCTCTTTGCTGGAGACTTGCCGCTAAACGAAGCGTTGAGGAAACTTGACGAAGAAATTAATTGGCTGTTTGCAGAATACGACACCTGCGTTCCGACTCCGGACAACTTTGTAGCATCCGCCCAGAAGCCATTTAGCCACCAACGTGATCTGCCCTGCGCAAGGGTGTTTCGCAGAGGCGAGCCCATTTTCAAGTGCTCGACATGTGCTCTAGATGAGACATGTGCTTTGTGTGCCTTCTGTTATCACCCCGACCAACACCAGGGTCATGTAATTAACGTCACAGTGTGTCAGAGAGAAAATGGTGGTGTCTGTGATTGCGGAGACCCTGAGGCATGGGTACATCAGTTCAATTGTAGAGATGGAAAGACACAAGATTCAGATTTCGAGGCAGTACGTGAAGTGCCCGAGGACTTCCACCAAGCTTTCGCGCGCACAATTGATATTCTTTTAGATTACATCATCGACGTAATGTGTCAAAGTGATTTGCAGTTTGATTTCCCCTGGGATATGTCCTCGAGCCCAAAGAAGTACGCTGCAAGTAATCCTCTAGATCCGAAAAAGTACGGATATCCCCACGAGAATTTCGAGCCTTGTGAATTCGACCAACCCAGCGACAAGTTTAGTCTCATAGCATACAACAATCAAGTTCATCATTTCCGTGATGCAATACAGCGAATTCATCTTGCAAGCAAGAAGCTTCCAGAGTTTGCAGTCATGGTAGCGGACCAAATCCATCGTCATGGAAGAGCAAGAGTCATCCAATCCAGAAACCTGGCTCTTCTTTTCGAGCGCCAGAAAAGTCTTAGCTCAACAGGTCTCATTTCTTGCATCAGGAATGCTAGAGATGAGTTCAGGGAGAATATGTGCCATGAAATACTCCTATGGATCGGAGGACTTGTCGAAAGAGATGTATTCAAAAGCAGTGACAACTTGAAGAACGCACTTTGCCAATCTTTCTGCTCTCGTTGGGACAAAGGAATCCCTCACGCTAATTTCAATGGGACCCAAGGACCGAAACGCGGTAAACTCGACGCAAATTTCAACCTTCCGCGCGTCGAGCCAATCAATCCAAGTAATCAATCCGATCAAAAATGGTATTTCAATCCCGCCGAAAAATGGGATGTACCATCTGATTTGAGCGAACAATGCCAATACGATCAAAATATACTGGACTACACTTCTCAGTTTTTTCAGGGTTCACGCTTCCAATACATGATATATCTTGATATCAGATTTTGGAAATCAATTCGAGTCGTTCTTCATACAATCTACTCGACCTCACTCATTACAAATCTTAATTACAAAGCTGTTTTCTGCTGCCAGTATGTGGACATTTATCCTGGAATAGCTGACATGTTCTTGGCTTTAGATGGAGAACCCGAAGTGAATATAATGAGCACCTTATCAACTCAACTTTTCACGTGTCTTTCCAATTCTACTCGAATTATAGATAGGGGGGAGGCCTCTCGAATTTTTGCCTCAATTTTTAATTTCCTTCGAACAGGCAATGTACCATATATGGAAACCCCTGTTAAGGACCAGTACAAAATTTCTTTGACAAGTTTGAAAAACCGGAGATGGGGTCAAATTCTATTTGATATTGGTTACATTTTAGGAAGAGGAAGGGACAAAAATCTCATTTTAAAGGACACTTCAATACCAATGGTCTGTGATATTCTAACCCTATTTCAAGGCAAACCGGTGATGATTCGTGAAAAAGAAAATCATATTGAGTACGAAAGCTCGGACTACACAGCGTTTTTTCAAGCCGTACTGGTGATCTATCAATTTGCCGAGTATGTAGCACACGCCATCACTAATTTAACTCCAGAATTGAGGCGTGAGACTGCTCTTTATTCTATCTCCTACGTTGTACATCAATTGATCTCGATTGAAAACAAAGATCTCATTCAGACGGCTCCAATTGATCATAATTCAACAGATTATGGCTGTGACTTTTCGAGCACAGAAGACTCTCTTGACAGAGCCAGCGCTGGAAAAGAGCTTAAGCAAAGTTTTCTCCACCCCTTGCATTCTTTGTTGGGATGGCTCATTGAATTCGCACGACTCGATTCAAAGGACGACTTGTTGCGCGTGATCAATGATGCCATTGACGGCTTCAGAAGCAAGCACTCTACCTTCCAGTTTGAAAACTTAAAAATGTCTTTAATTTACCAATACCCAATTCGTACCATTGTGCTTTCTTCCCAGATTAAGTCAGGCTACTGGGTGAGAAATGGTTTCAGCGTCAGAACTCAGTTGCAGCTCTACAAAAGCACGAACTTGAGGGACCAAGGATATTTGAGAGATTTGTTCCTCATTCAGACTTTCTTGTCAATTGTCCCACCAGAAATAATTGTACCTGACATTCTCAAACTATGGTCATTTTACGAATGGGCAACAAATGACCTGATTAGTCCCATGATCTATGATGCTGACATTTTTCCATACATGCTTGAGGAATGCTTGAGCTCTTTTATACATATACTCACAGAGGATCTATTTCTCAGAGGGGCCTCAAGTGATGAGACAACACAGAAGAAGATCCGCAATGAGATTATTCACAATTTGTGTTTTGGTCCTATGTCATTTTCAAAACTTTGCACTCAAATTCCTGAGCATATTTCGGCCGACAAACGGTTTGAAGTAACCCTAGAAAAGCTATCTACCTACAAAAAACCAAAGACCGCGAAGGATACGGGAACTTATACTCTCAAGGAAAGTTGTCTTGAAGAAATCAACCCTTTCTACTTCAACTACAATATCAACAAAAAAGATGATGCTATAAAGTTTGTCAAGGAAAGACTTCAATTGACAAGCAATAAACGCTATCATGACATTGTTATTGAGCCAAAGGTAATGTCAAAAGAGAACCTCGGAATGTATGGGGGTATTGGAAATTTTACTACATCGCCCTTGTTTGCTGTCTTCCTTATCAAGATCCTCCGATTTGTGAAGAGTGTTGGTGCAAATAAAATGGAAGGTTTGATTGAAACCATCTTGCACCTCATTCATATATGTTGCAAAGAAAAAACCATTACACATCATATTTATGGATGTTTCTTTGACCAATTTTGCCAAAAGTTCACCCAGTTCAATACTTCATTAGCTCAGGAGCTCTACCAGTTGCTAGATAATGATACCTTCAAAAGTCAACATTCCAAGTTAAGGGCTATTTATACTTCGTTTGATCTCAAACAAACCTCAACTTTGAATACATTGGCGGGCTCTATTGATAATTTCGATGTCTCCAAAATTATGGTATGTGCGAGTGACATGACATGCGAGAATGAAGATGACAGAAAAAAGCGCTTGGCGAAAGGAAGGCAACAAAAATTGTTGGCTAAATTCAAGAAGCAACAATCCCTGTTCCTGAAAATAAATTCAGAGCAGTATGATGGTAGCGATACCGAAATGGCTGATGCTGAACTGGAGGGATGGCAGTTTCCCGAGACACATTGCATTGTTTGTCAAGATACTGCGCAAGAGGCTGGCCCATTTGGCTTACTTACGCATATTTCGAAATCTTCTGAATTCCGGAAAGTGCCCTTCAACAATCAGTACTGGTTCCTCAAAGCGTTTTCCGATAATAGCAGTCTCAATGTTCATCCTGAATTCGGGCATATCCCCGAAAATGTCACCACGGGATGGAAAGACTTCATAACTCGTATTGAAGATGAGGCGATATTCGGACCAGGTTTCACGGATCACGAATGCATAGAAAGAAATGTCACTTCTGTTACTTGTGGCCACGGAATGCATTTTCTGTGCTATCTTCAATATTTATCAACTTGCAGACCTCGACTGAGTCAGCTCACACGAAATCCACCTGATGTTGTGGAGAATAGAGAGTTTCTATGTCCCTTGTGTAAATCCTTGAACAATATGTTCATTCCATTGTTGTGGGCAAATAACAATAGGTCTATGAAAGAGTTTGTCGAGAGAGGAAATGAGGATGTTGAACTTTCTGAAATATCCATTCTGAGGAATATACATCAAGATGGTTGGTTCAAACGGTTCATGGAAAACAATACGGATTCAGTCCGGAAATTTCTGATCCTCGCACCCTCTTCTATCGAGATGTTTAGATCAAACTCTTTTATGAGCAGCTCAGACGTTCAAAATGATTTCCGACTCTTGATCACAAACATGTACAAATTGTTAGCCATGCTAAGCTTTCCAGTGGATTTTGAGATCGAAAACCCAGTCGTATTCGTCAACAGCTTAAAATTCGCGGAAATTTCTTTGAGAGGTTTAGACACAAATGACATAAGTGTTATCAACCAGCTTTCAAACAATACATTGATCAATTTAAGAGTCTTCAATGAATTCCGACTTACATTAATGGAAATGGAGGTCAACAATTGGACTACACAACCTACCAACAGTGCTGAATTTCATCTCAAGCAGCTATCGCATTTGCAAATGTTGTCAGCTGATCATCTTAATGAGACGATCCTTTGCGGGGACTTCCTTGAGGTGTTGGTGAATTGCATCCCAATTCGTGTCGCTGGAATAAGTTTCAACTCAATTTTGAGAATTTGCTTCTCTGGCCTTATCATTCAGACGGCGAACATCCTTTTCTCCCAAATAGTCGCCAACAACTTTTTCGAGAACGAGAATTTTAATATCCTAGATGTTCCTGTGTCAGAGGTTATCTCAGATCGTGAAGCACACGCAGCCAGCTCACTATTCATGAATTTGCAGCAGGCCAAATCCAGTTCCGTTCGTAACAATTCCATCGCGAATGATGAGCGGTTTGGTTATGTGTTTTATTCGATGCTTCTCAAATCCGTCACCCCCTTCCTAAGACAGGCGTTGATATATGTTTATGTTTGTTGTGCTGATGTTGAGGGAGTTGATTTCTCAAACACAGATATGATCTTCGAGGCAGATCAGATTTGCCAGATCTTGAACATTCCAACATTGAATTCAATGCTTACGGTTATGACAGCCAACAATTCTTCCCAAACTGAAGAAAATCATATGATGCAGAGTTTCTTGACATTTCTCAAAAATTCGGAAGAGCCAGAGGATCCTCTCATTAAAACCTCTCTCGATTATCCAGGTCATGTGAGACTAATCAATCTTCCAACCCGTTTGGACCGGTTCTTTACAGAATATTACTACCTGGAAAAGTATCAAAACCCACATCTAACTATCGAGAACCCCGCATTATGCATGTATTGTGCTTCTGTTGTTGATGTGCAAAAAGGTGCAATTGACTCAACATATGGGCAATGTAGTGCGCATTTTGCAAGTGAATGCAATAATAGTGTTGGAATATTTCTTTTGCCGAAGGAGAGAAGTCTTGTGTTGTTGCATAGAAATGGTGGCTCATTTTTCGATGCACCTTACCTTGATCAGCATGGTGAATTATCAGGAGAAAACAAGAAAGGTAAGACTGCGCATCTACTGAAAGAACGATACGAAGATTTCACAAGAAACATGTGGCTCATGCATAATATACCGAACTACATAGCTAGAAGATTGGATAGCACTATTGACGCTGGAGGTTGGGAAACTCTCTAGGAATCAAAATTGACTGAAATACGACACTATATTGAAGTAAATAAAAATGCTATCCCCGGAATCCTTGACTCCAAATTAAAGATTCATCATCAAATCCATCGTCTTCATCCTCGGACTCCGACATATTGAGGCCGAGAGGGTTTGACGGGTCATGATAATTCGATCTAGAAATGTAGCCAAACAACTCATTATTAAGCCAAATTTTGTTCAAGTACTTATACCTCATCTTGCTAAGCAATGCTACTCCGGGCACAGTGTCCAGTTTCACTTCTCCGTGTTCCGTCAAGTAGGGCCCAGGCAACTGCTTATCGAAGGATCTCTTTGACCCATTAAACGACAAATAGAAGTAATTCTGTCGCAGTGCATAATATATGCTCATCAAAGCACAATTCTTTTGATGCATAGGACTTTGCTCCGCTGAAAGATATTCACCACAATGTAAGCAAAGAAAGGTGAGACAGTAAGCATACTGATCGATGCCACGTGTCTCAGCATATGTCAATGGCAAGTCAATGAGCTTTTGAACGTTTGGATACTCGATATCCTCGCTTGATTTGACATTCTCCTCAGATAAACTGACAATAATATTACCTTCTAATTCAGTCCTTTGTGCCTTTTCCATGTCAATTGCACAGCATTCTATGATCTGATCCAACGATGGAATCTTCAAAGCACTACAGAGGCATGAAATGTAATCAGATATCAGCCAATCCTCCTCATAATCTTGAATAGAGTCAAAGTCATCAAGGGCACAGTAGTCATTAATCTCAGTTTGCTTACAGGTCAAAATATGCTTGAAAAGAACACAGTGCCTCAAATAAGGAAGAACGCACTTCTGCAAACCATAGTAAAAGCTTTTGGACTCCTCTTGGAAGGCAAAACCATCTCCCGTAAATTCTGGAAATAGCTGAGCCTCGAATTCAGAGAACTTATCGATCAGCTCCTCACTTATATTCGGGAAGTTAGACAATCCGAGAGAATCGTAGTCATTTAAAAATGTTTTAAGGACATCCGAAATCACTTTGGCAAATCCAACTCTAAAAAGCGTCTGTAGCGACTCATTCGTCTGGAAGAACAATGACACAATGTCACAGAACACAGTGCTCGAAGCTGGTCCGAAACTGTAGTGTTTCATCAAACTTTCCTCGAGTTTCATTTTTGAGTATTTTTTCACGCTAGCATCAAAGAGCAATACCCGACTTTGAATCAAAGATCTCGCAAGAGTTATAGCTGACGATGGGAATGACTCGACGAATGAACTCATACCGTCAACTCCGTCAACTCGAGAAGCCATTTCATGGGAGCGAATTAGGTTTGCCACTAAGTCAGAGATGCTCCGCAAATCATCAAATAGAGAGTATACATCTGGATTGCGAATCCGGAAGGGGTCAAAGGTAGGTTCAGACACGGGATCTTTGAGCTTTCCATGTTCGAAATAATCAGGGTGAAGTACGGTTGCGAGCATCGCATCGTTCTTCGCGAGACTTAATTCAGAGACAAATTCACTATATTTGCTCTTGTTTGTATCACCGCAAATCCACTGCAGAGGCAAAAAACTCTCTGTCAGGTAATAGAATGTCGGCAAGATCCGAGAAAACTGTTGGTCACACAAGGGACATACAAATTTTTGGGACTGATTGTCATTTGTACAGCAGTCCTCGTGGATTGTATGAGAGCAGGTAAAAGGCAATACGACTGTCTTCTTGTTCTTTTGAGGGAAATGCAAGAATTCTAAGAGTGTTTCCTCTTTAGCTCCACTTTCCATACTGGCATTTTCGGTGTCTTCGGTGTTTTCAGTGCCTCCAGTGTCTATAGATCTTAGATCTTGCCCACACTCATGCAGATGAGGCGATCCAGTAGATTTATCGGTCGTCGCTGGGTCTTGACTCTTCTTATTCACATCACTCCAATAATCTTCGAATGCAAAAGCAAAGAAAGGTGAGTTCGGGTGGGGAAGTGACCACGAAATGGAGGAATTTGTCAACGCAAAAGGTACACCGAATTTTTTTCCAACAGATTCGGGCTCGCCACATGCTACACAGCTTGCCTTGAACTTCGCTTCTTCAGATTGATTCGGCTCGGTTTCGATTTCGTTCTGTTTCATGAAGGTTTGCCTCTGCTTCGCAAATTTGGAAAGAATTTTTGCCTTACGAGCCTCTGCCGCATCTTTGGATCTTTTTCTTTTCTTTTCTGAGGAACTTCTTTTCTTCTCAGTGAAATTTTTGATGTGCATTTCGCCAAAACATAATGTTAAGGACTGTATGACATTGTCATCCTTTTCAATGAAAATTTCCAATATGAGCTCTGCTTTGGAGCCTATGCTTGGAGAAACCAGAGCATCGACTATCGAGAGTAACAAATTGCAAATTGGATACTCAAGGAAATATTGATTGAAGTATTCCTTTCCAAAAACCTTCTCATCATCTAATAGAATGGCATGTAGAAGATGTAACAAAGGCGAGAGTATGCTCTCATCTTTTTCATTTAACCCAACTTGTAAAAGTCGATAAGTAAATTTTGCGAACTCTCGGACTCTCAAGAAATTTCCCAAATTTCGGTTCACGAACTCAGACTTGGAGGGATTTATGCGAGGTTGCAAGCAAATTTGCGAGACTTTCTTTTTCTTATTTTTTGCAATTGTCTCGACTAAAAGCATGAAAGTTGACTGAGAAGAGCCTGAGTCCAAAAACAAGCTGATTGGGTCCACAGTCTCATAGAGTTGGGGCTTGAGTCGGTAAACACCAGAATCTGTCAAGCCTTGAGGGGCAGAGTAATCAGCATGTTGATTGAGCACACTTGTGAACTCGTCCACAGTCATACCATGTGACTCACCATGTTTCCAAAGAGCAGAAAATGGTTGTGGACCCTCAGCAAGAAGGTAGATCAATGACTTTGTTCTCTGGTATGATTGCTGGGCTTTCATATCATGATAATCGAAGAAAAATCTTTCGACCATAATGTTATAGATGAATATGATAAATTGTTCACAAGCGAAAGCAAATTTTTCTTTGTAAACAGTATCATTATGTGAAACCTCGTCAGAAATCCACGAATCCAACTCCCAACGTTTGATGATTCGACTGAGAAAATCTTCCGGTTTCATAGTTAAAGCCGCTATCTGCATGAGATGAAAATCATTGTAGTAGGCTACAGTAGCCATGATCTTCCCGGTATACGTGGATGCTAAACACGATAACATAATACCATTTCTGACCCATATGCCTATCTTGACCTGAGCAGCCAAAACAATACTTTGCAAAGAATAGTCAAAAACTCCCGAGAACTCACTTTGCTTTTCACGAAGAAGACTAAGCGTTTCTTCAATTTGAGCATGCCTCAAGACAATTCCTAAAAAATAGCACATTGGATCCATGAAGGAAGCAGGCTTCTCTGTCACTGCTTTTGTGGAACACCAGTAAATATTGTCTTTTCTTTGGGTGAGATCTAGAATGATTGGAACTGCACGTTTAATATCCTCTATTCTCAAATCCAGCGATTTGCTTGTGTCCTTAATCATGTTCAACAATGGAATGCATGCTTTAAGCAAAGTTTGAAATTCATTAACTCGCTCAAGCTCTACATGCTCTTCAGTCTCCCTTTTCTCACACCCCATCTCCTGACCAAGACTGATGAACATCAAGAAGCAAACGAGATTTTCTGGACGTAGAACAACATTCAACAAGTTCTCTGCATCATTTTTGGAAAAAATTCGGTAAATAGTTTCTTTTCCTATTTTTAATGTGTTGTATGTCTGCTCGTCTGGTCTTGAAGCAGCTTCATCCATCGGAAAGTTGTAGAAACCGCTTTCATTCTTGTATGTGATATAGTTGGAAAGAAGGTGAAGAACAGAGCAGAATATGTTCGGCAACTGTGACCCATTGACTACTTGGTTATTTGTTGGGGGACACATGAAGACCTGAATGGATATGGATTGCATGCATGAATCTTCAACTTCCCTATCAGCGAGTACCAGAAGAAACAACAAACCCGGGAAAATATCAAGAAATTGCACAGAAAACTCATCTTTGAAATTATTATCATGCATGAGAGACTGAATAATCAACTTGTCAAGTTTGCTTCTGATACACCTCGGAAATCTAAGCTCGTGTGTGAGAAGAAGTTGTATTCTTGTCAAGGAGGCACGTTTTATTTCCATCTTGAAATAATTATCATGACTTTTTGCATTGAAAAGACCAGACTCCGCGCCCTCCTTGATGGTGTATCCCATGAGGGCGCCTTGATAAAGTAAATGGTCTGGTATACCGTCGTGGAAGGACGAACTCGAGATCGTATCGTGTAATTGAAAAACAGCATTCTCAGGCTGTACTTCCGGAATATGAAGTAAGTGGTGTGCAAGTATGTTTTTTGTTAAAATCTTGAATCCAAAATTCCAGTCATTGCAACTAACATCCTGGAGCCAGGTAAGCAATGATGACACGACATTCTCACGGAGGTAATCTTTAACAGAATGGATTGTCGTAATGCAATCTTCTTTATCTAATTCAGTTTTGATTTTGATTAGCTCTTGCATTTTACCAGACGTGATTATGGCGCTTCCATTGGTGCCTACTTCGTTAGCAGCCGTTCTTGCCACATCAATCTTAATATTCGCAGCAGAAGCTACAGCAGACAGGTCCGCACCCAGATGGAATGACTCAGTATTCCAAAGTACAAGAAGCCAATCATCGGAATTTGGATCGAATTCATCACCTTTACCATACTTATCACTAGGCAAAGTCGAAAGGGAAAGTACAGACTTCGTAGCTTCAACACTAGGATTATTTTGTAGAAATCGGTCGATTGCAGGCAATTTCAGCACGGATGCATTTCCGACGTCAATGATGAAATCTAATGCCACTTCAAGAATGTGGGAGATATGTTCTCTGAACTCCGGACTAACTTTGGCCTCGACAGGGTCTTGCAGACACTTGCAATGTAGTTTCACAAGAAATGCTGAATCATCACCACAGTCACACATCCCGCCACCTTGTGAACTATATTTCATGACTCCATGGCCTTTGTGGTCACTGGGATTGAAGCAGTATTCACAGAGAACACACGACTCATCATAGAAGCATTCTTCACATCTATACAGATATTCATTTTCATGAAGAATTCGAGCACACGCCTGACCCTTGGCGTGCGAAAATTGTCGAAGTTCACCATGACTGTAAAATGGCCGTGGCTCAATTTGAGTAAGATCCCAATTGTAGTCACGCATGGCCTCTAATTCCTCATCGGAAACCTTTTCAAAAAGCTCCCTTGCATACTTTCCTTCTCCTGTCAAAGCAAAAAAGCATGCTTTAAACACATTTAATTTGATTTTCCTTACATTGTCTTGTCGGTAGCCAAGCTTCTTGGGAATCAGAGCCAAAAAAGCTCTGAATCTTTGCTTGAAAGACTCAATTTCGTCATTATGGCTGTCAGAAACGATTTGGCCGCTCATTTCTGATAAAAGAGAGGTTTTGGCGGAGGCTTTCTTTCCACCAGGTGAGAGATTTTGAGAAATCTAAAGCGGATACTCTATATAAAGCAGGCTGATAATAGCAGATACGACAACTGAGGCTATATAGTAAGAAATGCGTTTTCGATCAATGACTCAAAGCCGTCAAACCTGATCTTATTGCTGAAAAATGTGTAGCTTATATAATGCGAGATAATATCTGCAGGGGACAAGATCTTCTAATCAATAATTCAGGCACAAAATCCGAGAGAACAAATTGAAAAATCAAACTGAGCTTTTTAATACTTTTCTTTGTAATTGGCTCAGAAGCTTTTATTGGGTGATCTGAAAGTTTTAGAGGTATCGAGGAGAAAAAACTGAAGCCTTCAGAAGTGGATTCTTTCACCCGCTTGACCGAGCTGAACTATAAATGGCAAATTCGGTATTAATTTCAATTTGATTATGAATGTTATATGTTTGTAGTCTATAATGATAACGGTGACCATTTGATTACTCAATGGCAGCTAGAGAGTCGAACAAAACAGAGATGGACTCACCGAAATGGTCTCTTCTGATACACTCAGCGAAGATAGGAGAGACATCGATAACGACCAATTTCTCGTTGGCTGCAACCTGTTTTTCTGGAATTGGGTATGTGTTTGTGACAACAATCTTGTCAATACATTTGGAGGCAGTCAATTCCTCTAAGCATCCATCGCTGAACACACCGTGGGTTCCAACAACGTAAACAGCCTTGGCACCACAGTTGAGACGCAAATGTTCAGCGGCAGCGATAAATGACAGGGACTTGTCGATCATGTCATCCAAAATGATGGCGGCCTTATCATGAACATCGCCCACCAAAGTAATTAGCTTTTCTTGTGCGATCGATTGTGGCTCATCCTCATCATCAGAGTTAGCGGTGTCATAAGAGCCACCCAAAACGTCGGAGTCGGTCAAGGGCTGCTTGCGTTTCTCTTCTGGGATGTGACAGTCTGGATAGTCGTCATCGACAACATGACCCTTCACCACACGAGCGGTTTGCATTTCGCTGGCAATATTGTCACCAGACTGCGCATTAGAAGAAATTCCTTTCAACTGGCGGGTCTTTTGGAAGTTGTCCTGAGTTCTACGACGGTCAGTGTGGATCATGGCGAAGTTAATCTTCAAGGAGTCTGCCAATGCAGTCACACGCTTGGTTCCACCAGGGTTCTTGGACACAACGACAGCATTGTTCCAGTCTGGGATGTTGTGACGGATCCATCTAGCCAACGTGGGTGCTCCGTACAAGTTGTCCACGGGCTTGGTGAAGAAACCTTGCATTTGGGAAGCATGCAAGTCCATGGAAACCACGTGGTCAGCACCGGCCATAATCAATAAATTGGCTAGCATTCTGGCGGTAATTGCACCTCTGTGCTTCTTCATCTTGGATTGCTTGGAGTAAGGAAATTGGGGGATGACAGCGGTAATCTTCTGCGCAGAACCTCCTCTACAAGCAGAAATCAAAATTAAAAGCTCCATAATATGGTCATTGATTTCTGGAGATCCCGATTGAATGATATAGACATCTTCATCACGAACAGAGGTTCCGATTTGGACCGAGGTCTCACCGTTGGAGAACTTCTTCAAAGTGCAAGGGGCAGGCTCAACACCCAAACGTTCACAAACGAGACGGCCCAATTCGGGATGGGAAGAGCCAACGAAAATTTTACACTTGCGCATTTCTGTATTGGGGATGTGGTTGTGGGATGTGATTGACAAAAGTCAAGAATACTGGAGTAATTAGAGAGCGCGGGAGGAAGCAGAGAAAGTATATTTAATGAAATTGAACCTAAGACAACGTGAGTTGTGTTGCGGCTAAGTTTCTGTTGGAAATTCGTAGTGGGGGCCAAGCGATGAAAGATGATGTTGGGCAAATAGAAAGAGTAATATAGTAGATGAGATACAATATTAAAATTTGTGCGTGTGTGCAGGCCCTCTGGGGTACTTCCGAGTTAACCCAACCAAGCTGTCAAAGGGCAAAAAGTGTAACAACGAATTTCTTTAAATAGATCTGATTTATAAAATGACTGTTTTTTCTTTTTTGCCATTCCATACTGCATTTATTGTCCTATGTTAATGCACTAGACATAAGGTGTAATACACAGCTCATCTGGTACATTTGATTAATTTCATACCCCCCAAATTTTGAGAAAATAAGCCGATCTATCCAGATGATTTAAAAGGTGCTTTGAGTACTTGACTCCAGATGTGTTCTAGTGCTCGTCGCTTGACTTTAGGTCTAAACCTAAGGAATTAGAAGTAGGTGCTGGCCATCAAACAACCAGACCAAAATTCCACCCGCATAAATACATTTGGGCGCAATTGAGCATTAAATTGTGGTGGATTTTGCAATTTTTCTGTTTTGGAGGCATATTTGTGTTGTGTGATCTGAAAATCTCCACCATGACCGATCACTTATCAGAGAGCCACAAACGCACAGAACAGAAGCTCCTTCAATATAAAAAATGTCTACGTGACTCCTCATTCTATAAACTGATACACGACTCTCTTGCACATGCCCCATTCAAACATGTACGATGCCTAGCTCTTGGTTCACCTACAGATGAGTTCCAGGCGCTATACCAGTTGGCGCTTTTGCATTTACTAATAGAAGACTACAAGATCTCTCCCGAGAATGTTTCTTTCCACGATCCGGCTTTTACTCAGGATGACGTGGAGTATCTTTCCGTTGCACATGGGCATCTAGTAGAGGAGAGTTGTGATTGGGATAGTGGTGCTACCTTATACTATATGCCTCATTCACCCAGGAGCCTCACAGAAACAATTATGAATGAAAAGAACGTATGTTGGATATTGGGCAATGATCTCACGGTGACCATGGGAACTCTTAGCGCCGTGAAGTTCCTTCAAGAGTGTCCAACCTTAGCAACAGCGGTTCACATCAATGAAAAAGACCAGCCAAGAAAAGCTCCTGAAGATGGATTTACTCCTGTCATTAAGAAAAAGCGAAAGGGTCGGGCCAATAAGTTGGTCTACGTAGAAACAGAGCTCGACTACAAAGTGGACAGCGTGTACTTCGAAAAAGTTATAATTACTCCACTAAAATGTCCCAAAGACTCTCCATGGAGACTGTCATTCAGTGATCTAGCTTTCAATGAACTACAGTTGAAAACCAATACCACAGAGGAAGCGGCATCACAGGAATTATCACAAGAAAAATCATCAACCTGAACAATAGACATTCCAAATAGAATTTGATAATATTACAGCTATATCCATCGAGAATGTTGGTAGAGTACAGTTGATCGCAACTGTTTTACGCCAACTTGGAATACTCGGGAATTCCCAATCTTAAAATAATTAATAGTAAGCCAGCACAACTAGTTTTGAGTGAATTAGGATAAACGAGTTTTTTTCAGCTGGGGTTCCATACCATCCAATGGTTCCAATAATCCTGGAGCCATCATTTGGTTGGTGGGTATCGACGACACGGGTTGCATAGGCAACGGTACAGCGGGGCTCTCCATCAATATTCCTTGAAGCTCAGGTACAGTGGGCAGTTCCTGGAACATTTGCTTGGCCCCTAGAAGATGTTTACTAAGCATCAAGTATAAATCGTCCTTTGTGAAAGGCTTTGCCAAAATGTCATTCATACCGTGATGAAGATAATTTTCGAGATCCTTTTCTTCGTAGTTGCTGGTCATGGCAACTATAGGAGTGTTCTCGTCAAACTTCCGGATGAAATTAGCAGCAGAGGCACCATCCAAATTTGGCATGACAATGTCCATCAACACTAGGTCATATTTGGTCTGTTTAGCGGTGTCGATTGCTAGAAGGCCATCAGTAACAACTGTAACTTGACACCCGTACTTAATTAAAAGTTTACGGCAGAGCTGGATGCAGACATTATCATCCTCCACAAGTAGCACATGAAATTTGGGGTCAGCTAAGTTGGTTGTGGAGATGGAGTCATACATGCCAGTGTTTCCCATAGGAGGCATAAGATCGAGGCCAGGGCCAGGGCCAGACATTTGGTGTGTTTCCGAAGAGATTCGTCTGGACCCATCCACCGAGTGTTGATGGCTAGTTGAAAGGCGTTTCTGTTGGGCGACAGGATGTGAGGGCAGTGCGTGAATATTTGCGCCGTTATTGGAATGTTGTTCCGAAGGCCGGGAATCCACGGGAGGAGGCACAGCACCGCCAGGAATGGCGATGGACTGAGCTCGGCTGTTGTTCGGTAGAGGAGCAGCGACCACCACTGGGGTCATCATGCCTATCATGTTCGGGCTAGGCAAGTCGAGAGGCGGTATCTTGATGCCTGCTTGCGTCAAGCAATTCATCAAAACACCCATCGTTTGGTAGTGTCTCTCGTTGTATGTGCGGCACGCCACGACGTTATCGAAGAGTGCTCTGTAGCTATCGTTGGTCGATTTGAGCTCGCTCTGAAGGCGGGCCACCTCAAACAGTAGTGCCTGGATCTGGGAGTTGAGTTGGCCCTTCACATCGGCTGTGTTTTCCTTCTTCGAAGGCGGTTTCCTGCGGATGTTCTCCAATGCATCCAAGTCGTCACGCTTGAAATCCGGATGCTGGAATTCCCAGGCGTCGTCGCCGTATTGGTATGTCTGTTTCTCCTCCGTGGGGATTTTGACCTTGTGGAAATCATACTTGTTTAGCTGTCTCACAAAACTGGCGAAATTGCTGTGTTTGAAGTGGATGGGAAGGATATTCTTGGTGAACTCATTTGTGTTGAGGACCACGAAGCTCAGGCCGGCCGGGGTCCATCGGACAATGTCCAAATACTTCTCCTCCAGAAGCATTTGGTACAACTTTCGGACAAAGTCATTGTGGCCCGTGGAGTTGGGAGGCATTGGTTCTTCTTTAACGCCAGCCATTATATAAAATCAATCAATCAGGTGAACAGGTGGTCTGCAGAAACAACGAGGGGTCGAAAAATAAATCAAAGAAAGGAGTAATGGACCAGGGGATAGGAGACAATTGACACTGGTATAGGTAACCTCGCACCGTCACAGGTATAGTACAGAGATGCAGTGAGGCAGAGGTGGATGATTTAAGTGCACACCTGGGTATCAGCAAGTGAGTCGCAGGGAAGGAATAAATATAGCACCACTGATAAGAAGCAGAGAGGCAAGCACTGGACGAAGCAAAAGCCGGAAGAGAGAACGAAAAGCCGAAGCAGGTTAAAAAATAATTACATGTAATTTGTTTCCTGGCGCGACCAACTATAAGTATAAGTTACACCCAGGCTAAAGACAGGAATACACCCACTTGCCCAATCTGTGCCGACGCCTGGCTGGGGACTGTTCACAGTGTAAGAGGATGTGGTTAGGATCTATGCAAAAGCGGCGTATGTGAATGCCGACCTCCATATATTTTTTTTCTCGCATGAGTGTATTAAGAGCACCCCCACGCAACTGCAGGACGTCCTGGACAGACTCCAGATAGAGCCAGAAAGGTATTGCGGGACTCGCTGTAATGGGAGAGGCACCACCAGTTTGTGGAGCTGGTTGGTATTGGACCATGACATGGGTTTCGGCGATTTTGGTAGCGTTCGCGCTGGATTGCCGTGCTTGATCATCAGTTTCACTTGTCGTATTTTTTTTTTCTTCTTCGTTCCGGAGTAGGTTCTTCCGGTCAGTATTGTAACCGTAGGTTCTTATACCGGCCTGAGTTATTTTCATGGTCGTCGAAGAGGGTTCAGTTCGGTTCAGTTCTCTGCAAGGCAACAGCAAACTGTAGTACCGACACTCTGGGCCGGGGCTTCAGAGACTTTTTCCTTTCACATTCTTCGCTTTTTTATACATTGTTGTTCTGCTATTTTCATCTATTTGAACATTTTTCCTTTTATTCCATTCTCTTTGCTCATAGTTGATCATATGTACGATGACCCGGACCCGTGCGCGTATGTCCGTGGAATTTGATCCTTGAAACTTAGTAAAAGGTCTGCAGCTCATGCCTCTGCCTGCCGCATGTCGCATAGGGGGAAATCACCCGCGGCTGCGCAGATAGTCTAAATAGCCTCTCTCATCAATGTTTTGACAGCGTCTTATACTCTATTCGGAAAAAAATCCTCATCGAGCGCTACCCTCGCCTCGGATTTCTGCACAAAGCTTCCCTGGGGCTTGTTGGTAACCAGGTGCGCCTGTAACAACGAGGCCTCCCAGTTGATCTGGCATGGACCATGTCTCCGTAACCAATGACACAGGTCTCTTAGACTTCCTGCGCTTGCAGTTTCGGCACTCCAGTGCGACGTCCAGCGCAGAACCCGAGGTCTACTCCATAGCTCCGCCAGAGGAGGTTCCTGATTCCAGGTTCTGAGAGCTTCTGCCGGGTCTGCATCGTGGAGATGAGACAAATTCTTGTGTTTGTGCAGAGGATTGCCCGTCTGCGCAACATAGACTACCAGTGTGTGTCGGCATAAATGCGAGGCCACAGGCGCCCTGCAGTATAGAAGTGGACTATGCATACCGTGAGACAAAATAAACTTAAACTACTTGATCTGGTAAGGATGGTAATAGCCGGGTGGCCGATTGAGGGCATATAGTATCGTATGTCATTTGGAAGCTCTACATCCCGCCAGTTCGTTCATGGCGTTCGTATATTGTTGTGGTTCTAGCAACATGGTTCGACGGAGACATTGGCGTTCTGGTCTCATCTAGATTGCATCCGGAGCTTGCCTAGAACTCGTCATGCTCAACACTGCTGGAGAGCTGGATTGACCAGTCCGATGCGACGTCTACATTTGGCAGTTTGATTTCGAAAAGTGACCCGTTTTGGACGAATTGTGTCTCCCATTTCTTGCCGTCCGCCAGAATGATCACGCTATTCACCTTGTTCTCAACACCAGCAATAATGATGCGCTCAATAAGGATGTCCCCGTGGTCTTTGCCATAATTGCCGTTTCCGCTCTTGATCGTCGATACGAGCCTGTTTCCTCCGGTTGCTTTGAAGGAGATATCCGCGTACTCTCCTTCGGTGTATCCAAAGGACTCGCCATCATCCAAATACAAAGAACCTTCCGCTGCGCCGTTCTTGTCCAAAGCAACAACGATAGTGTAAGGATCGTTCTCCATAAGCTTGGACGAACGTCTGTACCTGTCTTGTCTTGCAAAAATAGAGCCACCCTTTACGAAGACGGGTATGTCTTTCAACTCGACTGACTTTGTAAACGTTCCGGAGCTTTTAACTTTCAATGCTTTTTCGTTGAAGCGCCCGTTCGTATAATCGTAGTACACCTGGCCGTCGTTTGGAATAAATACATCAACGCTCGAAGCACCCTGTTCTGTCACCGGTTTAACCAAAAGTCCAGAATCGCCCAAGTAGAATTGATCATCAACTTCGAGGCATTTCTCGTCTCCCGGATATTCAAATGCCATAGGTTTCCAAATTGGTGCTCCTGTCAAGCTGGACTTTCGGAAAAGAGTGTAGAATGTTGGGAGCAAGGCGTAACGCAACCTGATGGCGTCTCTCATCACAGATAAGTATGGCTCATCAAACAAATATGGCTCTCTCCTACGCGAGTCAATGTGTGCGTGCGCTCTGAAGAACGGATACCAAATTCCAGTTTGATACCATCTTGTGAGTAATTCTGTTGTTGGATCACCAAAGAAACCCCCAACATCTGCCCCAGAGAAAGGCATATTGACTGCATTAAGAGATAAGACCATTGGAATGGAAATTTTCAAATACTCCCATTTCGCCATGTTGTCACCGGTCCACATGGCAGCAGTGCGTTGCGAACCCGCAAAAAATGCTCTTGTCAATACGAACGGTCTTTGGCGGGTTGATTCGCGCAGCCTCTCTACTAAAGCATTGTATGTAAGCTCATGAAAACTCTTTCCATAAATGTTGTGCACAGATCTGTGTTCCCAATTATCATAGTGTAAGTTATCTCTGGGCGCAGATGTTTCAGGTCCGTTGAAGATGGCTGGCTCGTTCATGTCATTCCAAAGGTAGACGTTATTTTGCTTTCCAATGAATGCTTTGGTAGAGTTTTGGAAGAGGGAAGTCCAATACTCTTGAGCTTTTGAATTGAGCGAATCGATCCAAATTGACTCTCCAGGCCAGCAATGGCCCTTGTAAGGCTCTGCGTCCACATTGTTGACAGCAAGATTGTGTTTGGATACATAATCACTTACATCGTACTCTGTTTTGAGATGTGGGTCGACAATGACCACCAAATTACGTCCAGTCTCATCAAGCTTCTCCATCATTTTGATATGATGAGGAAACAGCGATTCATCCCAAGTGAAATATTTTTTCTTGTCGGTGTATTCCACATCGAGCCAAATTGTGTCATATGGAATTCTGTTCTCGTCCATCTTGGAATGGACGTCTAGCAAATCCTCCTCTGTCAAATAATTCCATCTGCACTGATGGTATCCCAAGGCAAATTTTTGTGGTAATTGGACATTGCCCGTGAGCAAACCGAACTTAGTATTGATCTCTGTAGGAGTATCGCCTGTCAAAATAATGAAGTCCAACAAACCGTTCTCAGACATCCAGTGTGCGTTAACGGAAGCTTGCTTGTCGATATCCACGAAAGTGTCCGCACTATTCATCCAGAATATAGCAACAGAAACGTCTTTTTTAATACCCATAAGGAGAGGAATCTGTCCGTACATAGCCATCCGTGAATCAGTCTCGTACTCAAAAATATCAAGGTTGTAGAGTCTATATGGGGCATCTGTGTTCACTGTTGATTTCAAACTGAAAGAGTCGGCATGTTCAGGGATACCATAGACGTGCTGGAAGTCAACAAAGGTTGCATCTAAAGCAACCGCTTCTGGGCCCAAAGGCAATGAATCATCTTTGGAATCCTTGAAAGAGTCCTTGAACATGTCGAAATCACTTTCCAATTCAGCGTTGATATTGTCTGCGTTCTCCTCCTTGGCTCTATAATGTTCAATGTTCATAAATTGCTTGTCATTGACAACCAACACCTGCTCGCCATCTTTAGAAACCGTCAACTTTAATGGGGAGTAATTCAACTCCAAACGAATGGAATTTTTCTCTCCGTAGTTGAAGAGCAATCCAGACTTGGTTTTCGAAACCTTCAGATCTAACGTCAATCGTTTAGACTCTGGGTCATCATCGAACACAGCGTTTGCAGTGCCATCAAAACGGTTGACATTGACTTTGCCATGTCCAGCTTTTACATTTTTACGATCTTCGTCCACTCTGAAGCGAATGCTGTCACCCTTCAATAACAGAAGTTCGAATTGGAATGGTATTTGCCTACCTTGGGGTAAGTCTTTAAGGATTACACCCTCGATTCCTCTATCCAGCACTGCAACGCTCTGGGGATCGATATTGTAAGGCGCATCTGTATTCAATTCGGAAATTTTTCCAGCATAATAGCGGTTTCTCAGGCAGAAACCCGAATCTTTACACTCTTTGTATAGCTCATGTTTAACAGCAGTGGCCGAGACAACCAAGTATGACAAGGCAAAAATGGAAAGGCCCTTCATAATTGATCTAGTCGATTTGAAAGCAATTGCCACAATTGGAAAGTCCGATTTCAAAGGCCCGCGTTCGTTGCAATTGATCGGTTCTAGAGGCTGTGGGAGTACCTTATGTAGGATGCGAATTAGTGGAGATAGGTATCGTAATTACACTACTACTGCTACGACATGACCGTTGTGGCTAGATAAGGGTTTCAGTTCCACAAGTTCGGCCTATTTCTGCGGTTTTAATCTTCCGAAGTGCTACTTTTAATCCAGTTGAGCTCTTGCTGACTATAGATGAGAGCTATTTAATGAAAGAGATGATTGTGCACATCTTCGAATGAATTGGGAAGTTTTGTGTTTGCAACAGCCGGTTTACCATACACTTTACTGGCTCTGAGAAGCGTTTTTGCTCTCTTGGTTTCCAAAGTGCTTCAAAGTTGCTTCTTGGATAATGGAACTTCACAATGTGGTTTGAGTATTTGGCCTGATACTCAGAAATCATGTGATTGAATGAGCTGAAAAAAATGATAGTTCTTTTTGTATTATTGGAGTCTCGCAAAGATATATTACGCTCCGTATAGTTCTAAGATTGTCATTTATTGGAGACTCGATCAGTCATGAAAAGGAACTGCCAGTGCCATTGCATCGAAGAACTAAAGATCTTTCAATGACAAACAAAACCGAGGACTATTCCTTGACTACTGTTGAGACGTCCATAATTTTGGCTCGCAATTCAGATCGTTCTCTCATTGGTTCAGTGCTGGAAAGAGTCCTTTTAGCAACTTTACAATTAAAGGGGGACGGTCGTCAAAAAGACACGAATTTTCTATAAAATATCCTCCATTTTTCAAACGCATTGAATATTTGCCTGATCGATTTCTGCCTCTACCGAAAAATACCCACTACCAGCCAGGTCGTGCACACTACACTTGGTACGTTCCACTACCCACAACTGTTTTAAACATACAACCCGTGATCCTGTGAGACATCCAAATCGACAGCTTTCTAGTTGGCTCTGGGCAGTTTATCTCTTCTTTCTCTTCTTCCTTGTATTTAGTCACCCCTTTTACTGCCGTCTCTCCCTGAGTTCACTTGTTGATTTAGAAGAATGGAGTTTGAAGACAGAAAACGAAAACTTGAGGATGCAGACTCTGCAGACCTCGAGCCATCGAAGAAAGCACTGCAGAAGCTAAGTGTCAGTGGACCACTTACTCAAGAAGATGTTGTATTGTATAAAAAAGAGGCTATTTGGAGGCAGATGAAGTTCTACAAGTTGCAAGCCCAGGAGGTTAAGAGTGAGCTACAGCGATACGAGTCTCGCTTTAAAGCTTACGTGGCATCTCATCTGCTAATAGAATCGTGGCTAGCTACTGTGGTAAAGGCTTTGGGCAAAGGCGATATCAAAAAGCTAGATTTGACTTGTTCCTCCAAAGACGCGGAGGCTCTTCTCGAGGAGCGTCGCGAACTTCTTTTGGATGTGTTCAAAAGCAATTCTAACATCGATAAAGACGAATCCATCGCAAAGATCTGCGATATCGTGGCATTAGAAAGAGACAAGACTGAGGCTCAAAATCTTCATGCGTCTTTGAAAGAAAAGATAACTGAGTTGGAGAATCAACTCAGGGAGCTACAGATGGCTAAAGACCGCAGTGAATCTGCTTCAATCAAGAGGGTACAAGTCAATAACAAGCAGAAGGTCGAAACATCTGATGATAATGTGAATGGTTCCTCGAATGGTGAATCTACTCCAGTGGAAGTCAAAAAAGAAGGTGTTAATGAGGAGCAGGCTAACATTTACAAAAAGGAATTGGAAGACCTCCGAATCGAGCATGACCTGGTGAAAGCCGGTCTCGACTCTGTTACAGAGAGCTTGAAGGCCGCAAATGTGAAACTTTCCAATGCTGAACAAACAAACCTGGACCTCATCCATAAGCTCAACAACCTTGACGAGCCAGAGCTTCTCAAGTCTGCTAGATACGTTACCATTCTTTCTCAGAATAAGTCTCTCAACGAGAATAATTCCCAGTTGTTGAAGCTCAAGGATGAACTTGTACAAAAATTGAGTGCGCTAGAAGACAAAGAGGGACAGTTTGTGAAAAGTGTCAGTACCGAAATCTTGGAAGAAAATCGACACCTTAAGGAGCTTCTTTCCAAAGCTGAGAATGACCTAGTTCGCGTCCGCACTGTGCGTGATGAGCTCATCGGCAAGCTGGCAGTTTTCAAGCTGGAACTTGAGCAGGCCAAATCAAGTAAGGAGATTTTGGCCTTGAATGATATCTTGAACCAGAGACTTCATAAGCTCGAAGAAACCCTAGCAGCGCAATTTGCGCCTGAAGTCGATGCCAATCTAGAAGCGCTCGAGAAATCAGAACTCATCAAAAGGCTTCAGATTCTCAGTGGAGAATTGAAGGATTTGGAGTCAGCATTTCAAGAGACACGCGGTCTTGCCTTGGAGAAATTGAAGGACTTCGCCGACAAGGATGGATTTGTGAAAAAATTGACGGTGGAGAAAAACAAAGCTGACCAAAAGTATTTCGCAAGTATGAGGGTGAAAGACCTGTTGGCCGCCGAGAACAAGATTCTCAAGACCCAAATCGCAAAGTCTCAAGAGCTTTTACAAAAACAGGGGGACATAGAAAAAGCGTATGCATCGAAGATTGACATCATGAACAAATCCTTGACGGAGCTCAAAGCCATAAAGGAAAGCTCCATCCGCGAGACATCTAAGTTATACGAATCGGTCAAGAGTTTAACCAGACATCGTGAGGGAGCCACCAAAGAGATTTCACAACTCAAGGAAGAGCTCAAAACCATTTCGAAGCAAAAGGAGGCCTTGGTTGATGAACTCTCTGACATCAAGTACACGCTGGGCAAACTCCAAGGGAAGCTCAGAGCCACTGATAGTCTTCTTCAGAAGTACAAGAGCAACAACACCTCGTCTATATTGCAAGAGGATGAGAAGCAGTTGGAAGCATTGAGGTCGATCACCAAATGTTCTGTTTGCTCCAAGAACTGGAAGAACACCGCCATCACTGCTTGTGGACATGTTTTCTGCGATGGATGTGTTCAAGAACGTCTCAACGCGCGTCTCAGACGTTGTCCCACCTGCAACAAGGGATTTTCTTCCAATGATTTACTCTCTGTCCATCTTTAGGAGGATCATGGGTAAAGTTAATGATTTACAGTGTATTATATATAGTCTGAGGAGAAGGCTTGTCTTACTCATGCATGAATATTTGAGCATTGTCTCTGTAGTGATTCTTAAGAGGGATCATTAAAGTCATAATTTTAGAAGCGAAGATTTCTCTACAATTTCCCAGGGCAATCTACAGCGATTTCTCAGAGCAAAAGCGCGCGTCTCAATGCCAGGGTGTTTCTCACCTCTTGTGATTAGTTATGCCAGGTATCTTTCAACACCAATCTCAACACCTTCAACAACATGTCTTTCGATCATTCAAAGCTACACTTTCATTCAGTTGGCACTTCCCACATGACCACTATCTGAATACAAAGACACACTACTACAATACCGACAAGACCAGATTCGCCCAGATTTACTGCTCCGTCAGAAACACAAATGCAAGGCGCAATCTTTGTCACGTCTACTGATCTACGTGGCACTTGCAATTCGCGTCTTGTATGTCGCTTTTTTTTTCATCAGGAATATCCTCCGCCACCCGGTCGTGCGCCTACCAGGATTGGCTCTGGACTTTCTTTTTGCGTCATGACTGGTTGACAAATCTCGACGGCGTTCCAATTAACTATTGACTGCTAACATCCGTCATTTTGGCCAAGGACAAAACCCGGCTCAAACCACCCACTGAAGATCCAAAGTCTTATCTTTTTCCAAATGCAAGTGGCTGGCTCATCGGTAACAAATATGGAATATGGAAAAAAATGTGTATATCTGCAGGCGCGGTCGTGTGCGCACCGATATCATGTCAGAGCTGGTGCCCCAGGCCCAGCAATACCCAGGCACATATAAATAAACTTGGAATTCCTGCGGAGCTCGGTTTCGAAAAATTCGCATTTTCTCAGATTTCCCGCCCGGGCATTGAGCACTGCACGACCGTCCTGTACCCACACCTCCCCCTTTCTTTTCGCACTGAAACCTGGTACGCGCACGCACAGATTCTGCACGTTTCCTCCCAGTCGGTATTTCATTGGTTTTTTTTTAATTTGGATCCCTCCCTCCCTTGGTCGTCTGGTCACGTGCTCTCTCCCTCTCCCACCTCCACTCTTCCTCCCTCTATCTACCCCCCACCTTAGTGTCTGAGTGCGTAGCTTTTCACGTGACTTTTCCACCCTATACCTGATAACAGACCCACATCCACTCACAATCATGTCTGAGTCCCTGGTATCTTTGGGTCCTGAGGCAAACACCCCGGTCCAAACGCCTTCTGCTGAGTCTTATGAGAAACAGGTTCCTGTAGTTTCTGCAGAACAAGCTCCCGAAGAGGCTACTGAGGAGCCTGCCACCGAGAAGCCTCTCTCTCCACCTAATCCATCGCCATCGCCTGAGAAGCGCAAGCTAGAAGAAGAAGCTGCTGCACAATCAGAGGATGCCTCCAAAAAGATCAAGACTGAGGCTGAAACTGAGACTGCGCAGCCTGCTCTGTCTGACGATGCTGCTGCTGGTGGTGATGATGAAGCTGCTGCTGCAGTTGCTGCTGAACACAAGGATGAAGATACTCCAGCTGCTGACACCCCTGCTGTTGATGAGACCTCGACCCAGATCAGTGAGCCTGCTGTTGCTCCTGCCAATGCATTGCCCTCCGCTTCTCTTGTGCCTGCTCCAAAGCCACCTTCAGAACCTGACATGGCCAATCTTCCTGAAAACCCCATGCCTAAACACCAAGCCAAGTTTGTTCTTAATACCATAAAGGCTATCAAAAGATTGCGCGATGCTGGTCCGTTCCTCCAGCCTGTTGATGTTGTCAAGTTGAATGTGCCCTTGTACTATAATTACATTCAAAGACCTATGGACCTTGCGACAATCGAACGTAAACTCAACCTCGATGCCTATGAAGACCCTTCGCAAACCGTTGAAGACTTCAACCTCATGGTCAGTAATTGTGTCAAGTTTAACGGTGAAGCATCCGGCATCTCTCGCATGGCCAAGAACATTCAGGCTCAGTTTGAGAAACACATGTTGAACATCCCTCCTAAAGTATTGGCATCGAATGGCGCTATTGACCTTGCTGCTGCCAACAGAAAGAGAATGGCTAGTGATGATATCAAGAAGGAGTCTGTAGCCGCCCACAGACCTAAACGTACCATCCACCCTCCTAGATCAAAGGAGTTGCCATATGATGTACGTCCCCGCAAAAAGAAGTATGCTGCTGAGTTACGTTTCTGCAACCAGCTCATCAAAGAGTTGATGTCCAAGAAGCTCTTCAACATCAACTTCCCATTTTTGCAACCAGTGGATCCTGTTGCCCTCAACATTCCACACTATTTGGAAGTTGTCAAAGAGCCAATGGACTTGTCCACCATTCAAGCTAAACTTGCCAACAACCAATACGAGAATGGAGACGCATTCGAACATGATGTTCGTTTGATCTTCAAGAACTGTTATCTCTTCAATCCATCAGGCAATGATGTCCACACGATGGGTCAGAAACTCGAGCAATACTTTGACAAGAAGTGGGCTGCCAAGCCCATCCCAACTTCCACTCCTAATCATTCCGATGGCGAGTACTCGAGCGACTGGGATGATGACGATGAGCCTGAGATCAGTGAGGCCATGTTGTCTAATGTGCCAGCCATTCAATTCTTAGAGAACCAGTTGGTAAGAATGAAGAATGAGCTTGACGAATTGAAGAAGCAGCATTTGGATAAATTGAGACAACAGAGAGACGCTCGTCGGAGAAAGAAGGGCTCTAAGAAGAAGAGCAAGCGTGCTCGCTCAAACTCCATTCATGACAATGATGCAGAGAAGCCACCTGTTGTTACTTATGAGATGAAGAAGCAGGTGAGTGAGATTGTTCCTACGTTGAATGACAAAAAATTGCAGGCTCTTGTGAAGATCATCAAGGACGACATTGTCATCAGCGACGAGGAGGAAGTGGAGTTGGACATGGACCAGCTCGAAGACCGCACTGTTCTCAAGCTCTACAACTTTTTGTTTGGTAAGAAGGCTACTTCTAACGCCATGAAGAAGACCAAAAAATCCATGTACTCATCAGGCAGCATCGAGCAATTGGAACAGTTGAAGTCCCAATTGGAGTTGTTTGATGCCGCTGAAAACGGCGAGGCCGGTGCTGCTGCTGCAACCAATTTTGACATCCACAACTTCCCTGTTGAAGAGTCTTCTGGTGACGATCTCTCTTCCGAGTCTTCTGAAGAGGAGTAAGCTGCCCATGATGGTGTGTTGGCATGCAAGCCATATGCATCTTGTATCATAGTTTCTTGTACTATATAGGTATTAACAATACACCACGGTTAATGTGAATATATGATTACCACGATTATTTCCAATTCGCGCAAAGTATCTTTTTAGAAATTTTCCATTCAAATCGTCGTATTATTTCTATCTGTCTTATTGTTTTCCCCATGCAAATCCAGTCTTCTATTTCTTATCGGAGCCAAATTCTGTATACAACCCTCGACTATCGCGGATTTCCCAACCCGATTGGGACAAGAAGTGCGCGAGGCAGCATCCCCAACCACTGAAACATATAAATCTATTGCAGCTCGCATTGTGACTTTACCAAATATTTCCGCAAACAGGACGGCTAAATCTGCACCCTGTAAATTTTTAAAACTCTCTTGATCAAAACTCTTCACACCACTGCCGATCTGTGCGTGCCAAAATTACCAAGCTCATCTCAAAGCTCATCGCCTTGATCCACACACCCAAAATGCCTATTTCTGTCCGAAAACCAGAACACAACCCCCTCCATATTTTAAAATCATCTTTGCGAGAGAAGGGCCGCCCTGCCACCATCGCAGGACCTATGGTGCGGTACTCGAAGCTCCCGTTTCGAGAACTCGTTCGCCAATACAATACCGACATAGTTTACACGCCAATGATCTTGGCCAGAGAGTTCGTCAGAAACGAAATTGCGCGTGTGAGCGACTTCACGACCAACGAAGACGATAGGTCTGTGGTGGTCCAGGTAGGATGCAACAATGTGGAAGATCTCTTGAAGTTTGTGGAAATGATCCATCCTTATGTAGACGGCATCGGTCTCAACTGTGGATGTCCGATCAGAGAACAAGTGAGGGAAGGTATCGGCGCTGCTCTCATGTCTGAACCTGAGCTTGTTTCCAGTATGGTGAGAGCCGTGAAGGAGAAGTACGGTGACAAGGTGTGTCTAGAAACCAAAATCAGAATCCATAAGGATCTTGAAGAAACCGTTCGCTTCGTCAAGATGGTTGAGGAGGCAGGTGTGGATTATATCACCGTCCATGGCCGGACGAAAAACACCCGCTCGTCCCAGCCCGCAGACTTTGACGCTATTAAGTTGGTAAAAGAGACTGTCTCTGTTCCAGTTGTTGCCAATGGTGACTGCTTTTCAATGGAAGATTTCCACAAGATAGCTGAGTACACGAAAGTTGACGGAGTCATGGCTGTCAGAGGCATCTTGGCAAATCCAGCTTTGTTCGCTGGACATGAGACGACTCCGTGGGCTGCTGTGGAATTTTTTTGGGATCTAGCCTCGAGTTATGGTTTGCCTTTTCGCATCACGCAACACCACTTATCGCAAATGTTGGATAAGCTTGTCTCAAGGCGGCTTTTGAAGGAAATGAACGAGTTGACATGTCTAGTCGACTTGATTGACTGGTTCGATGATCATTTCATTCTCAAACGAAGAATGGATAAGGGATTTGCTACCGCGATTGCACCAGTGTGGAAGACTGATCGCGAGGAATTGGCTAGAATGTAATTTATGAGAGTATAGGGTAATATTATTTATTGAAAAGAAACAGAACTGACTGCATTGATGCCGAGTCCCATGAGTTAATTGGTATGCTAGTTCTCTACCATAAGCAAATCTTTGTTTTGTAAAGAGATACTCTTTGTGCGGTTGCTTACCTTATAAATGCCAACAAGTTGTTGAGCTAGCTCGAACATGTTATTACGCAACGAGATCACAATGAACTGAGCGTTCTTGGTTCTTTCCTTGATATAATTTGCCACGATCGAGACATTGCGGAAGTCCAAGGCTGCATCGATCTCGTCCATAACATACAATGGTGTTGGCTTGTACTTGTGAAGCGCAAAAACCAATGCTAGAGAACTGAGTGTTTTCTCTCCTCCAGATAAATTGGAGATGTTCTTCCAGGATTTCTTGGGAGGCATGACACTGAAAAGAATTCCCTCCGAAAAAGGGTCCAAACTGTCAACCAATTCAAGCTCAGCATTTCCTCCCATTGTAATCATTTGATACATAACCTTAAGGGACATGGAAATCGTGGTAAATCCTTCCATAAACTCGTCTAGTCTCTTGCGCTTGAGATTTTCGCAATTGTTCCTGACGCTATCTCTTTCTTCAACTGACTGGTTTAAGTCCGATCTTCTCTTTTCAAGCTCCTTCTGTTTGATGCCGTACTCCTTAAGAACCTCGACATCCACTTTCACATCATTCATGTACTTCTCGATCTCTTCGATCTCTTCCTCCACTTGCTCCAAATTCACATTATCGAGTTCTTCGTCCTCGAGCCGCTGTATATCAGAGCTGTACGGAGCTCTGTCTTCTTCTGCCATCCAATCGATATATGGAGAAGTATCGCGCATGATCGTGTTTTGTAATGCTTCAGTCAGAACTCGAATTTCGTTTTTATAACGTTTCACAAGACCCAGAAGCTTTTCCAATTGATTTCGGAGTTCGATCTCCTCAGATTTGAATTCGTTGATTTGAACGATTAATTCTTCAAAACTTTCTTCGAGTATTTCCAGTTCAGATTCTTTCGCGGCGATCTCAGCTTGAAATTTCTCTATTTCGGATTCACAAGCTCGAAGATCTGCTCTTTTTTGCTGAATGGATGTTTCGATTTCAGTTGTCTCTATTTGTGTCCCTTCCAACTCCTTCTCTCCATCGCTTATTATCTTGTTGTGACGCTTGATATCATTCGCAAGCTTTTTCAATGAAATCTGGTCGGCAGATGACTTCTCCAAAAGGATCTCGATTTGTTGTTTGATTGAGTCTACCTTGGAGTTTTGAACTTTCAATTCAACTCCTCCTGCTTTCATGACTTCTTCCTCGAGATTTTTGATTTTTGTCTCAGATTCCAACATTTGCAGTTTAATTGCACCTCTATTTTCTTCAAGTTCCTTAAGCTTGTCTTGCTTTTGAGCGACAATTGATTGAAGCTCTGGAGAAGCCTCTTGCTCCTCCTTTTTCCGGATGAGATTTTTGCAGGTATTTGAGATTTCAGACTTCTCATTCACCAAGGCATTAATGTCCAACTGGATAGTTTGTATAGCAAATTCTGTTTCCGGCTTAAGCTCTTTCAATTTCCTCAAATTGTTTTCCATGTTGTAGCACTCTTGATTCATTTGCTCAACTTGCAGCTCCATCAACAGTAGCTCATCCTTCATTTGATTGATGTCTTCCTCTGAATACTCTATCGATTGTGATACTGCTTTGGACCTTAGCTGCATCATGCCCCGCGTGAAATTATTACCTCCACCAGACATCGTTCCAGATGTGTCGACTACCTTTCCATCAAGAGTTACAACTTTAAAACGAGTAGTACCATAAGCAACCGATTTCGCTTCTTGTAAGTTGCTCGCCACAAGAGTGTCTCGCAACTTACTATAAAATGCGGGAAGGAATTTTTTGTCTTTTGGAGTGATCAAATCAAAAAGTCTTTTGACCGACATAGAGTTTCCGGGCGTTTGTATAGGATTCATGTTGAAATTCCTCAATTTGTCAAGACAAATGAAATTGGCGTATCCAAGCTTATTTTTTCGAAGATAGTCGATACAAGCTTGCGCAGTTTCAACAGACTCGACGACCATGGAATCGAGAGCAGGACAAGCAGTTGATATCGCAACGTCGTACTTGTCATCAATCTCTCCAAGATCACCGAGCCTTCCAAAGAATCCTGTGATTCTGCCGGACTTAGAGAGTTTTAACAAACTGACTAACACCTTATTTCTATTTTGGAGGTTAGACAAGGAACTTGCAGCATCTCTAGTTTTTGTTCTTGCTGAGGCCAAGCGCACTCGCTTTCCCTCGAGATTTTTACGGCTGCTCTTGCATTGCTCCTCACCGAGAACAATCTGTTCATCAATGTGACTTAGTTTGCCTTCCAAAGTCTCCAATTCAGCTTCTTTTGCTTTTCCTTCAGCTTTGATATCAACTAACTTCTTGGAGGACTCTCGAATTTTTTCTGAGAGAGTTTGTTTTTGAGTTTCGAGCATTTCGATCTCAGATTTCAATAGTTCTATCTGCCCGTCCTTTGATTTGAGCTTTTCATTGTATGGCTCTAGTTCAACCTGTAGTCTCAGAATTTCTTCGGATAGGTGGGAAGTTTTCTGAGTGAGTTCAATTCGGAGCTTGGCAAGGATTTGCTTTTCAAGCTCTAGATTCTTTTCAAGCTCCTCGAGATTGGTTTTCAGTTCTTCTTCACATTTAGTTAAATTTTCGTAATTCATCGTCGATGAGGCAAGAGCTGTCTCGGAGGATGATTTGCTCTTCTCTATTTTCTTCACTTTGTTTGAGAGGTTTTTCTGCTTCTCTTCTAAGGAAACGACCAGCGTGTTAATTGATTTTTGCTTCGTGGTAGAAGAGCCGAGTTTGCGATTAATCTCTTCAAGATCCTTTTTGATTTGTTCTTTCTCTTGTTGCTTCTCTTCTAACGCGCTATTGAGTTTCTGATTCTTTTCTTCCTCAGTCGCTAGTTTGTTCGAAATTTTTGATGCCGCAAGTTCATGTTTTTCAAGTTGCTTCAGACTATCTTTTATGCTGACTTGATATTTAATAGACCGTTTAGCGGATAGTGACTTTTCCTTTTGTAAGAATTTCAAAGCTTCATTCTTCTTCTCCTCTAAGGAAGTAGTATCGTTCTCTACGAGCTCAAATCTGCTCTCCTTTTCAATACAGACTTGATTAAGCTCTTCAACTCGCACAAGGCCCTCGTCTATCATTGGCTTGTATTTGCTGGTACCAATAATATCCTCCAAGTACTCTAACAAGCCATCATCGCCTTCCTTCTCGGCCTTTGATTTCATTTGAGCAATCGACTCAACTTCACCTTGCAAAATTAAAAATCTCTTGTGATCTAAATCTATGCCTTGGCCTCGGAGAAAACTGGTGACTTCAGTGTATGAACTTGTCTTCCCGTTGATATAATACTGGGATCCATTGGTTCTGAATGCCCGTCGACTAATTATGAGTTCCGACTGCTCCACCTCGGTTGACTTAGCATGTATGTGAGGGTCATCGATGACATGTACAAAATGGATGTCGACTTGGCAAAACTCTATTGACTTGTCTCCATCGGAATTATGAATAAGCTCAGACAATTTTCCTTGACGCATCTTCAGTGCACGGAAACCGAACACGAACAACATGGAGTCAATAACATTCGACTTGCCGCTTCCATTTGGACCAACTACAGCTGAAAAAGAGGCATTGAAAGGACCAATTTCTTGCACTCCAGCATATGACTTGAAGTTCGTCAAGACTAGCTTTTTGATGACGAGACGAGGCTCCATTGATATAGATGGTTTTGTTTCGCTTTGGCTCGAACTCTTGAGGGGCACGGCGATTGTTAACTGTTGCAGATTGTTCACTTGCGACGTTGACTGCAGAATGGGAGATGAGTGTGGTGACGATTGCTCGAGAATAGCAGTTCCAGATTGAGTTTCAGGCTCTTTTGACTTCGCTGGAGTATCTTCAAGAACTTCATCGTGGGTGCTTATATGTTCAGAAGTAGGTGTTGAAGGATCTAGATCATCTGGCTTTTGAGAATGTGAAACAGATTTCTCGTTCTGGTCAGATTGATCGATATCAATATGGGAATCGCTTGGCATTTGCGGAACTGGAGGCTGGCTTTGACTTGCATCTTCGAAATGGTCAGAAGAGTCGGAGTTCTCGGCGGATTCAGGGCCATTGTTGTAGTCACTATTATTTATGAATGTGTCTTCATCTTCGCTCACTTCGATTTTTCTTTTTAGTGATCTCTTTGCGCCGGTGGACATTTGGCAGAGATGAGTGTGTGCTATGTATGTTTTGATTACTGTATACGATACATGTGGAGATCAGGACGTGTTGACAGATAGAAAGGTCAAAAAACGGCATTCGGGAGACCCCAGACTTTTTAGTGGGAATAGAATTGATTGCCACAATTCAAATTCTGTGTGTCTTTTTTTGCATTTTGTTCCGCGTTCTTGTTTGCGGCTTCACACACTGGTGCATTGGCTACTTCGTCAAGTCTAATGTACTTCAGTTTAGTAGCTGAAACTCAACGAGTACATCTATACATTTTAATTGTCTTTCAATGTTTCTATTAGTATGGTACATGGGGCGCAGTTCGAACTAGCATCTTGTCTTTACTCGCTGTCGTCGCTTTCCTCCTTCTTTGGCTTCTTCTCCTTTTTGCTCTTCTTCTCCTTCTTTGCCTTCTTCTCCTCCTTTTCCACTCTCACCTCTGTTTCCTCATCTTCGTCGCTGTTCTCAACCTGTGAGCTCTCAGCCTCGTCCGCAGATTCCTGCTCGTTCGTGCTTTCCACCTCTACCTTCTCAGGAAGAGCGCTTTCATCGTCGCTATCATCGAACTTGATCTTCTTATTCTGGGCAGGCTCGCTGGTCTCGCTCGGTCTCTTGTTAGAATTGAACTCGAGGTCTGCCAGAAGAGGAGGCAACCCTCTGAGGTCTCTTTGAACTCTTCTTAATTGTCCCAAAACTGGGTTTTTTCCAGCAGAAGTGGACATTCCAGTGTTGGCAAAGGCGGCAGCTTCAGTAGGGGCAATAGCACCGGTAGAGATACTCTCAGTGGTGTTGATGAACTTGGTTAAGATAGCTTCAGCGCGGGCTTGATCAATGGGTTTGATTCCCTTGACATGGGCCACCACGGGGGCGTTGACCGCGTTGCTTTCGACAAATCTGGCACGGACGGTCGACATCGCTATCGAAGTGCTGCTTGGTCGGGTATATCCTGTGGAGTGATGCTCATCTCCATCGCTGCCAGAAAAGTCGCACTTAGTGCCACGATATACTGTGTGCATGGGGTGCGCGCGTAAACTGCATCCTGGAAAGCGTGCAGATTTCCCCAGTGGAAATTGTACTTGAGTCGAACCTTCAACAGATCTCTGCACTAGAATATCCCCATGTCGTTCTTATTTAGATCTGTCCTGGGCATCCCTCAGGCCATGGCTCGCAACATACCCCTCAGCCAGGCTGCCAATATCAGCCGGCGCAATTTTTCCTTGTTCACGAATAACCCAAGCACTCTTTCAAAATTCACAGCACAACGTTCCAGTCCCGTCTTGGCTAGTCCAGCTGCTGCACCACAGCCATTAAACGCATTTTCTCTTATCACGTCACTCATGCAAAAGAGATTCAAGACCAGAGGTAACACCTACCAGCCCTCCACCTTGAAGAGAAAGAGAACCTTTGGCTTTTTGGCTAGATTACGTGACAGAAACGGGCGTAAGGTGTTGGCCAGAAGAAGAGCCAAGGGCAGATGGTACTTGTCTCATTAGGCCTGTTGTATTCAGCATCATTTGTATATAATTTAAAGACAATGCGTTTACAACACAGTCAAAATACATGTCCAGAAAAGAACAGAATGTAGAATCCAATTTTGATGATTATTATATTAATTTTGTGGGCTGCAGCCTGATATTGGGCCGCTCATGCTTTCCCGAGAGTTTTTGAGTACTCCTGTTCGATCTCACGGATTAGCTTCTGTAATGTCACAATCGCAAGTTGATGCACAGCATCTGGAAACTTGTTACGGTGTAGTCCGAACCATTCGAGGGGTGGCGTAGCATTTCCAAGCTCCCTCAATTTAGGCGCTTCGATGATCGGTGGTGCTAGCGCCACATAAGTAAATTTGGAAGTGTTAGAGACCTTGTCCAACGTATCTTGAATATCTTGATCGAAGTCTTTATGGATCACTCCTGGCTCGAGAGGTTCAGCAAATGTAGAAAATGAATTCATTGATGTAGACGCACTCATGGCAAGAGAGCTTCTTCTTCTGTCGGGATCGGTCCTCGTTGATTCGAGGCGTAAGTGATTTGCCTCCGTTCTCGATAAAAGAGCTCTTTTGTGTGCTGCATACATATCTCTAACGCAGTTAACTGATCCAAGGTTCCATCTGATATTGACTGTTCCACCAAAGGACGATTGAAACATGTACTCAATGATAGATGTCTCGAACTTCTGGTATGTCCTCATTGAGATCATGAATTTTGGTAAACTTATGATTTCACCACCTTTCGCTTTGCCAATGTATGCGACGAACTCTTCAACATCGGATTCGGTCACAAATTCCTCACTAGCCCCCGCTATGCTTGAAAATGAAGCATTAACATTGTTCAATTGGAGTTCAATTTGATTCATTACTCCAAGAGAATATTCATTTTGGGAGAAATTTGCTTTGGACAAGTCACATTCGAGGACGAAGACTCGAGTGTCAACGAAAGAGTGAGGGAAAACTTGAAGTCTCGTTAGACCAGTCTCAACCTCGATTTCTGTTTCTAGTCTTTTCATTTTATTCACAGCGAATTGTGCTAACTTGGCGCTCACGGCATCATCTTCATTTGAATCTTTCAAGATTTCCTTGTATGACCTTCTATTCTCCTCAATCATTCTGTTGATGGTGCTGTAAATATCGTAGAAGTCAGAGGCCGAAAGTGAAGTCAAGCTCACGTCCACAGATTCATACTTCAATCTGACATGAAGATGATCTTTAGAGATGTCAATGCCATTTTTACGATTGTAGACATCAAAGAACCAGTTAGCCAAGCTTACTATTGCAAAGACGTGGTCGTCAAAAATTGCCTTGACAGAGATTTGACCAAAGCCACCAGCCATGTGAATTAGAGGCACATCCAATATTGGCAGCTCTCCAAGTCTCCATTGAATGGATGAGTTCAAAAAGAGCTTTCTTAATCTCAAATACCCACCAAGACGTCCACTGACATCAAGAGATAATGTCTGCAAACCTAAATTCAAGGCATAATGCCACGCGCTTGACTTTTGAGATATTGCCCAAGCTCGGTCTATACCAAGTTTCACGACTCCTAGAGCCGATCCGAAATCGACTTCAATCGACACCTCAGAAATTATGAAATCAAGTTGAACAATGATTGTCGTGATAGTCTCTGAACGCTTGGACTTGGCGGCATTATGTGCTAGCTGTGGGGCTTTCCTTGGAGCGAGATCGGAATTCTCATCGAGATTCGAGGAGGGAAACCAGATGTCGCTAAACAAATCCACGTCCTGGTACTGTTTCATCTTAACGTATCCATGAATTCCAGATATGTCTATAGATGAAATGTTCTCCACAGGATGCTTTAATGAAAGTACATTGGAGAATAAGATGTCTCTTACCTCAATGATACCACTCCGATCATCTGAATAAATGTGCTGCAATGATGCAGATATACTATTTGCTTTGCAGATTGCATTGATCGTATCTAACGATACTCCAGAAGAAACTGCAATCGATGCGCCTTCAAACTCAACGACTGCGGCGACCTTTGCGATCGGTTCACAGCTAAGAGACACCTTTTGAGGATCAATACGAACACCGATATGAAAATCGAAGTCAACAAGCATTTTTTGGAAGTCCTTGAGTCCAGTCTCGTCCTTTTGTGGCACGCTTTTAACTTCAACAACGCTGGAAGCTCTGTCCGTTTGTGGTGATTGGAACAACGATTTGAAGGTTTTTGCAAAGTCGGACATAACAGGAACACAAGATGGATACAATGTATTATCTGATTGAGAGATGAGTAATTCAACTCGAAGCAAATGCTTTCGCTGTCTTTCCTTGTGCAATTCGTACAGAATGACTGACAGTACAGCTGGACAATGTAATGTCAATGACGATGGTGTTTCGTTCAAGTCATTTTCTTGGAGTCTGTACAAGAAAATCTTGGATCCAGCAAAGCCTATTGAAACTTCCACTCCAGAATAGTCAGGTCTGAAAGACCGTGGTTTTTCAATACTTGCTTTCGAATCGGTCGTTGACACCAGTATAGGATGGTGAGCTTGTTCGTGTTTAATTTCCATAAAGTTTCGAATCTCAGTTATTGATTTCATTGTTCGCTCCATTGCAATCTTAGAATTTGACATGAATCTAGCATCGAGTTGATCTCCTTTAACATTAATCCATAGTTTTCGGACTTCATCGACAAAATAGTTGATTTGCAACTTCGGCATAAACGCTCTATTGAGCCCATGCATCTCGGAAGACGTGCTGAAAAAACTGCTAGCAGTCGAGCCATTCGCCACAGAAAAATAACCGCCCATCATAGTCAACTTTCCAATTTCACTTCTAGTAACACCAAACAATCTCTCGGCTCCACAAATGAAGCCAGGATAGTCCTTGAAGGATTTTCCGAATAGCCAACCGATGCAAAAATTGTAAGACAAAACGTGTATAGATGAAATTGAGGGTAATGACTGGGACTTATTCTCAATATTGCGGTTCAGAGGTTCTCTATTCTCCAATGGTGCTTGGCTGTGAGCCTTCACGCCTTTAGGGCTGGTTTTGGTTTTGAATAGAGATTCGTATTGTGGCATGAGCCGCTTCAAGCCTTCAGAGAAATCAAGAATTTTGTATATCACAGGGGGACTCAAGCATACTCTGAAGTGATTCGATACAATTTGAATAGATTGTGAAGGACCTGGGCCCAGCACATCTTTTGAGTCATTTATCAATTTGGCAGACAAATTAACGTCAACAACGGTCGAAAGGCCAACAGCAAACAGTGGATCTAAAACAGAAAAGCGTGCTCCTGAGCAAATGACTTCACCACATATAGGAGCCATGATACCTAACTCTTCTCCCACATTAGTGAATGACAGTACCAATCCTTCGATTTCCACTGAGTATCTGCACGAGTTGATGTAAGTCAAAAAGCCACAATACTCTTGATTTATTTGCAATTCGAATACAACTTTTTCAGAGTGCCCGTCTGTTTCACAAACTTTTTCATTCTTTGATGTCTGAGAGAAGGCATCTGCGGCATCCTTCAATTTGTAGAGTTCTAACTCCATCATGGACTTGTTTTCAAGAAGCACTCGGCAAACATCAATGAATTGTTGCATTGAGATCTTGAAGTAACCAAGATTAACATCCGATTTGACGAACCAAAAACCGTTGATTTTTTGTACAACAGAGGAGCTACCGAATCTCGAGCTTTCCATTCGGGCCACAAGCTCATCTGCTACAACAATCTCGAGCGAAGTATTCTTATACCCTGTTTGTATGTCGAAAAGATCATTTCGAATGGATGCTTGCAATTTCGCATCTCGTGATACCAAATGAATTTTTGCTGGCAGGAGAAAGTCCGCGAAAAGGGATATCTTCTGTGTTGAAATCTCAAGAAGTATTTCTGGCACTGGAGACGCAGAGTTGCTTGGACCTTCTTTTACCTTGTGCGAGAATAAATTGAGACCTTTGACGCATTCTATGTCCTCAGCCAAACTCCTCAAATAATGATTAAACAGTCTCTCATAATCTCTTACTTCTATGCTGAACTCTTTGGTGTCTAGTTTAATGGCTAAGATTGGAATGACATTGAGAGATCCTGCAAGCACCATACTGAGACCTTTCTGGTGTATTGAGACGAAGTCCTGTTCGCTTCTTCCTAATGAAAGATTACTTTGGCCGGAGGTCAATGATGCGGTCAATTCATTTCTGTCTATCGTTTGACAGGACAGGAACAACACGGATGTCTCGCTCATGAAGTAGTTGATAGTGGTATGAAAAAGCGCCAAGTGAAATTGGAATGACTCGATATTTAGAATAGCTGACAACTTTCCATTTTCAGCATTTGCTTTGGTTTCATTGTCTCCAGTATTATCAAGTACCTGGCTGATTTTCTCCACTACACAAATAATTCGTGGAGACACCGAAAGATCGCAGTCATTAACATTGAATGAGAGATCGTTCACAGGTGATATCTGAGACATTGACTGTTTGTGATCGTCAGAAGCTGTTGCACTTTGCCAGCTTTTCATCCATGTGACATTAAACTCACGAATCGACAAAAAATCCTTACAGTCATCCTGATCTAAAAAGCTCAAGCCAAGAGAAGCAAGCTTTAATGATGCTTTCATGGGTGAATTAGTGGCTGGAGGCTTCGAAAACAAAGATTCGAAGAATGCTCGTCTCTCATCTTGGTTTCCTTCCCAGGCTCTCCAGCCTTTATAGCTATTAATGACAGAGACAAGAGCGTCAGGAGGAAGATCCCAATCCCTATTTATGAATTGAACATTAGCAGCATCAAAGGAGTTTAAGTCATTTAACAAGCTTCTGAACTTAGATATGACTTTCCAGCTGTCAAAAAATCTAACATGATCAATCACTGACCGATGCAATCTCGAAGGCTTTGTGATTACCTTGGGATCAGTTTGTTGCTCTAGAACCCCACCAGTTGGACTAAGAAGGACTGCTAACTGTTTTTTCCACGATTCAGATGTTTCGGAGAATTGTTTGAAGTTCTTGATTGCTGGTTGCAACTTCCCGTGAAAATTCTCAATGAAGCCAATGATCCAATCGAGGTCATCTTTTTGAACGTGAACTTCTGTCTCTTGCAATGAAGTAGAACACACAACGCCTTGTTCAATAGTATTATTGAGCCAGGCTTCGAATTCTTTTAAAGTTATTGAAAAGGCATTTGCAGAATCCCGCCGGGCAAAGAGTACAACACTGATCTCTTCGACATGGACTGCAAGCGCACTGGAGACTTCTTTCACAACATTGTAGTCACTCCGGACACGAGCCAAAGAATCTGTGGCAACCAATGATGGATTTGAAACGCTCAAAGTAAGAACAGGATTCGAGGATTCTGATCTCATAATTTGCTCTAAATCACTCAGATCTGCACATGTCAATTTTACATCGATGTTGGGGCATACAAACCGGACATTGGTTACCACGGACATCAGTCTGATGAGTCTAATGATATCGCTAACAGTCTGACATTGTAATCTGTCCATGAGAAAATGAAGGTCCATGTTCTGAGATTTTGTGAGTAAGTTTGAAATTGCTTCGAGGCCGCGTGTGTGGATTACACCACAGATCTCTGCAAATTCAAGAATCAACGCATCAGTTTTTTGACCTGGAACAGGTGGTGTTTGTGGAGTGAATTCTTCGTCAATGTAGTTTGTTGTCGGCTCCATATACTCATCATAGCTGGAGCTAGAGGTGTCTTCACTCAAAGTGTCACGGGTTTCTTCTTCATCGACCTGACCTTCGCCGCACTGAAGGGGCTTAGAAGCAGTTGGAAGCGAAACAGTAGAGAACCGGGAACCAGAAGCCTCATTGTACACAGTATCTCTGTTTTCTTCAAAGACAATGAATGGAGCACGGTGTGTTGGCGCATCATTACGACGCACATGATTCTGTTGTGAAATTCTGTGCTCAAGCATAGTTGCCTTTTGACAAATATTGTTGAACACCAAGCTAGTTTGGACGAACATAAACTTCGAGTCGTCGCGGGAGTCGATTATCTCGGCAATTATGCTGGGCAATAGGACTGTTATACGATCGGAATAACGTAAGTTGGCGATATCATTGAATGATAATAGAATATCAGTTAGAGTCAATTTGCACCATAGATCACCCACGCCGGTGTCTAGTTTGGCCTCAATTCTAGGACATCTGAACGAAAAATTAGCGGCATCATATATGATTGGTACCGCGTACAAATGAGTGTTTTCATAATCTTTGAAACCTAAGCCAAAAGCTTGCAAGCCTGCTTGTAAGCCGGTAAGGCATAAGGGGTCTCCCATTATTAGTATGTCGCCAACCAGGAAGTCCCACTTACATTGGTAGGTGTTGGAATCCAAACCCAACATTCTATGCGTGTGCACACTGAATGTGTCAATTAAAATTTCTGGTGACCTTGATGAGACAAGCTTTTTGTAGCCACTCATGTCAAAAACTAATTCTGGAGATGTGAAAGTACCCGATTTCATATAATAGCAATCAGCAGGACTGAAATCAACTTGGAGATCCATGTAGTAGTTTGTTAGGTGGATTTCGACATCGAGTGTAGCAAAGCTCACTCCGATATGGTGAGAATGGTCGTACAACTCGCATGGAAAAATCAACAACCCCTGGTTTACCAGGAAAGAAAAAATCACATTGAGATCATTCTCTGTTTTGTAATAATTCCAGTAGTCATGATTCTCTTGTTTCTCTTCAGCAGCTTCACTCTGTGCGTCTTCTTTTGCATTTGTTTGCAAATATTCATCACAAGACTGGAAAACTCTATACTCGCCAAAGTAGTTTTCCTTTATTGCGAAGAAATATCTCGCCAAATATCCGTAGAACAAAACGGAAACTTCGTCAGCAGTGGCTTCGATAAATGCTAAATTGTTATGGTTCACTTCAATATTACTGTATGCTTTATAGTATCCAGTAATACCGACGTGACCCGTGCTACCCATGCGCTTGTCGCCTTTCATGAAAGAGCCGATAGTGTGAGAAGTAGGTACGTCCAAGTAAATGTTGAGATTTGGTGTCGAGACGGAAAAGTCTATTTTTGAGTATTTTGCAAATGATCCATTGGCGGGTATTGAGGCTGCCACTTCAACTAAGGGGCCTTGAAGGCATAAGTAGGTATTAGTGCCGAAATCAAGTGAATCATCAATAACATTTCCATCATTTGCATTGAGATAAATGCGGTAATTAGAAATCTGCCATCTTATGTCGTAGACAAATGCTCGGAAAAACTCATGCTTTGTTGGAGGTCCTGAAGAGAAATCAGATACGATGTCATTAAAGAACGTGATGTGCTCGCCAAGAAAGAAGATGATACCATTTTTTGAATTCATCGTGAAATTCCAGAAACATTTGGCATTCCATTGAAGAGGAAAACCGATATCGCAATCAATTGTGTGGTTGTCAGCTGTGAAGAGAATATCATGAGTAACACTCGTCCTGACTTCAACTTCGGGCATACTCACGGTCAATTTGTTTGCGAAACCATTTTTATCCGATAAATAGGATGTAAATAGAGAGATCTCTGTCAGAGCCCCTGATGTGATCTCAACCCATCCGAACGGACGGGTTGCTTTGGGACCATTGGTGCCTGTTTGGGCCAAAAGCTCCTCTCTGTCCTTGCTAAATTCTCGGGTTGGAATCCTAAGAACAAGTTCGTCAGTGGATCTGATAAGTAAATTAAATCCTGCGTATCTTCTCTGGACGCCGGGTCCATTTGTAAATAAACTTGGCTCGCTATCCCGAGCAAATGGGGGGAATAAAAGTGCTTGAATGGCACCTCTTTGTCTATCAGTCCAGGAACCGTAATTTATGTTAGCAGTGGTCAATTCCAAAACCACGCCGAATTCTGGAAAGGGAGCTGTCTCGGACAATGCACCCGAGACCGGATTAGAACCAGGCACATCGAAATAATACAGCAACTTGGTGGAAGCAGAGTCAAGCAAAAGGCTGAACTTCGCATATTCTTCAATATTATCGATTTCAATAACTGGGTCTCCTTTGAAATCCCCCACGTAACGGCGCAATCCACGCCATTCTTGCAGGATCTTTTCAGCCTCTCTGTGCTTCCTGAGCAAAACTCTCGACAAGATGTTCCGTGCTTTACGAAAAAGATCCACTGAATGTTTGGTAGTCTCCGCGCTAGCTAGCTTTGAGACATGTTTAGGGTCAATGTACCTCTCTGGGTTGTAAGTAATGTTAGGCTTCATAGAGACTTGAAATCGTTCCATGTCCGCATCAAATAGGAGACGATACTTATCATTTGGATTGGGAGTTTTAGCAAGGTCAATTGAGGCTTGAGCTGAGTTGAACGAGGCTACCAATATGTGTGGTGTGGTGTGATTACCAAGGACAAGTGCACCTTTCTTGATTTTGAAGCCGATTGGTAATGAGTGTAATATTGAGTGTGTGCTATTTTGCTGCGCCTGTTCATCTTTTGTCTTAGCAGCCGATAGACTTTCTGCACAAAGATTAGAGAACTTCTCTGAGGCATCTGAGTTCAACTCTGTGTCCAGCTCTCTTGCTAGTCGCTCTAAGTTTGACATGATGTTTTCATATGCGAATTTTCGATTGTATACAAATATTTCGAGGCCATCAATTTCCGCTTCGATGCCCGTCAAGAGTTTCTTGTTCAGCTCAGGATTTAGGCCGGATGTCTCTTCGACTTGAGTCATAGATGGAATTAATAGATCCGAGATTCTTGCCATAGAAAGGAGCCAGTATCTCCACGTCAAGTTCAATCGTAGAATCGAGACGGTATAGTCTGAGTTTGACAAGACGATATTGGTGGCCGTGATCCTGCCGCCCAAAGGCGAAATTCGAAAGGCATGAAAGGAAAGATGAAGTTTATAGTGTTTCCAAAGCGAAAACCGAAGCACCAATGAAATCAAAAAACCCACTAGACGCGGGAAGTAGAAGACAAAGGCAATGCCTAGTACCACTGCCAAAATCCAATCAGCGAGATATACCCAGCTATCCAGTGACGTGATAGTGTCTGGAGCAAAAGGTGTTGGGTTCACCATTTGGACTAGGAGGTTTTTTTTTGGTCCAGCCAAAGAGATATTCTGATTATGTGATTCAGATAAAGAGGTAACAATATGGGGTCAGAGGGACTGGATGAGGTAACACTGACATTTCGATTGCATCTGTTGTAGAACAAAAGATTTGAAACTTGGAGTTTGTTTATGAGTGAAGAAAATTTCAGTTCGAGTTGTTATTCTCTCTCCCATTTTCCAATCGCGCCTGACTTGGTTTGGTTTATTTGGACAGAATGGCTCAATTGACTAGCAGCAAGCTGTTGCCATTCTTAAAGAAGCATGAATAATCTCAATCGAACAAAAGTGTCAAAAATCATTCAAAAGAATTTGAGCCTTAAATAATGAGAGATGACTGATGGTTCTGGCTAAGTTCGGAACCCGAAAATAGTGTTCTTCTAGCAATCGAAATGTTCACTACTGCAAACAATTGAGTAAATTTTAGAATTGTTCCGATCATTATTCTTGATTTCATACATGCGAAGTTTTGAGAAAAATGGGTTGGGTATTGTGGTTCACAAGATATGAGAGATTTTGAGGGACTTCTACAAAACTGAAACTCTTTCTAAAAAATCACATTTAACCGTTCTTAAAAAATAAATCACACACAACAAATTGTAAAACAACACACCTCCCATTGACAAATCATATTCCTTATCAATTTTGGCTCTTCTCTACATTTAACTCGCCTTGTGTAGTGCCTAGCAATGTGCACGTCCCGCCCCATATCTGTTTGTGGTAAACACATAAACACTACCAGTAATACTCGACACATCCATGTCAACCCACTCAATTATACCCAAAGATCAGCTAGATCAGGAGAATCAGCATCAGAACGTCTTCACAAATGATAGAGCCAAAAATAGCTCCGCCAATACCGGCAAAAGACCCCTTGCTCTGAGTTCAAATTCAAATGAAAAGAGACTCAGAGTACCCTTGAGTGGTAAAAACCAAAACCTCATAGCTCCTTTGCAAAGATCAAAGTCATTCATTCCACAAAATATTCCAGTTTCTCGGCCCCAGTTGTCTGGCACAACCCAAAATGCGGCCCCTGTCTTGGCTCAAAAGCCAGGCTTGTCTAAATCGAACTCAACCTTAGGGTTTTTCCATCAACCAGGGAAAGTATCCACGAAGCCGGCTCGCAGAATAACAAGAGACACAAACCCGCATAAAAATGACGTGTTTCCCCCGCTGGAAGCACACAGAGCCAAGGACTTGGTGCCATTATTTCTGACTGACTCGATTAAAAAGCACGAGACCGAAACACTTCCCCCTCTCAAAACAAATTTGAGCGACACTTTCACAGAGAGAACTGCCTCGCTTCATGCTTCGAATTTACCTTCAATTGCTGCCAAGGGACAATTTCGTGATCCCGTGAAGAAGTCAACACAGTCTGTCGAGGATATCATTGAGGACCTCGCTGAGAATGAGGATAGTGTCGAAATCGTCCCACGTAGAGACTTGCCTGCATTGGAGGAAAACATCACAGGTTATACTCCCTTGAGTGATATGGAGTTGGATATCTTGCGAGGCACACGGAGAAATCGGGTAGAGCAATCTGTGGACATGTCATTTGACTCATCTTTCGAAGAGAGTCCAGAGGATTTGAAGCAAAACAGAATATACCAGGCTGAGTTAGAGCGCAGTGGCCCGGTTGGCTTGAGCCAGAAAGATTTGGAGGAGTTGTTAGAGTTCTAAGGGTATTGATTGATCTATATACTATTTACACAGGGTGTTTTAAAGCATGAGAGCCATAAAGATGCAGTGAAAGGTTCGAGAACCCATTTGTAGATATTTCAGCTTACTGTTGAGCACATTCAGTGGAATATTCCTGGCTGGAATAGTCAGGTTGTTCAGGTTGTGGCTCATCAGCCTCGTAGTGGGGAAGACCACTCTTCTGTACAATTTTGTAATCAGTGACATATTCGATGTTTGCGCCATTGAGTGTTTCCACAGGTACTTGCTGTTTGTTTGCTTGGACTTTATCAGCGAGATCGGTAGGAAGAAGGTTCAGTAGCTTGACGAGATCATTTTTCTCCAAGTACCAATTATCTTGCGGGAATTCGATATCAATTGCAATGTACAAATCTCCCTTTTTCTGGGCCAGACTAAACCACAGAGATGCTTGCTTGACAGGCATTCCCTCTTTTGGGATTCGTAGGAAGTCGCCAGGACGAATAACCTGACCTTTCGTAGTTGTTACATGAATTGCCCTTCCATCGAGATTTGCGGCAATAACCTTTGAAAAACCCGAAAGGGCTTCCACTAACGTGATTCTGTGCTTGATGTACAAATCATCACCTTTTCTGGTGAATACATCATGTGGCTTACAATGGACTGTAAGAATAACATCACCGGTCAGTTTACCCGGGTATTGATCCGACTCACCATTCAAAACAATGCTTTCACCATCCTGGGACCCTGGAGCCACTTCGAACTCCAAGATCTTGGTCTCTTCAACAACTTTAGAACCAGCGCATGCCTTACATTTATCCTTGGGACGGATAATTTTGCCCGCGCCGTCACAAGTTTCACATGTAACGTGAAATTTAGACGCGAGGCCAGGACCAACACGCTTGATCTTAACAGTATAACCCTGCCCACTACAAGCAGCACATTCTTTATGCATCGCCTTCTTACGAGCTCCAGTCCCCGAGCAAGTAGTGCAGATGATATTACGAGAAGACGTTATTTTGTATGTTTTGCCCTTGTACAAATCCTCCAAGGTTATATCCACATCAATTCTTGCGTCCTCGGTTCTCTGCAGAGGTTGGGGACCTCTACCACCAGGCGTAGGACCACCAGTGTTCATGTTACTGAAAAAATTGTAGAAGTCATCGGGATGGAAATCTTGCGAACTGTAAGCATGATCAAAAGGATTGCTGCTGTAGCCACCCGCGCCAGAGCTGCCAGGCATACCGTCTGTAGAGCCATACAAGTCGTAGTCCAGTCTTTTGGCTTCATCACTGAGAACCTCGTAGGCATGTGAAATCTCCTTGAATTTCAATTCGGCTTCTTCTCGCTCATGCTCTTCGACTTTGTCAGGATGGTATCGAAGGGCCAACTTTCTGTACGCCTTCTTGATTTCGCCATCGGAGGCAGACAGATGGATTTCTAGTATTTCATAGAGATCGAGCAGCATTCTCAGTCGTCTGCAGTATTAAAGAGAGTATGTGATTGGTTTTTAGGGATGACAAGGTGGTGTTCCGGAATATGGACCTGATCACCAACGTAATTTTTCAGTAGTATCTGACCCCAGATTTGCACAAATCGAAATCAAAACACAAACTCACGAAAACAAAAAAAACCGAACAGAAAAAAATCGTGATATAATAGAGAAGAAGTTTTTAAAACAGTCAATATAAAAAATTACTCGATCAGGGTGGACTGAACGACTCGGGTTATAGAATATCCAGGTTTTCTCAAGTATCGAGAGGCAACAAACAAGATACCAAAACCAATAATTATAATAAAAAGCACAAAAGGAAACAAAATAGAACAGCAATTGTGTCAATTGGGATACCTCATATCTTAGCACAAAATTGAGGTCCCTGTTTCAAAATGAATCTCAAGCAATATCTCTCCAGCCAAGATAAGACAGTAGAGCTCAACTTTAGAACTATAAAATGAGAAAACAAAAAAAAATGACTGTCAAAAGTCGAAAAAAGATAGCGACGTGGACAGGATTCGAACCTGCGAGAGCAGAGCTCATGAGGAGGTGCTGTAAACCTGCACCTCACGCCTTAACCACTCGGCCACCACATCTGCTGTGATGAATGGAGAAATAAAGGTAACTATGACGGTTGGATTGAAGAAATACCGAGTACCTCTGTTCTCGCATGATTTCCTCAAATTTATCCTCATAAATTAAAACCAATTTAAAAGGATCAATTCGGGGTATTTTTATGCTATTCTTATGTATGCAACATCGCTCGTTTAAGTAGTATCACGTCTTGCGTTGCTGTTTGGTCATCCAAGACAATTGACACTCGAATTTAGCAATTTGCGCGCCGAAGAAATCCAGCCCAGAATTATTGTTGGCAAAGAATCAGGCCGAATTGTCGAAGATTTTTCAGATTGACCGTTTCGAGCCCTTTCCTTGGTGACCTGGAACATACTTGCCTGCGTGGAGTGTGCTGGTACCTTAATTATTACTCTTTATTATCATTCACACATTCGAAACCACAGCTAGCATTCTCAAAACACCACAATTCCCTCCTTGCAATGTCTGTACCCGTTCTAGGTAGACTTTCTGTATTAGAATGGTTGCTTGTGGTGGTCTCCATTGCCTTCTCATGGTTGGAATACGCAAGTAATGTAATCACCAAGCTTCTCCCACAGCCATTGATCCAATTGTTCTCGTACACATTGAGCGTCGCATATCGTTGGACTTCCAACCCCATTAGTTTTATCACCAAAAAAGACGACCGCCCTGACGATGACGCTATCTCTTTCAAATACGTAACCAGTGGCACCGACATTGCTCGAGAGAAGTATAATCTCATGACTGGCATGCTCAACAGCAAAAGCATCCATGAAATGTGTCGTTTATTCGGGTATGACATCGAAAATCGCATAGTGAGAACAAAGGATGGATACCTTTTGACAGTACATAGGATTACTAGATTAGATGGTACATCCGCCCCTCGGAACGGCAAAACCGTCTACTTGCACCATGGCCTACTCATGAATTCCGAAATCTGGGTGACTATGCTCGAGAAGGAACAAAACTTGCCATTTGTGCTCTACGAGTTGGGCTATGATGTGTGGTTGGGAAACAACAGGGGTAACAAGTACTCACACAAGCACTTGACGAAAAAGCTAGACTCCGTAGAATTCTGGGACTTTTCCATTGATGAGTTTGCAATGTTTGACATTCCAGATTCGATCGACTTCATCTTGCATGAAACCGGCAACAAGAGTCTCACGTACATTGGCTTCTCGCAGGGTACCGCACAGGCCTTTGCCTCAGTCTCCGTCAATCCAGATCTCAGCAGCAAGATTGAGCAAATCATAGCAATTTCTCCTGCAACCACGCCCCATGGGCTCTACTCCAAGTTCTTGGATATTCTTTTGAAGTCTAGCCCGAACCTCATCTATTTAATCTTCTCGCGGAAAGTCTTGATGCCATCAATCTTGTTTTGGGAGAAAATCATGTATCCTCCCTTTTTTGATACTTCTATCGATATTTCAAACTACATGTTGTTCAATTGGAAGTCGAAGAACATTGACAAGATGCAGAAAGTGGCTTCCTATGCCCATTTATACTCTACCACTTCGGTGAAAACGGTCGTGCAATGGTTCCAGATCATGGCAAGTAAAAACTTCCAGATGTATCATGACTATTCTGCATCCATCTCGAATTTGAACCCGGTCAGCTACCCCCTTAAGAACATCAAGATTCCAATTTCACTCATCTATGGCGATTCCGATTCATTGGTCGACATTGAGGTTATGAAAAATCAACTTCCCGACAAAAATGTCTCGAGTTATCGTGTTGCAGGTCACGAACACCTAGATAACTTATGGGGCAGAGACGTAAAAGAACTTGTGTTTCCTCGAGTGCTCTCCATTCTTAAAGAAAAACTAGACGAAGAGAGAGCAAACGGGCTAAAACCAATTTCCAACTAGACAGATTCCATGGTTAAATCTATTTTTTCCATTGGCATTGTGATCTTGGGCTCTTTGACTCATCTACCCAAGGGCAATAGCTTCTACACACAGTGGCTGCAAAAATTTCTGCACACAGGCAAGTCTAAAGATGGCACAGAATGTTCACCATACCCCCCACATATCGTCAACTGAGATGTTGGACCACATATTTATTTCTACACAAACAATAGTATTTACAATTATCTTGTAACCCTCGCAACTGCCCTTTTGGTACCCTCTGTAGGAATGTTTCCATCACTTCGTTCTGGAGGGCGTGCACATAGCCGAACGTCAATTTTGGTCCATATACTCCTCTCTTTTTCAATTAAACGACATCACCGAGAGTCACACAGATTTTATCTATATTTGCAGGGCAGCCAATCCACACAAAACCGCTCATTTCTTTCAGCCACTGCCTTTTTTGTATCTGTGTTTCCCGTCTATACAAGATGAGCCCCAATGACTCTCTACGAAATGCCATAAGTAGCGTTCCGACGAACCTGGTAGATCCGATCACACATACAGAGGAGCAAGAGCCGCTGGATTCCGGCCTAACAGCGCCTCGAGCCTTTCTGGCGCCCGACTTTCATCCCACGGGTACGTAAGCTATCCATGTCCATAGTTGCAAATCATTCGAATACTAACGTCAGAATTAAAGAAACTGCTCGAAGCAAGAACCAACAAAACAAACGAATCAAGTGACGATGAGATAGCCGCAGAGCTTTCTAAGTTAGACGGCAGATCGTTGCCCATAAGCGGTGGGACTACTAAGCTTTCTTCAGAAGGCACACTGGTTGTTGCCTTTTCCCTTAAGCTTCAAGAAACGCTTGGCGTTCTTCTAGAACCAACAATGGATGAACTACTGAAGGACGAATATGAACAGAACCTCAAGGATATCATTAGTGTTGATCCCGAGGTCCCTGCTGGCCCAAAAGAGTATCCTAACGAATGTCTCTCTAGAATTTTGCTTGATAATTATCCTCAGTTACTTAAATTGACCACCCTGTACTTCAATTTGTCGCTATCATCACTTGTGACACGATTCATGGTTAATTTGGTCTATAAGCTTGAGTGCTGGGAAGTGTATCATCTATTACAAGCTATGCCAACACTCGAGTACTTCCTTCAATTAATTGGGTTTGACATCATAACTACTCCATTCGGTCACATTGTGAAACCACCGGAAAATTTCTTGGGTTTCAACTTGCGTCAGGGTCTCCAGTATACTTTTCCCTTCCCCTTCTACAATTACTCATATCATTCAACAAGACCTGAGGCGAGACTTGAAAAATATAGAAAGGTTTCAATTGAGCCCTATGTCGACATTCGACTCAATAAAAGCTCTGGTAAGAAACGGGCTCGAAATAAAATTCAACGATTTTCTTCTGCTGTTGCCGAACGTGTCCTAGAGGGGGGATTCTTCTTGAATAATCCCAAAATCAACATGAAAAAACCAAAAGACATACAGCTTGATGCCCATTACACATTGCGTATCTTAACTCCATCTGAAATTGACTTCGCATACTTCCGATATTTTCCCAAGGACGATGATGAGATTGATGTCGATAGTTTAGATGATGATGAGGATTTCGAAAGCCCAAAGAATTATTTCAGCGATGACGAAGCCCGAATGGAGTCCATGTTGACCAAAAGGTACAAGTTTGTTTCTTCGAGATTCACAAACTATTTAAATGGCAAAAAACCAATCAAAACTAGAAAGACACCTACTACACAAGCCAGAGCGAAAAAATCAGAATCCACTGTCCAAAAGGCCTCCAGAAAATCATCACAATCACGCAGTAATACTACTGCTGCCAGTAAGCCCCTGGAAAAGTCTACCAAGTTCAACACCGAATCAACCCTGGGAGAGACGCAACAATATCCTTATCCAGTTTTTAATACTTTGCTGACTTCTAATGCCGTTGTGAATCGGCCAGAGGCTTCTAAATCAAAGGCATCAACGACGAACTACAACATCACCTCTCCTCACAATAATGCCCGACTGAGAACAAGTGTTTCCACAGGCTCTTCTAGCATACAAGGAAAACCTTCAATTGAGTCTAACACAGCCAGCAGTAGCAAGCACACTGCGCCAACTAGCATTCGTAAGGAAAGCATCAGCACGAGGATGCAAATCGACCCTCGCTCTGATACCGCTATGGTTGGCAGAGAGGTGCCGCAACTTCCCAGCCAACCAATTCCTCAAAGAAAAACATCTAGTGTGTCAAAAGGAAAACCCCCAACCAAATCTCAAACGGATGCATCAAATCGTGGTCCCCCAGCTTGGACGCCAACTAATACCATTGCCACACCATCGCAGTCGATTGGTCACTCCAGAAGCGCATCACAATACTCAATGACACCAGGATATCAAAATCAGACCCCGATACGTCAAAGTGATTCGAGCGACCAAACACCACAAACAGGCCAACCTGTCGCTCAGATTGTTACCCTCCCCACATACGGGATGCCACCATACAATCCATATTCGAACTGGTTGGCTCCACAGATGTCTGGAGATAAGAGCGCAGATCAGAAGGCCCTCGACCAGCAAGCACTTCTCATGTCTTATCAGAAGTATGGGTATCCTGACCAGTACAACCCATACGTGTCGGGATACCCTGCCACATACGGTGCTTCGATGTATCAGAGACCCGATCAAATGTATTATACCACCGGTGCTAGCAACATGGGATATAATCCACAAGGAGCTCAAAATGCCTATACCCAACTGTATCCATACATGAGTCCGATGTACCAACCACAATACCACCAACAACAGATGCCAACATCATCAATTAATGAAATGAGTCAAGGAAGGAAAAGGAAGTCGCTGGCAGCAGATACGCTGTCATCAAAAAAGGTATCAAACAAGGATAAAAGTGCTCCGAAGAAGCCATGATTGGTTCCATGCAGCAGAGAAGAACCTCAGGACTAATAAGAATGGCTGCAAACTGTTATGCAGTACCGACGTATTTCGGTGCGCTTACGTACAGGACAATTATCTACTTTTCAGGTCCATACCGAATTACATGAAAGCATTCTGAAGATCAGAACGACTCAATATACAATAGGCCATTACAGTCGGTATAGTTTACATGTGCCATGACCACATTTCAATCAACATTTGCAAAGGCGGCGTTTGAGCCTCCTGATCCGATACATATGTCACTATACCCTTTGATCCAGCCAAAACCTTCAGTTGTAGTGAGAAATAGCGACAATTAATAGTATTTGAAAGCCACATAATTTCGTACCCTTTTACTTTAAGAAATCATTTGTTCTGAAATCCAATGCCACAGCCGTCCCCAATTAAAAGTGGGTGCAAATTACCCGTGCGTGCGCAGCACAATACTGTGAACAAACCCATCGTTTTGCAGTCAAGTGGAACCTATAACAGATACATATATTGACCACACGCACCCGCAATTCTGGAATTGCAATTTTGTTTGGACACCGGAGCCTCCACACACCAACCCGCGCTCTTTTTCCAGACTTTCATTCACATCCTCCACCTGCCAGCGGACTACAACTACTGGCCTAATCAAAGCACGCCCCCTCCCGTCCCCAATGACAGAGCCCACTCTTTCTGGCTCGGAATTGGGCTACAGAGGCGGGCCCTCTTCAGAGCCAATTTTCCTGGCCAATGCGACGCCGCAAATACCCCAGGCATCTCATTCCGGTGCGATTCCTGGCCCACCAGATACTCTACAGTATGCTAGCAGAGACAATGGACCAAGGATGCTGCTGCAAAGTGAATCCGGTTCAGGATCTGTGCAAACGTCAAATGTTTCTGGACCATGGGTGATGCCTGCTACCGATTCGCGCCAGGACATAATGAATGTATTACTAGAGGGCCAACCATCGGAGGTTTCCGAGTACAGTGAGCATTTGTTCAAGATCGGATCGCTTCTTTACGATGGGAGTGTTTCCGATGCGGAACGGGTGCAGCTTGAAAAAAAGTTTGAGGCGTTGGTGAAAATGCTACCCCGGTTTGTGATGTTGGAGAGGGAAGATCCAGGCACATCCCATCTATACTTGGTTGTCGAGAAATGCTTCGATGTGTTCGTAAAAATAGTCACTAGTCTGCACATGGTCAACGTGGCGACTCTTGCCGTGCGTTTTTTGACCCTTGCAATAATGTCGCTCAACTACTGGGAGATCTACAACCTTCTCCGCTGGAGACCCGCCATCTACCAGTTTCTAGTTCTTATCAAGTTCGACTTGTCGGAATGCTATGCGCGCTTTTTGAGAGATTACAACGCTTTTAAAAACGACGAGCAGCCGCTTTCGGAAAAAAGCATGAAGTTGGCGGTTGAAGAACGACTAGCAAAAGAACGCTTCATCTCCAGACAGTTCAGAGGGCCGGACTCTCCAGACGCTGAGGAGATCTTGGGCTACACTTTTGACCCAGATCTTTTTGATGATCACGACAAGTTCGTATTGGAGCAATTGTCAATGGGAAACCGCTCGTTTCCTAGGAAACGTTCCATCCTGGGCCACAAAGTTGCTGCCCATAGAATTGTGAAAAAGCCAGATGTAAGAGACGCGCAATATGCGCGAAATTCGAATTACGACCCGGATGTTGTGCACGAGTGTCATCTTCCTTCAGCCGATGAGCCCGGTGAGCTTTGTTTGCGCCGGTTTTCGAGGAAGTATGAACTAATAAGGCATCAAGAAACCGTGCATTCCAAACGCAAGAAACTATTTAAATGCTATGTTTGCGTGAAACAAGATCCATCGATAGGACCTCGGATCTTTACTCGTCATGACACATTAGCCAAACATATACGGGTGAACCACAGAATTTCTGGTAAGGAAGCGAAGGCCGAGGTTGCATACTCTAAGAAGCATGCAGAGATCGTAGACGAGAGTGCTATTAACATCCCTGTCGGGCGCAGAAAGGCAAAGGGCGAATACGAGTTTCTGATTGTTCTAGACAGCAAGAAGGACTCATTGAGAGATGGTAGTGACGAAGGAACAATATATGATGACTTTGAAGGTTCGCCTGACACATACGATCAATCTCAAGACGAAGATGATATGGACCTTGAATAGACATTCTCTATTAGTTAAAATACACATAATATTACATTTCAGAATTCGATCTTGATCGATATTGACTTCATTTCAAATGGGCAACAGAATTCTCATATTTCTGCTGCAGGAGAATGGCATCCCTGATTTCCTTGTCTTCGATCTCATTGATTAGGTCGAGAGAAACATCAGCCAAACCCGTAACTTTGCGGTGCATATCTGGGTTGTAGAAACGAAGCGAACAGTCAAGGGTTTTTCCGTTGCTAGACTCAGCCACTTTAATTATTTTTGATTGTGTTGGCTGACTAGCAGAAGGGAAGAAGTTGAAACCACTGTAGTTGTCCTTCACACCGCGGGCCCAAACAAGGCTTCGCAGCTCAGTCAATCCCTTATTATATTCTGAGGTCTGTAAGGCTACCTGGTACATCCAAGTTGGGTCTGTTTGGTATTGGATTAGAGCAGAGCCTGTGACTTGAGCTTGGAATTGATTGATATCACCTGGAGCCAGGGTAGGACCCTTAGCCACAAACTCTTCAACTTCCGCTGGCTCTCCTTCAACATCACCTCTTTCTCTAGCCTGTTCTTCCCAAAAGTCATCTGTGACCTTCTTTCCGTCCACAATCATCCGAGCGCCAAACTCACGGTAGATGGATCTAGCAGTGACAAGATTCACAGCTCTACCTTTATACGACGTTGGAATTAAGTGACGACGGATCAAATCCATTTTCTCCTCGTTGGTGCAGACCTTCTTGAACAACGACAGGTGCGTCTTGAAGAGAAGATAGGAGTCCCTGAAACCCACGAGTCTGGCAGGCTCAGTGGAAACCATATATTGTCTCTCGCCCTTACCGAAAACAGTAAACGTTTTGACGCGGAACTTTCTCTCACCTTGCAAGAAGCCCAATTTATCGATCTTCTCCAAACCCTTCGGATCCTCATTGTCCAAAACAATCTCGTCGTTCTGAACGTTGATTTCGTTACCCTTGTCGTCGTAGAAAATGTCGTCGGGACGCGGAATCTTAGGCTTTCTACCTCTCTTCTTCTTTCTTACAACCGGCTCTTCTGGCTCTCCAGTTTCGGCCTTAACAGCAGGATCATCGTTCTTTTCAGCTTCTTTCTCACCCGCATCCAAAGCCGGCTCCTCGTCATCATCTAGGTCCTCGGGAAGCTCGTTGGTGGCCTTTCTCTTTCTGCCTCTTCTCTTCTTTGGCGGAGGAATCAAGTCATCGTCGTCTACATCTGCAGGATCGACGTCATCGTCATCGTCGTCATCGATCTCATCTCCATCCTCATCTTTCACCACCGACTCGTCAGCATCTTCGTTGTATTCTTCGTCACCTTCCTCTGGGTCGAAATCTAAGCCAGCTAGATTTTTTCTCTGCGACCGCGCGTGTCTGGGCGACCGCACCGGTTCAGCGTCAGTTGACTCGGGACTGCTGGGCATTTTGGTTTATCTATAAAGGAGTGCTGAGTGGTCTTGGGTGTGGAAATATAGCTGTAATCTGATGTGTACTTGGGGTGAGAGAAGCTGCAGGACCAAGTAGAGAGGGTGTTCAAGAAGCCTTCGATGAACGTGAGATCTGGCGTCTGAATCCATTTTTTCTATGTTATTTTTTTTTTTTTAATGTTTCAATCGTTTCATTTGGAATTTTTTTATACAGATTTTGTTGTTTCTTTGAGTGGCTCATGAAGTTGATAATGGGTTCGTTAAGTACACTTGATGTTCTCTCAAGGATGCATAGATGGGAGGTATAAAGTCAATATTTTCTATCTTTTGTATTTCGCTTCGATTCTGATTTAGTAATTCGTCGGGTTTGCTAACTTCATAAGTTTCCTTCAAAGCTATCCTCCTCGAATGGAGGCTCCTACAGCTCGATCAATGCTATCAATGTGTTCTATTATATACAAGCAAGAAATGACTACTCGTCATCCTTCTTTTCTTCCTTAGGCTGCTCATTCTTGAAAGCGTCATTGCCCGCGAGATACTTGTCAAAAGCGTCATTTTTCTCGGGGAATGGGCGCTTGCCCAATAAACGAATCATGTCCTCTCTCGTAATGAATTCTTTCTTCAACAACTCTTGGGCAACAATTTCGACTTCGTTGGATTTCTCGGTCAATAATTGCTTACATCTGTCGTGACATTCTTGAACAATTCTCTTGACCTCTGAGTCAATGATCTTGTTGGTGTGGTCACTGAAAGGTTTGGCGAGGGATTCCTGGCTCTTTGTATCGGCGTAATTGACCATTCCAACCTTTGGAGACATTCCAAAGCGTAACACCATCGATTGGGCAATGTTGGTGACCTTCTTGAAGTCATCATGTGCACCACTGGTAACTGAAGAAAAGTTCAACTCCTCAGATACACGGCCTCCCAAAGTCATGACCATACGATCGTAGAGATCGAAGGTCGACATCAAGTACTGATCAGCGGGCAAGTATTGGGCGTAACCCAAAACTCCCTGACCTCTAGGAATAATCGATACCTTAAGCAAAGGAACAGCGTGCTCCAAAAACCAGCCACAGACGGCATGTCCCGCTTCGTGATATGCAACAATGCGCTTTTCCTCTGGTCCCAAAAGCTTAGATTTCTTCTCAACACCACCAATGACTCTTTCAATGGCCAATTCGAAGTGTCTGAGAGTAACAGCCTTGGCATTGAATCTAGCAGCAATCAAAGCTGCCTCATTACAAACGTTAGCGATGTCTGCTCCAGAGAAACCAGGAGTCAAGGTAGCTAAGCGACCGGCCAAATCTTTGTCGATATTTTCTGCAAGGGCGATCTTTCTCAAGTGAACACGGAAAATATCTTTTCTGCCTTCTAACTCTGGGTTGTCAATAGAGATGTGTCTGTCGAATCTTCCAGGTCTCAACAAGGCTTTGTCCAAAATATCTGGTCTGTTAGTACCAGCCAAAACAACGACATGATCGGTGGTATCAAATCCATCCATTTCGACCAACAATTGATTCAAAGTAGTTTCACGCTCGTCGTTGGCACCACTAGCTTTACCCTTGGATCTTTGCTTACCAATGGCATCAATTTCGTCCACGAAAACAATAGAGGGAGCATTCTCTCTGGCAGTCTTGAACAAATCTCTCACACGAGAGGCACCTACACCGACGAACATCTCAACGAACTCTGAACCAGACACGGAGAAGAAGGGCACATTGGCCTCTCCAGCTGTGGCTCTCGCAATCAAAGTCTTACCAGTACCTGGTGGGCCAGACAAGATAGCACCACGAGGGATCTTGGCACCAAGCTTCTCGTACTTAGCAGGGTTTTGCAAGAACTTGACGAATTCCATAACTTCCATTTTAGCCTCGTCCATACCTGCCACGTCCTTAAACTTTGTCTTGACGTTGGCTTCCTGATTGAACTTCTTAGCTGTTGACTTCCCGAAGCCCATTGGGCCGCCCATGCCACCCATGCTGGCTTTCTTAGTCATGTAGTAGATGGCACCAAGGAACAACAATGTTGGCAAAAAGTTCACTAGCATCTTGGCCATTGAGCCCTCATTGACGTACACCACAGGAACTCTGAGTGGTTCTGGGATATTGTACTCCTTTTGTACTGCCTTCAAATTTCTCTCGAAAGTCTCAACGCTTCCGATAGAGAAATAGTAGTCTCCTGGACCAGAGTATCTAGTCTTGCCGTTTTCATTTAATTCGACGATGGCGGTACGATTGTTGATAACACGAATTTTGCTAACCAAGTTTTGACGCAAGAAATTGGCGCTGAACTCTTGGAAAGTGATCTCGTGCTCTGATTCTGCACCCGCATAGAATAATACCATGAGCAAACCACCCATGACACCCAAAAGGAAAAGCTGCATAGTTCTCTTGCTGACATCAAATGACAAAAAGAGAGTGTTCTTATCTCCTTTGTCGTCCTTACCGTTCTTGTTGTCCTTGGCTGACTTTGCTTGGGATTCATGCTGGTGGGAAGCACCAGTTTCCATGGCATTTTCGCTGAGTTTGGCGACGAGATCAGAAAGTTTGATGAACTCGCTGTTTTCTGTTTTCTGTGGGATATCGTGGATGGTTTTGAAGACCAGAGCCCACTGCGCAACGAGTTGGGAGTCCAAGTCAGTCTTGATGAGAGGTTCATCCAAGTCACCATTTTCATTGTAAAGATTGTACAAGGTCTGGATAGTTTCGTTCAGGAATTCGACATCTTTAGGAGCACTCATCCCGTTGACGATTCTGAAGTAGGCTACCAAGAAGGCGTGTGTCTCCTCTTTGGTAAGTGGGTCCGGACTAGGGTATTCTGCGGCAAGATCACCAGCAAGCTTCTCGCCAAGGTCATCTTCAACGATCTCATAGCCCCAGTGGACTTCCTCAGGATAACGAGCAGCCACATAGTTGGACAATCTTTCCAACCTCTCTCCGCCCTGAAGTGTCTCTCCATCCTTGACGGGGATAGGAACAAGCTTCAAGACCTCTTTATTGTGTTCCATACATAACTCTAAAAAATTCTCCTCCTGTTCCTTGAGCTGCGGAGCTAGTCTGGCCTTATCCTCTGGAGATGCGTTCTGGACCTGTTTGGCGAGCGTTTCCAAGTTGAGTCTTTCCTTATCGAGTCTATTTTTATTTTGAGCAATAGAAGAGGCATGGAACTCACGACGAAGCCTCAAAGATGGCTGCGCGATGGCTCGTATGAATGGTTTCTGGATGGAAGTGCTTCCGTGAACCGCTCTCAGTAGTTGTGGCCCACAGGATCTCCAAATCGAAGATGCTCTGCGGACACAGTATGCAGCTGAGACCAACGGTGACGCCATCGCAATTCTACAGATACAATTTATGTGAAGAGGGGGTTTGAAGTGGGGGATGGTAGATGAAACAAGTATAGGGAGTAGAGAGATCCAGTGCGAGGATTTGAAACAGGAACAATGTGGAGGCAACAGTAAGTGGCAAAGCGGAGGATGGGCGAGGGATAGGGAGAAACTGGGGTTTTTTAATTTAGTCTCTGTGAGTAGAAAATATTCGTATGGTTTTCATTATGGGGACCAATTTATTTTTTCGTTGATTTTAATTCGAGGTGATGGATCTTGAGCGCTTCTTCTGTCTAGCCTCTATGCTTAGTCAAAGGTCTAATTCAATGCAATCAGTAGAATAATCGGAAAAAGAAATAGGGGAAATAAAAAGAAAGAAAAGAAAAGAGAATGGAATAGAGGAATTGAAAATAATGAAAACGAAAGATTTTCAAGATACACTGATATCTACGAGTGTTTGCTCACTGGGTCAGTAGTGGGTGCTAATGGGATTGGATTCTCTCGAGGAAATCATGCTTGAATACGAAACTTGAGCTCGGTCCAATATATAAGACTCATTTTCAATATAAGGGCTTAAATAAGTTTTTCTGTGAGTTATTTCTCTTAGAAATGGCTCTGCAGCAATAGGCCCGGCACTTATCTCCGAGCCGATACCAGTGTCTCACACAATCACCTGTTCTGAGAACCACAATTATTTCATAGCACGTTTTCCTGTGAAGTTCGTATCGCATCAATTTCTTTCCTATTTATAAACGCTTTTCCATTTAATCATTCATCTAGGCTAAAGCGAGACTGTGCACAAGAGACACTTCTTTATCTTAACATCTACATAGAACACCTTAAAACGAATTGGAAAACTAAAGTCAGCCAAAAAGGTTTGTTCAAAAGTCGAATTTCAATAGAGGCTCTCAAATTCTGGATCTACTAGTACTCAATTATCTCAATTGAGCCGCAATTGCTCAGCAAAAGAGAAAAACACACAACGGTAGATGCCAGGGGAACACCAGGCCGCAGCGGAAGCTGATGTGGAGGTGGAGGACTATTTTCCTTATGAAGGCGACGATAGTCTAAAGTCTCCCGACTCCAACACCTTTCCGATCCACAGACCTCCCATTTATCGCCAATACACCCAAGAAGATGCCCAATCGCTAGTTGGAGGTGAAACCATCTCGCTTGAAGATCTAGACGGAGATAGAAAGACCTCCGACAAGCCTCATCATGGACTGGGAAAGGTTTTTCTGTTTTCGCTTCCCTTCGGTGGCTTATCAGGGATCATGGCTGGGTTCAAGTTACCTGCGCTTCCCTTTGGGAGCAAGGAGGAGGAAATAGACGAAGACTTGCTCCATATCCGCCATAGAATCGATCGCCAATTGAGTGTTTCTACACAAGATGAAGCACGCCATTTCTCGACCACAAAAGGTCTTGATAATGTCCGCATGCGGGCCATGAAAACAACGTTGTTGGAGAACATTTCCGAGCTAGTCCCAGATTTTATTTTGAAGAACAAACGATCCTACGAGTCCGTTTATTCGGAACTAGACGGTCCCATCCTAGTCATGGGCGGTTACCGCGGGTCCATTCTTCGAGAAACTGGGACGGGAAAAAGAGCCTGGGTCCCAATTAAAGCGGGACTACACTTACGTCATGTCAATCTCCTCTTAGGGCCAAACCGTGAGGATGAGCTCAGAGCAACTGATTACATCTACCCCGATGGTGTTCTCAAAAACATCGGTCCTTTCGACATTTGTAAGAAATTTATTAAAAAATTACAGAACGGAAAGACTCTCGTTAAAGAATTCGGGTACGATTGGCGGCTAAGTCTAGATATCACCGCCGACCAACTCATTGAGCAGCTTGAAGCTCTATACAAGAAAACAGGCAAGAGAACTATTGTAGTCGCGCACTCAATGGGTGGTCTTGTTGCTCATGGAGCCATGCAAAAGCGCCCAGAATTGTTCCGCGGACTCATTTATGCCGGTGTTCCCAGTGAGTGTTTGAATATCATCGGACCTTTGCGATTCGGAGATTCGATTATGTTCTCCGATCGGATTTTAACCTTTGAGACCAATTTCATGATGCGCTCATCATTCGCGTTCCTCCCTCTCAGCGGTAGAGTATTCGCCAACAAAGATACGGGAGAGCATTACGATTTAGACTTTTTCGACCCTGATACATGGGTAACCTTTAATCTTAATCCATTGGTATCTGAGACTCGGAAGCTACAAGAACTCGGCGAAACCGCAGATAATCCCTTGCAACCTTTGCGCTCTCAAGGAAGTGCCAGCTCTTTGACTATGTCTCCCTCGTCGCTGACGAACTCACCCATCAGCTCCATCAGTTCAAAGCTCAAGCAGATTCCCACAAATCTTTCACTCAAATCGAAACCTTCCATCGTTACTAACACAAAAATGACCAACATTCACAATCCTGGAAAAATCTCCGCGATCACGCAACAGATGAACGAGATCTGGAGCGACTACAAGTTCACTATCTCTTTTTCGAAAGCGTATGAGTACCTTGCAGACACTCTCAAGAGGGCAAAGGAGTATGTATTGAGTTTAGAGTACGATCCCGCTTTGGCGCACAAATACCCTCCACTTGCAGTGGTCTATGGTGACAAGGTTCCCTCAGTCCGTGGCTCTTACGTCAGCAGCCCTCAGGACATCAAAGATGGCAACTACTATGAATTTTTCTATGGTCGTGGTGACGGTGTTGTGCACCAAAGATGGCTCATGCCGGAGGACAAAGGGTTTAGTAGGCACGACCCTGAGCTGGGCAAAGGACACATTGTCGGCAAGTTCTCCTCAGATCGAGGCCATGTGGATCTAATGACTGACTTGGAAGTAATGGCCGATGCCTTGAGTGCTATTTTAGAAGCCGACAAAACATGGCGCCACTAAGGCCGCTAATCTCTTACTGGGGAGACGTTTGTGGCACCGCACCATTGTATATAGATGCCAGTTATGACGACAGAAATGATAATATTATTCGCAACCCTCCTCTTCGTAGCTTACTGTGATCCAAAGACTACACGTTTGACACGATACTGCTATGTGGAACCCACCAGTGCCGTCTGGAGAACCCTCCTCCAAGTCCTCTTCGCTGAGAACCATAGAGTGAGTACTTGTACACCTTGGACAGTCTCTCATCCAAGTGGCTTTACCATCTATTTCCAGATACTCGAATTCTTCCAACGTGTACTCATCGAGGCCCGCCCCGGTGAAATTCAACCCTGACTTCAGACTCTGTTCAGCCAATTCAATATCGTAGGCAGCCCGCTTTTCATTGTCAGCCAAGACCGCGTAAGCCACTTTAATTTCCTCAACAGAAGAGGAATTTCTGAAGCCACTGTTCTCGTTTCTGGCGAAATCACCACCGTCCAGATCATCGCTATTCCTACTCTCAATTCTTTTATCTGGGTGAGTCTGGAAGAGTTTGGAGTGATAAGCAGCCTTCAATTGGTCTCTCGTGAAGTGAGCATCGACACCCAAAATCTCGTAGTGATTCAAATAGTTCATAGTCAACTGATTTTATCCTATTCTCAGCACATTGGCTTCTTCCAGGTGCATGGTCGAATTTACACACTGGTACTGCTTGTAGGCCCCACAGCATGCGATGAGCATCTCGCACACTACTAGGGAAGAAAAGAAGCGAGTGAACGATGGGCAAGAAAGACAACAAAACAACGGAGCTAAAAGTGGTTTCGTGTTCGAAAGAGCCCGAGTTTGTGGTCGGCTCCTTTTTCAACGGTTTGCAAATCCCAGAGTCCACCGAGTTTGATCTCTACAAGCACAAACACCACAAGGGCACATATGCCTTGCATGGCGAAAATTCGACGCTAGAATATAACGGAGAGACACAAGCCGATCTGCAAAATGACTACTTGGTCGCTTTCTACGACAAGAAAAGTCGTTCTGTACAGCTTTTCCGTGCCCCAGTCGTTCCGGCAGTAGTGACGTCGAAGGAGAACAGAGTGCATAAGGGTCCTAAGGTTAGATCGAAGGGCATGCGTTCTGTTGAACAAAGAAATGCTTTGGGTAGAGAGTTCGGTACCAAGAAGGTCAAGGCCAAGATCACCAGTTATGACAAGAACAGAATCGACTCCAACAGATTGGAGGAAATGGAGGTGGACATTGTAGACACCGTCCAGAGCTCTACTAGTGTCTTGCCAAGCAGACAAGAGTTGGAGAGTGCTTCTGCAGTCAGCGCGGTCACACCTGCTGTCAATGCCCTGGCTACAAATGTGGAGGATGTCTACTCCCTCGAGAGCATAATACCATCGGAAGAATGGGAGTCAATCCGTGTCCACGCTATCATGGAGGAGTCCGACAAAGAGCAACGGTTGGAGATGTTGCCTTACAGCAAGTCCGCCTTTGTGTCCAAGAAGTTGTCTCTGTTCATCTCCGCGGGCAAGACCACAAAGGTTCAAATGTTGTTCTACGCCGCATTGTTGTTCGGAGTTTACGCTAACCGTAGATGCAACAATAAGAACAAACTCATGGAGCAATTAGACAACAAGCCATCTGAAATCTTGGTGGACGGCGTCTTGGACAGATTCACCGCCGCCAAAACTTCTGGATTCGGTAAAGCAAAGGACAGGTCTTTTGTCATTGATCCTTTCCATGAGGACAAATTGCTCTGTTTCTTGTTAGCATTGACGCTTCACATCGAGGACTTCCAGGTCCAGATCAACCCCTTGGCCAACGAGCTCAATATGAAGCCTACCAGACTCATTGGTCTTTTCCGTGCTTTGGGCGCTACCATCAAGCCTGCTAATGCCGGCATGGCAGAGGCTCTTGGTCTTTCCAAGAGAGACGCTGCTACCTACAAGGTCGCTGTGTTGAAGGTTCCATTCAAGCAGCCAGAAATGGTTAGAAGACGTGTCAGATAAATACTATATATGGAGAGGGATAAAATAACATAGAAATTTAATTATCATCAACAAGATGTATTGAAACCGAGAAGAAAACGTGGGACTCTTATATTAAAATCAAAGATCCAGCCCACTATCTCTTCTTCTCTCAAGAGACAAAATTCGTATTTCTAGTTTGAAAGTTTTTTTCTTCTCGATCTGGAATTTTCGTCTCAAAGGTTTTAAGTCGAACGTGGGGTACGGAACTACAATCATATATATACTCTCGATACTTATAAACAAATATGAATGAAGAGGAGGAGAAGAGACTCAGCAACACTTTGGCTGAACTTGCCAAATGTGAGCAGGCAATGGGAGATGCAGAGAAAGATGTGGAGATTTATAGAATCAAGAAGACTCAGAACATCTACGCTCAAAGACGCGAAATCACAAAGGCCGTGCCAAAATTCTGGTACATCGTCTTAGCTGAAAATGACAGTTTTGGCGAGTACATCCGCGTGGAGGATTTCAAGTATCTTGAATGCATTACGGACATCTATGTTCACTACGATGTGGCAGAGGACAGCGACGAGGCAAGATATAGAGACTTTTCCATCTCTTTCACATTCAGCGATGAGAGCGGACTCGTGCCATCTCAGGTTGTGACCAAGAAGTTCAAGGTCGATGTTGTTGATGGAGAAGAAGACCTTACCAGTGAACCCGTAGATGTGCAATGGCCCGAGGAATTGCTGGACATATGTCCCTCTAAAGTAAAAGAGCAGAAGAAGGGTGAGACTTTCTCGGCTAGCGAAAAGAAGAGATACAGACAGGGCATGAAGACATTGTTTGCATGGTTTGACTGGACAGGAAAGAGGCCCGCCAAGGAGTTCAAGGGCGGCGATGAGTTGACCCGATTGATCGTTGAAGATTTGTTTCCAAATTCGGTGAAATACTACGTTGAAGCAATTAACAATGATCAGGAGAGCGAGGTATCGAGCTCAGAGGGAGAGGAGTTGGATGTGAGCGATGACGAGGAGCAGGAGGATGAGCCTCAGAAGAAAAAGCAAAAAGTTTAAAAAATCACTTTTCAATGATGAATTGGTGCTCGCATGCGAATTTTGGCTTCCAACTTGTTGTGCTTCGTAGCACATAGACGCAACGAAGGTCAGTCAAATAATTTCACATACGAGTTGATTTGAACCACCAAATACCTCGAATATGCTGCAAATGGTCAGTTTCATATTGCACAGCATTCACCTGTCAACCATGAGCAGCGTCTAGACTTAGGTATAGCACAATACTGAAAGAACTAAAAGGATAGGAGACACTATTGAAGGGAATATAAGCTCAACACAAAAACAACCTAGAAACAACGAATAAAATTAACAAAAAAAAAGCAAAAACAAACAAACATTCGAATCACCATCAATTTGTGGCTGCTCTCTTTTGACCGTCTTCCCTCACATCTGCCTATACCTATACTCCTACCCTATACGCATACACCTACCTAAGTGAGACCACTTTTCACACCACCCCCACCACATCTCCAGCACCCCCAATGTTTCCCCTTCGAAGGTTCCTCGCAACAACAGCGAAGCCTCTTTTACAAGACGTGGTCATTGTAGGCGGCGGCCCAGCAGGCCTTTCCCTCCTAGCTGCTCTTAAGAACAGTCCCACCACCAAACATCTCAAATGTACATTGGTCGAGGCGCTGAAACTACAGCCGGTGCGTGACTTTGGCGAGGACCCCCCAGAAAACTTCCACAATCGTATCATCTCGTTGACTCCGAAATCGGTGCAGTTCATGCAAGAGAAGTCGGGAAGTTGGGACTACCTTCACCAAGACAGAGTCAAGTTCTATGATAACATGGTAGCGTACGATTCGCAGGATTCGGACGCACGGATTCATTTCGACGCAAGCAATGTGATTTTGGACCTGGGCGCCCTGTCGCAGATTGCTGCCATGTGCGAGGTGGTACATATCCAAGCGTCTTTGCTTCAGAAGATCGATGCGCTCAACGAAGAATTACCCGAGGAGGACCAGGCCGTGGTGATTGACGAGGCCAAAGTAGTCAATATCATTGCAGGCAATGCGTGTGACACCATTGACGCTAAGAGTAACCCCCAAACTTCATTGGACTGGCCTGTGGTTACTCTCAGCAATGGCCAGGTTCTTCAAACCAGGCTCTTGGTGGGCGCAGATGGCCAAAACTCACCGGTCAGAAACTACGCTGAAATCGAGTCGCGTGGCTGGAGCTACGATAGATTTGGTGTTGTCGGCACCCTCAAGCTCCAATTTAATGATTTCAGAGATATTGCATGGCAGCGGTTCCTCACTACCGGGCCATTGGCCATTTTGCCTCTTCCTGAAGATAACGCAACTTTTGTCTGGTCGAGTACCCCTGAGTTGGCTGAAATCCTAGTGAAAGTCGACGAGAAGATCTTCCCTCAGTTGTTGAATGCTGCCATGACCCTTGACGAGGTAGACTTGAACTACATCTACAAAATGTTGAAAGCAAACCCTGCAGATATGACTGTCCTTGAGGAAATTGAATGGCGCACCTCGCTTATTCCAGAGGAGGATTTGGACGAGAAGTTCCCCGTGCCAATCAGTGAGCTCATGCCTGGTAGTAGAGCAAGATTCCCACTCAAATTTCTCCACGCAGACACCTACATTGCTCCAAGAGTGGCATTGGTTGGTGATGCAGCCCACACTGTACATCCTTTGGCGGGTCAAGGTCTCAATATGGGCCAAACTGATGTTGGCCTGTTGGTGGATGCTTTGGAGACTGGCGTAGATAGAGGCCTCGACATTGGCTCGACATTGGTGCTTGAGAAATATGTTGCCACAGCATGGCCTAATAACCACGCATTGATGGGCGTTTGCGACAAATTACACAAGATCTTTTCGACAGACGCCTTTCCTGTTGTCGCTCTTAGAGGGCTCGGCCTTAAGTCATTGAACTATTTTGATGTGGTCAAGGATATAATGGTCAAAGCAATCAGTGGACGCTAAGTCATTCGGATCCATCATCATGCTTTCACACTTGTAAATATAGCAGGTTTATATACGTTTTGCTTAATCTAGATGTCCAAGAAATGAATGTACAAGAAGCCAGGAACGAAATTAGAACGAAAGTAAATGAAACTTAAGGAACTTCATTTACTTTCGTTTTAAAAAAAATGTGAAATTCCAACTCCAGACTCATTGCTCTTCGAATTGAAAAAAAGAGAGGTCGTACCCGGATTCGAACCGGGGTTGTTCGGATCAAAACCGAAAGTGATAACCACTACACTATACAACCTTATATGTTTACAGGAATTTGCTTGATCTATATGTCGCATAAATTCTTTTTGAGTTCGTGACAGTTCCTTATTTCTCGTGCTAAGACCTTCGTTCTTCTCGGGTTAAGTTGCGGAGCAAAAGGAACATCTTCCGGAATCATTTCTTCCATCATCTGCTCAATATCTACTCATGTCATTTCCTCACTCTTCTTCGGACATATGAGATTTACTCCGAACAATCTACAAATACAGAGCCACACGTAGGACAGTTCCACATATATATAAGCTCTTTTTATCCCTCAGGTGAAATTAAATATTTTTGAAATCTAATTTGACTATAGCTCAAGTCAATTGACTACAACACCTCAATTCGCTTTTGATTTCCCCTTCATCTAAATATGACTCACTGGATTCTCAGATCAGTACTCAGTAAAAGAGCCTTTGCAGTATCTGCCAGGCAATACTCAGACTTTTCGCATGTGGTCATCGGCGGTGGTGCGGTAGGCACGGCAATTGCAAGCGAGTTACAACAAACAGACTCGAACAATGTTGCATTGATAGAACAACATGAAATGCTCGGAATGGAGACAACGAGCAGAAACTCGGAGGTTATACACGCGGGGCTCTACTATCCTGCTGACTCGTTGAAAGCCAAATTGTGTATTAGAGGAAAGGACTTGATATACTCTCGGTTGGATCCTTTGGTTGTGCCCTACCAAAAGTGTGGTAAATGGGTGGTTGCTCAAACAGAGGAAGAGTCGCAATACTTGGAGAAGCTCATGGATACTGCGAAAGCTTTGGATGTGCCAGTAAATTATATTTCGAAAGATGCGGCAAACAAAGTCCATCCACTTATTAGAGCTGAACATGGTGCTGTAGAGTCTCCCACCACTGGAATTATATCTGCTCACGAATTGGTCCTTTATTACAATGCCGGGTTCGAGAATGCTGGCGGAACTCTTGCACTCCATACAAAAGTGACTGATATTGAGTACGAGCAACCTCTAAATCGATATGTGGTCCATTGCAAAGAAGGCACCACCGGCGAAGAGTTCACCTTCACAACAGACAATCTCATCAATTCGGCAGGATTGCATGCGCCCAGAATTTCTAACATGCTTTTGCCGGAGGAAAGAAGGGTTAATAGTTATTTCGCCAAGGGAAGTTACTTCTCATTTGCCCCTGAAACTCCGATTCCGACAAGAAAAATCACTTCCAAGCTCATTTATCCTTGTCCTAAGGCCAATGCGTCGGGATTAGGCACACATCTTACCTTCGACCTTGGCGGCCAGATTAGATTCGGTCCAGACCTTGAATGGCTCACAGAAACAGAGGCCGAAGCTCTTAACTACGATGTCAGTAGTAAGAGCTTGGAGCCCGCTCTTGAAGCAATCAGAAGCTATTTTCCCCAGGTCGAATTGGGGGATCTCCAGCCATCATACTCAGGAATAAGACCAAAGCTTGTATCCCAGGAGGATAACAAGAAAAAGTTTCTGGACTTCTACATTCGCAAGGAAGATGGATTTCCAGGATTTGTGAATCTCCTCGCAATTGAAAGTCCAGGTTTGACCGCTTCCTATGCAATCGCTGAATACGTCAAAGATCTTTACTATTCATAGTCTCGTATATAAATTATATTCAAAATCGTTATTGAATCTACCTCAAGCATTTGTTTTTCTTCTTTTTTCGTCGCCGCCGCTACTTTTTGTGGGCAAGTCTTTTGGAGATGTGGCAAGCGGTTGTTCAAGGAAGAAGTCATCCTGCAAGCATCGCGTAGTGTCAAACCTACGTGATGGGTCCAATTGCGTCATCATAATCATCAAATCCAATGCCTTGTCTGTTGCGGCACTGAACCTATTTCTGAGCTCCTGTCTCGAAGGCAAGGGATACACTTTCAATGCATCATAATTGGGCAAACTTGACACATTAGGCCATATCTGCTCTGTGGGAGTGCCTAGAGCTTTGAATGTGACATCCAATTGGTCCACATCGTCCTTTCCGGGCAAATAGGGGATTCTAAGCATGAGCTCGGCGAAAATAATGCCCACAGCCCAAATATCTACGGCGCCGGTATAATGCTTAGCACCAAAAAGCAATTCGGGAGCTCTATACCATCTAGTGACAACTTTGGGAGTTAGATCCTCATTTGGACTGCCAAACGCACGAGCCAAACCGAAATCGGCGAGCTTCAATTCACCATCAGGGGACAAAAGCAAGTTGTTAGGCTTCAAGTCTCGATGCAAGATGAAGTTACGATGACAATGATGAAGACCTCGAAGAGTCATGAGAAGCCAAGATTTAATATCCGACGATTTGAACACCACAGAGGTATCCTTGATCAATACTTCTAGATCACATGGAAGATACTCCAAGACCAAGTTAAGGTTTTTATCTGGAGACATATACACATCCACCAATTCGATGACATTATTGTGACGTAGCTCTTTGAGGTACTTGACCTCTCGTATAGCTGACATGTCTAGACCATCTTTGAAGAGTCCTGTTTTGATCTCCTTGATGGCGACCTGTCTGTGAGAGAATTCCTGTTTTCCCACGTAAACGACAGCGTAAGTACCTTCACCTACTTTCTTTTCTTTTGTATACTTATGCAAAGTGGTTCCGTCAAACTTCATTTGTAGTATTCAAGCTAGATACCCAAACGTGGGGGACTTAAGACCGAGTTAACACGCGGAGATTAAGAATTTCTTGGCAACAGACGAATTTAGGGATGTAGGTATTCAAATAAAAAAAGTGAAACAAAGTAAAATGAGTGAACTTCTCAAAAAACTGTGCTGTTTTGAAGACTAGAGCATTTGCTTGAAACATAATTAGTTAAATGAGACACGAGATAGGATATGGAGGTATGGATCTTAGGTATAGTCATGCATTGAATTATAGTATGTAAGTAAATTGTTTCTAGTATTGAGACGCTGGTTTATGCACTGCAGCACTCCCATTGACCAAAGACGTACCAACTGTTGCCGCTGTCACCAATCACAAGCCCTCTGTAGACTCCCGGCTCTTGACAAAGAATGTTTGCGTGATAGGTCTCATGGCCGAGGTTTGAATTGTCAGAAATTAACTTTGTGTATTTGCCTGAGGGCGACTCAATTACGAGCTTGAAGTTAGAGTTCATGTTGGAGGGAAGGTTCCTCAAACCCATAGATGGATGGGCTTCAATCTCGAAATTGTAGGAGTTTTTTATGGCAATGGTACTCGTCTGAGGATGTCTGATGTAAAGATCGTTGTTTTGACTTTGGATGGTAGGATACCTAGGCACAAATGTACACTCTCTACTCTGGCCGCTATGGTAGAGTGGAATCACGCAAGCCAACTCATGAATATTGTCAAAGTGTGTCTGTAAGCCCTTTGGTCCTGCAAAGATTTGTAAGACTCCAATTGACTCCTTGGCAGGCAAAATAGCTTTGACCTTGGCGATTCTCTGCGAGTTCTTCCAGTAGATTTGGCACAAGGTGTAGTCATTAGATGTTGTGGTAGATGCCTTGATCAATGTGAATAGTTCCACAGTGGGTGGAACGAGAATATCGGCTTCGAAAATTTCGAGATCATTCATGCGCGTGAGTGCATTGTTGAAATTGATGAATTCGAGATTGTTCTTCTGGAAGCTCGAGTACATGCGCGGCAAATGGAATGCAACATTCAAATCAATAGGTGGGAAAACGTGTTGCAATTCAACCACAGATGGTATATGAGATGACACAATGCTGAGTGGTTTGGCAAGGAAATAGAATTCGTTTTGTCCCTCGATGTTGCAGATCAAACCCCTTTGGAAAGAAAGGAGATCAATCATGCGGAATGTTCCGTTTCCACGATTTTCAGGTGACTCTAACATTACTGAGAGCCAGCAGTGATTGATCAGAAACTGGTCGGAATGATAGAACTCATTTGGCTTTTTCCAAAAACCGAGAACAACTTCCGAAGGAATGTGTAATGCCTCGAGGAGTTTCTTGAAGAGGTAATTAAGCTGGTACACTGTTGCTTCTCGCTTTGTCATAACTTCACGAAGCTTAGGTTTCAAGCGCAGAATAGACTCGCCTTCCTCAATTATTTTGAACTTGCACAAATGTAAGAGGACAGCTCTAACTTGATCTGGACGGGAAGAACCAAATTTAACGCTTATGTCGGAGATCAAGTCATTCAAGTCCGTGCTAGTATCATAGCGACTCAGGAATTCGTCTACTTTACGATTGTTTGTTTCGATGCGGAAATCACCAATTTCTTCAGCACCAAATGTCTCGCTTGTATTGATATCGGAAATGTATTCCAAAGGTTTAACAATGAAATTTGGTTCGTTTCGGACAACTCTTTTCGTGCGGATTTGCTTGTCCAGTGAGCTTAGTGTGTTTGTCCGGTTCAAGTCAGCCTTGACCTTCTGCCAATTGTCGGAGTCTCCCTCAAGACGAGCCTCCATGGCATTTTGCTCAGGCTTCTTTTTAATGAGTTTCTTGAAAAGATTTGATTGGCGGTTTTTCTTGTTTTTGAATATGGAATTGATCAATTCTTGATCTTCGTCGTTTGCGGAGGGAATCAAGTTTTCATTCCCGTATGCTGGTTCGCCTCTAGATGCTTGTAAATCCTTCTCATATTTGTGACGCATGAATGAGCCAGCACTGGTTGCGCTGAGTTCGGAAAGGTTGAGAACGTCGCTTTGCAAGGATTTCATGGAGTTCTTGAGCTCCTCAGGATACTGAGAATAGCTCTTCATCAATACTTCGAGGGTAGCACCCGAAGCCCTGAATTCGTCAGCGTCGAAGGGAATTGCTTTATGCTTTGGGGGAGGAGGAGGGCCGTCTTCATCGTCGCTAATGGTGTACACAGTTTGTTCCATGCTTCTTCCGGAGCCGTCCTTGGAGAGCCCGTTGTGTCTAGACAGTAAGATGTCCTCGCTCAAGAAACTGGAGTCACACAGAGTCGGGATTTTCTGTTGCAAATGAGATTTCTCTAGCTGGCGCAAGTGGTGCAATTGCATTTCGAGCTCCTGTTTCTTTTGCGAAATCGTCTGGTAGAACTCATCGGCATCTCGTGCGGTCTTGGGAGGAGCGCTCTCGACGGCGCGGGTTCTGATTGGCGAAGCTTCCGGAGACATTAGCTTACTGAGCCTCTTGGTTTGTGTATGAATGTGATCTTCAGACCCGGGCAGTTTGGAAAGGCCCAGGCCCAAGACATGCTGTGAGTACAAGTATGGCTGCTTCTGCTTCGAACGCAGCGTTCTCTGAAACGAGCGATCGAAGGTGTCATCGAACGACTGATTATACTCATCGATTGCTGGCGACAGTCTCAGCGTCACGATGTTTCTTCCTGCGGAGTCGTATGTTCCAGAACGCTCATGTCCCCGATAGTCCGCCTTCAACGGGGTCACTGGATTCGACCGGCGACCCAAGTTCTTCAGCGAAGACAGAGTCACGAGGTTGGGCACCAGCGCAGCCTTTGCCTTGGTCGGAGTCGGCTGAGCAGAGCCAGTGTTCGAAGATGGGATCACCGTTACAAACTCTCTAGGAAAGATACCCTCGGCACCATTACGAGACAAGCTTCCCTGCCACCACAGCTCGTCGACGATGTTGAAAACCTTCACGATTTCATTTTCAAGAAACCCGAGATCCTCATCCTGCTCTCCAGTCCATGACACTTTGGTTTTGGCGAGAAATGGAAGTGAAGGAAGGGACATGAAAGCCGGGCTTTTGGGACGAACGAAGGTTTGGGTTATGGATGAAACGATATCGACAGAATCTATGCAAATGCAGCCTCTCAAGAAGCTAGCTCTGTGCACTCGCTCGATCTTGCCGGGTGGTTTTGAGGTCAGCTTGCATTTGGTAGAGGTGACTACCCGATCGGGCCCAGAAGTAAATAGTGGGTGGTCACGTGACAGGACCCTTTGGCAGGTTTCAGTGGAGTATTCACAATAACGAAGGGTGCTGATTCAAGATATGATGTAGATATTTTATTCTTGGCAGCGATATCGGTCTCATTTAATTCTATTTTTTGTCTTTATTGGGGGTGAGGCATGGTTTCCAGTGGGTGCTGCGTATTTGCTAACTGGAGACAGTCCTTTTCAGCCGTGCACATTGCATCCAACCAAAGAAACGTAAATGATCAATGAACTGCTTATGGAAAGATTAAAGATCTTGATCTTCCATGGTTCGCTTACGTATTTAGACTTTCTTTTTTTTTTTTCGATTTTGCTCTCACCAATAGGTGAACTGATCTAATTTGATTCTTCGTAAACTATGGTGTCTATAATTACAGAGGTAACTAATCTCCTGAGAAACTAGCTGACATACTAAGATATTACTGTTGACGAACTCCACTGACAATGTCATCAACTCTCAACAAAAGACAAGCACTCTCGATGGCTGTTTTAAGAGATTGCTGCTTCACAACCTCAGGCTCCCAAACACCAAGGTCGTTCATGTCCACAACCTTACCCAAATCACCGTCGATTCCAAAGTTATGATGGCCCTCGGCATGCTTTGCTCTTAGTTGTGACAAAATTCTGATTGGCTTTCCACCGCAGTTCTGAATCAAGGTTCTAGGAATAACCTCAAAGGCATCTGCAACCGCCTGGTATGGCCATTGGGCTACACCCTCGATGGATTTAGCCTTTTCTGAAAGCTTGACACTGACTGCCATTTCAGTGGCACCACCACCTGGACTCAAGGATGGCTCGAACATGACGTTTCTGGCCACAGCCATAGCATCTTGCAAGTTACGCTCGATTTCGTTCAAAACATCCTTCGAAGCACCTCTAAGCAAAACAGTACATGCAGTTGGATCCTTACACTCAACAAGATAGGTGAAATATTCGTCTCCGATAAGCTCAACCTTGAAGAGACCACATTTGGTACCAACATCAGCCTCCTTCAAGTCCTCAACTCTGTTTACAATGGTAGCACCGGTAGCACGGGCAATTCTGTTGTTGTCGGACTTTTTGACTCTTCTCAAGGCGGTGACACCACCCTTCAACAAGTAGTGTTGGGCCAAGTCAGATACACCCTTTTCGGTGATGACCACATCTGGTTTGAATTCCAAGAGTTGCTCACACAACAAGCGGACTTGCTCTTCCTCGATCTGCAAGATTCTGTTCCAATCCTCCTCTTTGGTGATCTCGATGTTAGTTTGCGACTCACCCTTCTTGTACTCCAAGGGACAGTCCAACAAAATCACACGAGGATTTTCGATGTGACGCTTCATTTTGGGGTGGGTAACGTCCTTGTTCAACATGATACCGTTCAAGACCTCGGAGTCGGTGACCTCTCCGCCGGGGATCTTCTCGATACGGGCATATCTCTTGATGTCAACCTCCTTCTGGCCACCATCATCGATAGCAACGGTGCGCACGGCCTTCAAAGCCAACTCGCACATCTTCTGCGACCATTTGTTGATGTACTTGGTGCCAATGGACGACTTGATCAACTCTATCATGGCAGCATCATCTTCGATGTCCACGGTCTTCGACACAGAGTGGATGATCTCCAAGGCGTCCGACAAAGCTTGCTTCAAAGCCTGAATAATCACTACGGGATGCAAGTTCTTTTCTATGTATGGGAACGTTTGGGCGAGAATCTCTCCGGCCAAAATGATCACAGAGGTAGTACCATCGCCCACCTCTTCGTCCTGTGTTCTACTTAGCTCAATCATCGACTTTGCAGCTGGATGGGAGACGTCCACCTCGCGCAAAATGGCGTGGCCGTCGTTGGTCAACGTGATTCCGCCCATGGGATCCAAAAGCATTTTGAGCATCGCTTTTGGGCCCAAACATGTTCTGATGATGTCGGCGACGGCTTTGGCGGCAGTGATGTTGGACACCTGAGCCTGACGGCCACTCTGTCTTTCCGTCGAGGTATTGAGGTATACGACTGGAGCTTGCATTGTTCCTGGAAAGAGTGGTGGAGGTGGAGGGAATCAGGTCTGGAGTAGAGGTGGAAAAATGAGGAAAAGACGGGGGATTCGATTCTTGGCCGGTAAAGTGTTGTGTGGGTTTATGTTTTTTGAGTGAAATTCTAGCAATATTATTAGGTTTTTTTTTCACCTTCGAAGTTCGATTTTTCATCGGGTTTCAATAAGACTCTTTGGACACCCATCTAAGGACTATAGGGGGAGAATCCTATGGTGTATGTCCGATGTCAGAGTCTATCAAATTTTTAAAATTATTGTTTCCTAAAATCCTATCAAATCACTTTTTTTTTTTCTAAACCTGGTCGCAACAAGTACGATGGTGGCCAGCTGTCAAAGTGGACTCCATCAGGAATTTCGGTCTCTGTTGGAAATTGACGGAACAAGATTTTCAACATGAAAATTGCATTTGAAATTTTCGCTTTTACTTTTCATTCCTTTATTTTTTGTTGCACGTCCATCTCCTCGAACCGTCTGTGATATCACCCTTCTACCATACCTCACTACCTGTAGGCTAGTCCTAACAGTAATGAACTACATAAATACAAATTTCTTGACGCTCAGGGATCTAGATCAGGTCGATGAAAAGATCGCCTCGCTTGGAGAGGAGAAGATTGCAATTGAAAGTGAATTGAGATCGAGAGTCTCTCCAGATTCCTCGTCAAGTTCCGTTTCGCCAACTGCAAAGAGAGTGCTTGAACAGCTCGCATCAGAGAATGTATGTCTAGATACAGTCAATGAATTGATCTCCGAGTATGGTGATCTCCAGGTTTTCACGCTGCTCAGGAATCTTCTACAGAAAAGGGCTGGGTTGGCACAGTCGACCAGTACTCTAGAGAAAGCGGCCAATTTGGAGTCTCAACTTCTAAAAATTGGTTCTCATACAAGCACCGCCGAATTGATAGAGCTTTTCAGGGGTTGCAATGATATTATTCTGTCGAAAGACGCACCTGGTGCCGTCCAAAACACGCTAAAAGAACATCAAAGAGTAATAGGACAAGACCGCCGCAAGGAATTGTGCCAACGCTTGTCTGAAGACCTCTCTAAAATCAACTGGCTCTCTGTGAAGGAAGCCGTGACTATTGATCCCACCCAGCTTCAGTCCATCTCCCGCGCTTTTAGCGATTTGATTGACTTGGAGGCTACTATTGAAATGCCAACGTATCCTACCACTTGGTGGGCCATCGAGACGCTTTTGAAGCCGTTCGAAATAAGATTCAATTTTCATTTCCGTCAAGACACGAAAGCAAATCGTATCTCCAAGCCTGAGTGGGCTTTCACATATGTGGAGGAGTTTCTAGCCGAGAACCTCCCGACCATTGAGCTCGTCATCGGCGATTCCCTTTTGAAGCATAAACGTATTGCAGTGTTTGAAGTCATCACCGCGGTGTTGAAACCAGTTCGTGATAAAGTAGAGGAAATGATGCGGATGATCAACGCAAACATAGAGGAGAGCACAGAGGATGAGCATGTTGCTGAACAAAACGGTAGATTGTTATCGCACCTTATGTTTGAAAGTACCTCCTTTGACCAAAAACTTCGAAACACCTACAAATTCAACCCATATATCCAAGACTTCAAAACAGCACCTGAGAAGAAATGGATGGGTCTCACAGGAGATGTGCTAGTGAGCAGAGATAACGAAAGCATCGCGGTCCAAAACTGGCTCAATTTGGAGTTGCAGTTGGCAAAAAAGAGATTCGATAAGGAGATTATTGGAACACCGAATGCTTTTTATGTCGACACGGATTTCAGCGCTGGTTCGAAACAAAAGCTGGCCACCATACAGCCCAGTTTTTCTGCGTATGGCTTGGCAAAACTATTTGAAAACCTTACAACTCATTTCAAAACTCTCAGCATTGTCAAGTTCCAACTCAAGTACGTCTCTCGCATTCTGTTGCTATTTCTTGATGAATACTTGGAGGCATTGAATGCACAATTCCGTACTTTCTGTGAATCAACTGGACTGAAAATTATCCTGACATTCCTTCCGGGAGGCAGCAAAACTGAGCAGGCTTCGTCGTTGCAAGCCGCTACAGCTAATGGATTGAAAGCTCTTGAGTCTTTATTGGGTCTCTATTGCCTGACGAAATATATTATCGGTAAGATGAAAGACTGGAGTGATGAGTTGATCTACATCCAGCTTTGGGATTATTACAAGAGCATAACCACCAAGTCTGACTCTGAAGTTTCTATCTTCAGCTCTACTATCGAAGAGTACAAATCTCTTCTTAACAAGATCGACCAGCATTTCGATAACTTTTTCCGTAAACAGACCAAGGAAGCCTTGAAGGAGTATGTGAACGGTTTCGATTGGGTTGATAGTGCTTCCACCGAACAAGAAGTGAGTCCCCAACTCGTCAGTTTTGTGACCACCATCAATGCTTATTTGTCCTATTTGAAGAAAAATCTTCCTGACGTTGATTATTATCTTTTGGCCACCAAATTCTGCGACTGTCTCTACCTGACTTTGTTGGAGTATGTTGTGCGCAACAGTAAGTTCAGCAAGAGCGCAGTTGCCAAATTACGGATAGACACTGAGTATTTAGAAACCCACCTAGGTGAAGTTTTGCTCCTCAGTCAGCTGGCAGCGATTTCAAACAGAGACAACAAGGTCCTTGCGAAGGTGCATGAGTCGATAGAGCTATTGGGCCGTTTCGACGTGAGCACCGCCAAAGTCATGAAGACCCTGTTCAGCGATTCGGAAGGAATAAGAGGCGAATTTGATGACAGACTTGAGCATCTCACCGACGAGGATATCCGTGACTTACTCTACAGAATAGTCTAGTGGCACACATACACAGATGCCCAAGACCACACCGTCCTGGTATATGAAAAAGAAAAAACCAGTAAGCGCGTGCTTGGGATCGCATCAATATCCAATTTGCATAATTCAATTTCTGGCTCCTACAAAATTTGTAATTTGTTGTATTTTTCATTGTGTACCTAACCTTCGGTATCCCATATCGCGATAGCTACAATAACACCCATTCCCATAGACAATGTCGCTAACGCGGAAAAGAGTAAGTTAAATCGTTATTTCGTACTAAATCCCCAATATTTTCTAACCGCAGCAATTGGCAGAAACGCCCCTTCTCGCAAAACGGCCGCTCCATAAGTACGCGTCTATTGCAAAACTCTTCAGCGTCAAAGAAGGCCAACAACACATTTTACTTCCGAGAAAGCCCGCTGGAATCGTAGCTGGCCGCAGTAGTGCATGTGACATAAAGCTCTCCGGCAGCGATATCTCTTCCAAGCATTGTCAGTTCTCACTATCAATAAACAATAGGAAAGAGTATCTACTACTCACAGACACTAGTTCCAATGGAACATCCGTCAATGGCGAGAATTTGGGGAAGGGCACGACGGTGCTTCTTCGAAATGGTGACAGAATCATGTTTGCAAATAGCTCTGCGTATATCTTTAGGTACTTGTTAGAGGGACAAGAGAACATGCCTAGGTCCTTTTTTGACGACTACATACTCCAGCAGCAACTAGGCACTGGACACTATGCCATTGTAAAGGAGGCGAGGGATCGTACAACGGGCGATATAGTTGCTGTGAAGATATTTCATCCCAATAAGACTGGCGGTTCTGGGTCGGAGGAGGAAGAGACAAAGCTCCGACAAGAAATGAACCTTTTGTTGTCGATCAATCATCCGAACATTGTAAAATTCATCTCTCATTATGTGGAACCTATCAACGAATATTCGTCTACAACATACTTGGTGCTTGAGAAGGTCAACAGTGGCGAACTTTTCCAGCGAATCATCAACAAGTCAAAGTTGGGTCAGGAAGAAACAAAGTCTCTCTACAGACAGCTTCTTGGCGGACTCAAATACTTACACGATAGCGACATTATCCATCGTGATATTAAACCAGAGAACATTTTGCTAGATATCTCTCCACGCACTAGCAGAGATCAAAAGCAGACAGGCGCTTGGGATGAGAACGAGTACGATGTGCGAGTGAAAATTGCGGATTTCGGCTTAGCCAAATTTATCGGCGAACGGAAGTTCACCAATACTCTCTGTGGAACACCAGCATACGTTGCTCCCGAGGTCCTTAACAATACTAGAAATTACACGACGAAAGTGGACATCTGGCTGGCCGGTGTTTTGCTTTACGTGTGCTTGTGCGGCTTTCCGCCTTTCAGTGACGAATTGGCACCTCCGTCAATGAGAGAGCAAATTCTTGCTGGCAAGTATGCGTTTTACTCACCATACTGGGATAAGATCAGTGACAGCGCCCTAGACCTCATTAGCAAGTTATTAGTTACTGACCCCCAGAAGAGATTTGACATTCAGCAAGCGATTGATCACTTCTGGTTTGCTGAAGGTGGACAAGAAGAATTTAACTACACAACCAGTGAGCAAGAGAGACCTCTTACAGAATCTCAACCGATTACTCTTCTGCAAAGGCATACTTCGGAAATACGAGAAAAGAAGGAGGAGGATTGATCCATTTCCTGTCACTCTGAACCATCATTTTGGTCTTAAAACAAGAACTCTACATTGGTATATATTGATATGTATAAATGTCATGACATCGTTTGTATGAGAATAGCTTTTCATTAGACCCGCAAATTGGCAATGTCATTCTGACGGGTGCTGAAAAAAGTGTTCAAGAGAAGGAAGTTGGTTTCGGCCAACTCCTTGTATTTGGCAGGAAGTTTTTGGGGAGTCTTATTCAAAACCCTATCGAGTTTTGCTCGCAAAGCCTCCAAGTTTGCGAGAATGCTAAGGGCATTTATAGAGTTGCCCGATCTGACATGAGCATCGAACTGGCCAATCAAACATGACAAGTCACTGCTGGACTCGACACCGAGTTTGAACCATTCAATGGCTTTGGGAATATTATTGAACACATTGAGTTCGAGAAAGCCCAAGGAGGGGAAACTTTCTTGGAGTCCACGAGATGCACTCAACTGCAAGTGATATCGAGACAACTCAGGATCGGTGATGGTATATAGCTGGCCCAAATAGTAATGAGCTTTTACGATATGCGAGTCGAGCTCGCCAAACTGAATGGCTTTGTCAAAACATAGCTTGGCTTTCTTGAGGTCAGGACGCGGGCTCAAGTAGTGATAGTAGTACGCACCCAAGTTGGAGTATACGTGACTGGCCAAAATGGTATTGTTTTCCAACTCGAGAAATTCTTGCCAATACTTCGCAGCCTGTTCATGGAAATTCTTACTAAACGCCAAGTCTCCTGCCAACTTGAACACTAAGGGATGCTTTGCTTCACTTAGTTGACGAATAAGACTATTGGCATGTTCATAGTCGTCTTTGGACGTGGATTTTTCTTGAATGGCCTCGAAGGCTAGCATTGCAATTGCATCGTTGTTGCCCAATTCTGCGGCCTGCTCCACCAACTCGTTTTCCAAGTCCACCAAGTTTCTGTTCACAGACTTGGTCACGCTTCTGATATCGTAGAGAATCGATCGAAGCATCATCAAATCAGCGTGTGTGGCATATTTCGGTAGACGTATTTCCTCTGGTTTATCTAGGTTGTCGTAGACATTGGTGAGTACATTCATCACCTTTTTATATACGAGACGGGAGTCATTGTCGAAAAGAAGACGGTTGATTGTTTTTTTCTTGGGTAGAATGCTGATGAGCGTAGGCCGGGCTGACGTCAGAGCCAAGCGCCTGCTTATGGTCAACATTGGTTGAGTAGTTGAGCTCCAATGGCTGTCATATATATGTATCTGATCTTGGGTGGTCTGCTGTCACGTGACTCGTCCAAAAAGTGAAAAGAGAGGTCAATGTCAGGTACATCAGAATTTATTCAGACATCTAGATTATCCCATCATTTACGTTCGATATTAGTGTGCATTGGCTATAATTTACAGTTTGATTTCGTCTGGCGGAAGGAACTAGAGGTTGCCATTGTAATCAATGAAGGTGTCCACATTGCTGTTAGATGCAACGGTGTTAGGCGTGGCTACCGTGTTGGAGACGGACGGGCTTGGTACGCTGTTCTGGTAGTCATCTGCCATGTTGATGTCGAATCCGTAATGGTTCTGTTGTGGTCCATCGAAGTTGCGGACGTTGGTAGAGGGACTATGTATCAAGTTCTCCTGGGTTGTGGTATGAGCAGGAATTAAATTGTTGGTAGGAGTTTGTACTGTGGAAAAGAAGTCAGGAGTCTCGGTAAAAAGCTCGGTATAATTTCCATCTTGTTTACGTGTGTCCGTTGTGAAGCCCTCTTGGTCTGTGACTCCTGTGTCGTATGATTCGGGATTCTGAACGGTACTGGATGGTCTATCGTGCCCTGATTTGGTTCCATCATAGTCTTCTGATGTCATTGTAGGCTTGAGATCATAGCCGAGGTCACTGGGTGTGGAACCATTCCATGAGTGTAACTCATGCTTGATCTGAAAGTCGCTCTTGCCTCCTTGCTCCCGGGGAAGGTCTATGTAGTTTTTCTGGTTTACCTCCGAATGAGGAAAGGTCTCAGAGTTCTGAGAAGCATTGTGACTTTCATGAAGATGCAGTTGCTTGAAGCCGTTTCCCATATTTGCGGGCGTCAAGCTTCTGTAGGCCGGGTGCAGATGAGGTCCCTGTGCATTCTCCATTAAGAAGAGATGCAAGAATTCTAAAGACAGCTTGATGCCAACTAGAACATGAGGGATCTTATTGCCTCCAGCGGCAAAGAACGCAGAGCTCACTTGCAGACCCTCGGAAAAATCGTCGCATATCAGCCATTTGTTGAGGTTTGAATCGACCCCATTGGAAAAGTAAACAGAGTAACTGGGCTTCTCCGATAAACAGATTCGCAATTCGTTGTTCTCCTTGCTGATACTATTGTCCAAAAGAGAACACAGCACGACAGTTGTGACTGGGTAGAAAATTCTAAAAAGAATCTTAGAACCATTAGACATCGCAGAAAAAAAGTAATTGATTTCATTGTTCTTGCGCGATAAGATCACTGATAGGTCCACTTCGCTCATAAAGTTGTTGACTGTGAAAGGAGCGAGGTTATCCAAGGTTTGGATCATTGAGGGATCATAATTGCCGGATCTCACACGCTGCCATGATCCTACAGAAAGCGATGAGCAGTCGACTAGGCTATAAGACAGGTCCATGGGCTGCGGTTGACTCTCGGTTTTTATACTGGGAGCGATGACAGGTATATTGGTAAGCAGACTCGATCTCGAAGGAGGAACATAACTCTGAGTGTCTTGCTGAGCATAACTCTGAGTGTCTTGCTGAGCATAATTCTGAGTGTCTTGCTGAGGAAGCGCGCTAGGAGATTTGATGCTTCTGCCCATTCTTTCGAACTTCCGGAGCTTTGCTCGGCGATTCTGGAACCAGATGCGGACTGCTTTCTCGTTCATGCCAGTGCGTTCACTGATTTCTTTCCGCTGATCCGGAGACGGGTTTTGGTTGACATCGAATTCTCGTAGAAGATACTCGAGCACTTCCCCGGAAGCACGGGTTCTCTTCAATGAAGAGTCTTCTGACATAAGGGTGGATAAACAAAGACTGGGACTTGCACTTGTGGTTTCACGCCCGGGCGTATTTGTTTTTTCTGCCGTCTTCTTATTTCTAAAGCAAAGAGAAATTTGCTCGTAACCAGAGTGTCAGATGGATTTTCGGCTAGGTTGTCAGTCACCCTAATTTACAAATTAAACACTTGCAAATAGAAATACGGATAGCCACTGAAGGAGGAATATAATTGGTAGGGATGGTGGGTATGCAGGTAATTATTCCCGTCCGAAGAAATATAAAAGAAGTCCTGGATTGATCACGAGCGATCTGAAAGCTTGGATCTAGGGTAATAATTCAAAAAGGAAAAGATTCAAATGTGAAGTAGGTCTGTCTGTGTGCAGGCCGTCGGCACTGGATCTGTATTCTGTTGGTAGACATAAGAGGCCATATAACGGAGTGACACAAACGGAAGTGGAAAATTTTTTGAAGATAATTTTTGAGCTGTTCGAGAAGTTCTTATGGCGTTTGGTTTTTCCAGTTTATTCCCGAATTGGAACTGTTTTTCTTCACTCAATACAGAATGCGAACCTAATTAGGCCTACCCCCATGTGTCTCTAGATGCAAGATTGGCTACTGCAGTAGGCGGTAATATATACGAGGCAGGGTAACATTTAGAGATGGTTATCTGATCTGAGTTAACATTTTATTTCTTTTTCATACTTAATGTGGAGTATTTGACGTTCGAATTTATATTGAAGAAAAGATTTGAGTTGTTGCTGTCGTGGGTGTTCTTGTTCAAATAGATACTACTACATGCGTGACCTTATTGAAGGGAAGAATGTGTCTCGAAACATGAGAAAATTCCCCTGGTGGCTCTAATGAGGGTCTTTATGACAATGTGATTTTGTTCCGGATCCGGGTGCCGGTTTTGGTATCTTATGTAGTGCATGGCCTCACCTAAATTGAAACGAAATACAAAATCAATACGATTTTTGTTTTTATCAGCGGGTAATCTGATCTCACTAAACTCTTCTCTTGTTTCGAACAATTCAATGTGAGATCAAGAAATCGATCCGATGTCATGAACAAAAGAAAAGATTCAACTACAGCTTTGTAGATCATAAATCATAAAACTATTCTATCAAAGAAGAATATCCTCAACTGTAAGATCCTCAAAAGCAGCAAAACAATGCTTAACTGTGCGCCAATGCTTCGTTGTTGGCTCCCACTTCAAGTAGTGCCTCTGGAGTTCACCCAATAAACCTAAATTATTGATATGCTTAATGTGCATTAGGTCGTTGAGAAGCCCTCGTACACACCATGGAAGATGGTACAAGCTTCTTTCGCTGTCACTGGTGTTTGGGGTATCGACGGTCTTTGTCTCTCGTTGTTGACGGACACTGGTCGTCTCGAGGGCAAACTTAACTCCCGCCTCATAAATTGAGGAATTGGAGTAAATCTTGCCGTGTGAACCCGGTAATTGGCTTGCTGCTTGGGTTAACTCCAGCAAAATGCTTATCAAATTGTGATCCCCATGTCCAACGTTCTCCATAATAAGAATGATAAGAATGAGCTTGACGATAAAAGGAGGGACTTCACAATTTTCGTTCACAAAAATACACCGGAAGATGTTAGGGTGTTGTAATTCTTGTCCCAATGAGGAATAGAGAGGAATGAACTGATCAGAAATAGACCCTGCTAAAGTGATTTTCGTGTTGTTGCTGCAGAGGCAATGAAAAGCATCCTTTATAGACAAGCTTAGGTTTGAATTGATTTTCTGTAAATCAAACAATTCGTTGATGATTTCATTCTCACTTTGGGTATAAGCACGGATGACAACTTTCGTGTCAAGGCCTATACATGGCCCTAGGATTGCTCCAGCCATGCTCAAAAGACCAATTTTCTTGTCACTGAGGTCAAATATTTCACTTTGAAACATTTTCAGTGCAAGCAATACTAATGCTGGTACTGCTGCAGAGTTTGCAACGAAGAAAACTAGCTCAGCAGAATTAATTTGTTCGCTCCAGTTCTGTAGAAGATCAAACGAGTTATTTGATCTGGAAGATATGGTTCCAAATCCTTCCAATGAAATATGTTGAATCGAGCCAACTTGAGATTCGTGTTCATCTAACCATGAACTGATTGCTTGCAGTGTATAGTCGGCAAACTTCAGTGCGTTTCCTGTGCTTTGGCCAATAATTAATTTCACAAATTTTGTCGGTAGGAAACTATGAAGGGAAATCACCACTGCTTTTTTGCCGATTTTTTTCTTCTTCAGTGCAATAGATCGCTTAGTAGAGGAGTACAAGTGTTTTTCAGAGGAATCAGGGCCATATAAAACGGACTCGCCTATTAGCCTAATCTTTGTCGTCATAGTGATTTCACGAAAATTGTCAGCCAAGTCTGGCAAAACAGCACTCGGGTTTGATAGATCGGTGTTTACGTGAACACTTCTAATGGATGAATTGGACGATATGCTCTCTTGATTATTGAGATTGAATCCCATTTGTTGCATTTGCAGAGAAGAGTCCAGAGCTTTCCGCGTGCCATTGCTGCCAAAGTTATTTCCTCTAACACTATGATCAGGCTTCTGGTCACCAACTGGATGAGGCGAATTAGCCCTGGAGGGTCTGGGAGTGGTCATACTTCTCTCAAAAAGTTCGCTTGGTATAGCAGGTTTCTTCTTGTGGTTGTACTTCACTGGATGAGTTGCGGTTTTGGTCCCCGTAACTGCCAATTCTACGTCAGAGGATCCATAAAATCCTGAGATTGCATAGTGGCACGAATCCCGAGAGTTTTCCAAGACCTGCTTGGCTTCTCGGTAAAGCTCAGCAGACTGTTGATCTTCCATGTCACTCTCCGGATCCACGATTTGGCCGCTCAGGAACACATTCCACAGTAGCCAGCTTCCGAAGTATCCAGTAGGCTCGCTACTGGAACTTGTCTCATTCTTTGCATCGATTGCGTTCTTGGGATCTGGCACTATTGTAGTCAGACTTTTGTACCACCACCAAGACTGCTCGTCCTGTTTAGGTACTGTGGAGGCCAATTGAGTTGTTCCATTCACCTCGTTTGTCTGAAGATCAGGAGTTTGTTCAGCATTTCCCCAATTCCACAAACCGTATGATTTGGTAGTGCTCTTTGACACAATTGTGCTTTGATTCGGTAGGTCAACCGGGGGCGTAGGGACGTCTGCTGACTCGGGATTTGGGGCTTTGCCGCCAAACTGTGGCCACCACGATGTGGTTCCTGTTTCAGACATCACACACCAGTATAAAAAATGCGGCCGCAATGGCTTGGGTGCTTACACGATGGCAACACTGTTGTGTTTGTGGACTACACTGTGATATTAAGAAATGATGAGGTTAAAAGAGAGAAAGAGAAGCACTATGTAGAATTCTTTGGGCAGTATGGCATCTAATGGTTTCAGTTTTTAAGAAGAAATACGTGTGAGAAGGGAGATGTATTTAGGGCTTGTTGTGTTAGTAGTAACTGGTGTGTGCATGTACTTATATACTAGGCAGCTGATAAGGGAGAGCGAGGTAAATATAGCGATGGGATAATGGGGGAAGATGAAATATTTTGAATTTCAGGAATTCAGAAAGGTAACCTTTTCCTTCAGTTGATTTTATATTCCTGTTTCCTGTTTCCATTTCGAGGGTCACTAATGATTTATTGGCTCCAAATAGAGAACAGATTTGGATGTTAGAGAAGAGCGATTGAATGGTCGATACCTGTTCAAATACAATTTTTTGTTCCATAACTTTTCGTCAATCAAGCCTCAATAAAATTTCTATAGAAATATTAATTAAGTGCTTCTTTCACCTACTACCATTAAGAATCCCCCATATCTGAACATGACAATGAGGAAATTTCATCCATTTCATCTGGCAAAAAATTGCAGGTGAGATCAGTTGAAGTTTGTGTGACTCCCTGTATTTTCTGAAAAGATACCCGTACTTCGCCTCTATCAGTTTTGTCTCTCACTACGTATACTGCACTCATCTTATCAGATAACAGGCCTATCAGTTCACACATTTGTTTTTCTCTCCTTTAAATCAAACTACAAACTAGTCATCTACTTCGAATACATCATGTCAGACCCATGGAAAGAGGTGGCCAGTCGTCTTTTGCAAAGAGATAAGATTGAGAAAGCTGAGTCGGAATACTACAATGCATTCTCTCAATTAGCCAGACTACGAGTGACCACGGCAGATGCAAATCTCGATAGACTTGTGAAAGAGAATTGCGATATCCGGGAAGAAAATGAAATTCTCGTGTCACGGCTCAATGGCCAGACCATTAAGTTAGACTCCGCAAAATTGGACATTGGGAAGCTTAACGATACTGTGAAAAGTCAAGATTCGAAAATTGCGAAGCTCCAGAAGAAGATCTCGCAATTGACTCAGGAATTGGCCGAGAAGAATCGCCTGTTCGACCTTCTAAACGATGAACATCTCATAGCTCAGATACAGCTTAACGTATTGAAGCAAAATAGTCAAAAGGAGAATTAATAAAAGAGAACTAAGAAATAAGCCTTTCTAATTAGTGATCTACTTTAAAAGTTTCACGATTCCATGCATTCATTAAAAGTTGATATTAAACTAAATTTACTTGGTGGTGTCAACAACGTATCTACCCAAGATCTTACCCTCCTCCATCAAAGTGTAGATCTCTGGAAGCTCGGACAAACCGACGATCTTGATAGGACACTTGATCAAACCTCTGGAGAAGAAGTCAATGGCCTCAGCAGAGTCAGCTCTGTTACCGACGTAAGAACCTCTGATGCTGACAGACTTGACAACGGCGTCGAAGACTGGGGCAACGACCTTGGCACCGGCTGGCAAACCGACCAAAACGACGGTACCAGTGGCTCTGATGAACTCAACGGATTGAGAAATGGCTCTCTCGGAGACAGAGACGTTGATAGCACCGTGTGGACCACCGTTGGTAGCCTCGACGACGTCCTTGACAATGTCCTTGGAGATAGTGAAGTCAATGAACTTCTCAGCACCCAAGGATTGACAGAAAGCCTTCTTCTCCTCACCACCGTCAATGGCACAGACTCTGTAACCCATGGCGTTGGCGTATTGGATAGCCAAAGAACCCAATCCACCACCAGCACCGGAGATGCAAACCCATTGACCAGCAGACAAGTTAGCGGTCTTCAAGGCCTTGTAGACAGTGATACCAGCACACAAGATTGGAGCAACCTCAGCCAAGTCGGTACCTTGAGGAATCTTGGCAGCTTGGACAGCGTCGGCGGTTGCGTATTGTTGGAAAGAACCATCGTGGGTGTAACCAGACAAGTCAGCTTGAGCACAGTTTGGCTCGTCACCGTGTTGACAGAACTCACAGGACATACAAGAACCGTTCAACCACTTGACACCGGCAAGATCACCGACCTTCCAGTTCTTGACGTTCTTACCCATGGCAACAACGACACCAGCACCTTCGTGACCACCGACCAATGGCAACTTGGTAGCCAATGGCCAGTCACCCTTCCAGGCGTGCAAGTCAGTGTGACAGACACCAGAGTACTTGATGTTAATCAACAACTCGTTGGAGTTTGGCTCAGGAACTGGGATTTCCTTGTACTCCAATGGGCCACCGTTAGTCTCGAAGACAATGGCTTTTTGAGTTTTTGGGATGGACATGTTAAATTGATTGAGATGTTTTTTGTATTGGCTATTGCTTGTGAAAGACAAAAGACAATGTTTGATGAGGAACAAAATCAATTGATGGACGAAAATGGCCGGGTATTTATATTCTGGCAAGAACGTGCTGGACGCAATTTCATGTATGTTCCATAAGGTGATACTGGGTGGTGCGGCAGGCAGCGTGATAATTTGGGCTCAGCTGTCGGACTCAATCGGATAATTGTGGGACGCACAGCACCGATGGCTGCAACTCCGAACCGTTATGTAGGATGGTCAAATTTACGCGAGCACAGCAGGAACGGTGTCAATGACGGTATATAATGTTAGACACGTAATTCTTTGTTAACCTCTCCAATTGTGAAGCAGCTGCAATCTTAACCACTTCAGTATCCATTGATTGAGCATGCTGTCGAAACTGCCCTTTTGCTCAATTGACGGTTATGAGATTTGGCTCTGATGCATTCTGGTGTATTATCAGGTGATAGATGCCTTGTGTGTAGGTTTCCTGCGATGTAAAGATATGCGCTTATGGGACTCTACGGTGGCACCCGTATTCAAACCAAAAACAAGCTTCCAAATATTCGTCCAGGCGGCACCTGGACGAGTTTTAGGCCCACGGTTCCCCGCATTTCCGTTTGGAGAGATTGACATTCTATTCCAAACCATTGCGGTTCAGAGAACAAGGCACGAAATCTACAAATACTAATCGGTGTTTACAATCAATTAAATTTATCAATTGAGTTAGAAAGCTTGGGCACGAAAATAGGAGACCGCCCAAAATTAAATAGGATGGATTTTTGGTATTAGCCGCTGGTCGATTTTTCCGGAGGCAAGCCTTGTTGCTGCATAAACTTGTACAGGGACATGCGCTTATGGGCTCATTTGTACCTGAAGCCAGCGATGATCCGAGATCCATCACTTCCCCTTTCTGCAAAACACAACGATGTCTCCGCTCCGCCGACTGTCCCAATGAAAGTATGAGTTGAAAAATCTGGAGCATTCCTTATACTGACCCAAATTTTTCTCAATTGTGGAAACCATAGGCTCGAAAACAACAAGGTGAGAGGGCCATGGCCGCCTGAAATCTTTCAAAAACTTTTTGGGGTTATCAAAGAACAAATCCAGCTCATCTCTGTATGCTTTCATGTGTTCTAGGGTTCCAAGACTAAGATGTAGTGGGGGCTCGCAAGTCAAAAACCACGATTGGGCTTCGAGATCGTGTCTATGTAGCATGCTCTGCCATGGAGTAGAATGACAAGGTGTGAGAAATCCAATCGATGAGACACTCTCTTCATCTCTCAAATATTTGACCACATCAATCTCCCCCCTTTCGTGTATGCGAGTGAAAAAGAACGCAACAGGAACATGAACGACCAAAACAGTCGTGATAATGAGTCTCCTCCATTTTCTGAAGTGATAGAGTGTGTCTGCACTTAACAAAAGCAATATCGGGTATATTGGCTGTAAGAACCTGAACTCTTTATGATCAATGCAAGAGTACACTCCAATGACTAGAAGGCCATACCATACTAGTAAGTGACTCCTTCTCCGGTAGCACGCGATAAGGTATAATGGCAAGTACATCATAAGCATGAGCGGGATCCCTTGGAATAAATAAAAGTGCCATGGCGCGGATCCATAAAAGATCAGTAGGTTTTTCATCACATTGAACTCCATAAAGGTGTACAATGGAAACGTCCAGTATCCATACACATAACGGTCTGCAGCTGCTGAGATAGAAAGAACAGCTAATAACACAATGGATAAAGATAGTAGCAAACGCATAAGTCTGGAGAAGTTCATGTAGTTCTTGAGAAGAATTGTTGCCCCCAATAAGCCCCAGAGAGACGCGTTGGAGGGCCGGATGATGCAACTCAAAAACCCATAGAAACTAGCTTGTAGTAGCAGCATCAATCTGTACTGGTGCCAGGGCCAGTATGAGAGTCCGATCACTGTGAAGAGCATCTCCAAATTGTTCAGAAAGGACCTCGTGGCCACATACCAGTTCCAACTGCTACAAACGGACAAAATCAAAGACAAGACGGCTTTTGTGTCGTTTTGCCAGTACACTCGAGCGAATTTGTAGACATAGTAATCTGTCAGCGCTGCTATAAGTGCACCTACAATCTTTGGAGCTATTCTCACAGCCAAATCCTCCGAAAGCAAGATTTGAGCCCCCTTATATCCAATTGCATATATGAGAGGATGAATTGCAGAGCGTAGAGCCTCCCGCCATTCCCAAGTCCAGTATCCATAGCCGAATACCAAAGAATGGGCCACCTCTAGACATTGGAAGTACTCGTCTGGCTGGAAAAAGGTTTCGATGGTAAAAGAATTGAAAAGCCTTAGAAGAAAGAGTGCACAGAAGAATAGAAATCTCATCTTGTCTGTTTCTTGTGTTCCTTCGAAAGCTTGTGCATTGAAATCAGCCTTGCAGGTGTTTGAGTTCTCACAATATTCGGTTTGAGTCTGCGAATCACCAGAAGTTTATCGCGGATCTGGAATTTACAAAGAATTTAATATCACCGATGGGCAAAAATCAGGCTCTTTTCCCGATCGATGAGAATGTGGTACTATCGTAGTATAAGTTTCGTATAGGATCATGTCTGTGGTACAGGTACATAAATATGGGGTTCACATACAGTACTATCGAGTAGAGAGTAAATGGGGTAGTACATATTCTAGATCAGGAAAGAGACAATGGATGCAAAAGAGCTTGCTGCTCAATGCTGCTGGAATTTGCAGCTAAGCCATTTTCAATTGGCCAGAAACGATCTCGGCAAGGCCAAGAAGCACTGCCTCAGAGCCAGCATGAGCATCAACGAAGCACTACGAGTTAAAACCGATTTTCTGGCGTCTCTTGTTGCCGAAATTGCAAAGTTTACGCTCGAGTACCACAAGAAGTTAATGAAGGATGGGTCTCTGTGTTTGCTGGCACTGGAAAAGCTTCAGTGGCTTGCCTCGACCAACTCCGATCGGGACTGGTTCCCGATTCTACAATTCGACACCATAGATAGCACTGCAGTGATGCCAGTAAATACTGTGGACGATAATATGCTTAAGCTACCGAAGCTCTCCTCGGACTTTGCTGTAGAATTCAATGAGACGGTGGCAAGGCTCTCGATCGAGAGACAACTTTCTGCGATCAAGATTGATCACTCCAATCGGAACATAAAGCCGGGGACTTTGGCGCTTTCGGATCTCTACCAAGATCTTCTCACTAATTGCTCATTCGTGCTGTCGTTATTATCAATCGCTGAACTTGGGAAGGAGCTGGACCTCCGGTCTTTGGTGACTTTCCATGGCAACTCCAAAGCCAAAGTGGAACTATACTTCAATGGCGCAAGGCGTGAGATTCCAATCACAACGAGTCTTCCTTTTGTCTTGCCTCCACATGAAGCTCGTAGCCTTCATGTTAGAAGTCTATCCAGCGAGACGTTGACGTGGCCCGCAATTCTCGAGAAAGCTTTCTTGATAGCGCTGGGTGAAGATTACACATTCAGTGGCTCGAACATGGCCCAAGACACTTATGTTTTGATCGGCTGGATCCCGGAAATTCGCAAAACGAGCAATAGTCGTCTCGAAGAGATTGCCGAGTACTTTAAATTGAAAGAGCAGGGATTAGTCGCTTTGGGTCTAGGAACAGGACCAATGTCTATGGAGCTCGCTAAGCAGCTCGAGGTAGTCCCGGAACATGACTACGTTTTGAGTCACTATGACGATGTGGAAAAAGTCTTGATCTTGAGAAACCCTTGGAGTGCCACCACCATGAGCGAAAATAGTATGCAGCAATATTTGCGAGTAGATTTGTCACTATTGGGCCAGTTTTCGTACCTTTATGTCAACTGGAATCCAAACTCGTATCAAAGCGATCGAGTTATCTTTCCCTGTGTTCCTCTGGACTGGTCAGAGATGTTCCTAGCGGATAAGCCGCAATACTTTTTTACAAACGAGTCTGATGAGCCACAAGAGATGATCATATTGGTAGAAAAGTTTTTCCGAATCAAAGGAAAGCTTTGCGTTTCGATTTGGGAAGGTACCAAGAGCCTCATATACACAACAACACAGTACCCATTAGTGGAAGGGGGAAGTTCCTCTGATTTGCGACTTCAATCTTTGAGATTCACGACCAAACCACGAAAAAGTTATGTGATATCAATCTCCTCGTATCACCACAAACTGGTCATTTGTTCCTTGACAGTTTTCCACAAGAACAATTCACTCCAACTTAAAAAAGCAAAACCCGACCTTCCAAAGAAATCCGAAACCTTAACAGGATATTGGAACGGAATGTCTCGAGGAGGAAGATGGACTTGTGAGACCTACATCAATAATCCACAATACGACTTGAAAATCTCCAGTCCTAACACTTCTGTTGCAATACTTCTAGCAGCTAAAAATCCTACCACTGAGATATCTGTGCATATGTTTCATTGTGAAGATAGCGATGTTGGCAGGAAAATACGAGGTTTTGACAAATCCAAATTGTTAGTAAATGAAAATTATAGCAGGCTCATCTGTTTGCTGTCTATCAGTCAATTGGATCCTGGGCACTATAGGATAGTAGCGTCGACTTATGAGTATGGAGAGACTGAGGAGTTCCGGATCATGCTCGCTCATGATTGTGACGAAGATATTCAGCTAACGCAAGTGCCTCAAGCTTTAGGTATGTTTGAACAAAATCTCAATTTCGAATGGAACGGAGGGAATCGGACAAAATTCATTGTACGCACAGACTACAGTAACACTAAGGTGACGTTTCAGTTGCTAGCAGGAAGTGATCTGCTGTGTTTGGGTGCATACATTCCAGCCGTGCGGGCGTCGCTATTCGATTCGGCTTCTGGAAAGCCAGTTGTATTGACAAGCGATTGGAACGATAGTATATATGGTGTCTTCTTGGATTGTGACATCCCTGAGAAGAACGTCAACTATATTTTGCTCGTTGAACGATTTGAGCCGGGAGAGGGCATTTGCAGGATTAATGTTGGAAGTACTAGTCGATTGAAAATTGCCGAGTCTCGTTAGATGAGTGCCTACTTCCTCTCATAGTGCTTGGTCTCTATGACGCGCCAATGTTCCCATAGGCAAAAACTGTCCATGGTACTGTTTGTGCCTCAAGAGAACGCAAAGTCAAAACTTCAAAACTAGACATGATCAATCTTGGCACCTCCTCAATGTTGCAGAGACATCGTTCCGTATAGGCACATAGCTATCGCAAGTCGTAAGTACAGAACAAATAAAGCGGAAAAGGACTGGAACTCCAATCTATGGCTTGTATTCAGAAACCACAAGATAATTTTTTTCTTTTCATCCACAATATTTATCTATGTTTCTATCAACTCAGCCTGACAATGTCAATTTGCAGCCAATTGTGTCAGTCACGTGTCTCTCCAGCGACGTGTTCTGAGATACACTTACAACACATACACTAACAGATCACCAAAGCCAATTGTTTCGATACACGCAAGATGAAGCATTGGACGCCGGTCGTGTTCCTCGCATTCTTGTGGACGCAGGTCTTCGCTGCCTATTCCAATAGCGAAATGAAGACCCTTGTGAAAAACAGTGGAAGTGGCTATATCCGTCTCTCAGAGGCCAATTACAAAAAGCACTTGTATGGTCACAGAGACTATGACGTGGTGCTCTTCATGACCTCGCAGGCTCCACAGCTCAACTGTGTTTTGTGTAGGGAATACACCCCTGCTTTCGAAGCCGTGGCACAACTGTACTCTCACACCTTCCCAGAAGGAGTGAGTACCGGTAGAGACTTGTACTTTTTGTATGCTGACTTCCTTGATGCAAAGAGCTTGTTCCTGGCCATGGGCTTGGACCTGATTCCCAAGTTGTACTACATGGAAGCTACCCCAGAGTCGACTTCTGATGACGACTTCAACAAGCAAAACAATCCATATCCGTTCTACCAGGGTGATTTCGTGGAATTGACTAATCAATGGGTCTACACCATGACTGGCCACCGGATTGAGGTTTACACTCCTCCAGACTACAGCAAGATGGTGTTTAACGCAATCGCGACATTTGCCGTTGTGTTTGCCTTTAAGAGATTCAGAACTCAGATCTTTGCTATTCTCAAGTCGAATTATGTGTGGGGCATTGGTACGATTATATTGGTCTTGCTTTTCATCTCCGGCCAGATGTTCACTCAGATCAGATCTGTGCCATTCATGTACGAAAAGAAGGAGGGAGTTGAGGTGTTCGCAACAAACGCCCAGATGCAATATGGAGTTGAGACTCAGATTGTTTCTACCATGTATGGCTTGATGGGTATCGTCTTCCTTGTTTTGGCAAACCGTGTTTCCAGTATCAAGAATGCCAAGGTCCAGTTCATGGCCGTCACCATCGTTTCTGTTCTCTTGTACTTGTTGTACTCTATTTTCTTGTCTATCTTCAACATCAAGTATAGAGGATATCCATACATGTTGCTTGACCTTGGAGTTGCATAAAAATACTTCGAAAACATATAAAAGATTTGGCCACTGTGGCCAAACTCAATACAAAACAATTCAGATATAGCAATAAAACACACGTAAGTTCTATTCAGACGTTAGTGTAAATCAGTAGCTTCTTAATGAGCGTTCAACGGCACAGCGGAACATTGGAATCTCTACGAAGTCGTATTGCAAACACGTACTATATTGAATCAAATTCAAATCAATTGAGTAGCCTACACTGTCTTCATCGGCGACTCTCATCCATATTGACATTATCCTCTAGCCTATCCAATCGCTTCTCCACCAAATCAAACACCTGCCTTGTCTCATTGACCTTCTTATTGACAGCTTTCAATCTAGCATACACCAGAGCAACATCAAAGTCCCGCTTCTTCGCTAGCTCTAGCTGGTTGGTCAACTTTTCCTCAATGACCAGTAATCTCCGTAGAAGAAGATGCTGCGACTCATGTAGCAGCAGAAACATCTCATGGAGATTTTCTAGGGAGTCCGATAGAAGGAAGTGAGCGACAAGCTCTATTGGATGTAAATCTCCTTCCTCTTCGTTCGCAATTGGATTCTCGTTGATGACCATTGAAAACAGAGGTGGAGTCACAAGGAGACCATTATAAGAGTCTGTGGTCCGGGAACTTTTGAAAAAAGCGGAATCCAACCTTTGAGAATTAGAATCCTTGTGGCTAAAATCAATCCAACGGATTTTCGAATTTTGTGGGTCGAAATTGTTTTTGCCCAAATACGATTAATGCTACCATATTTTTCAAACATCAGTAATCAACTGGCTTTCAGCAAAGATAGCCCAGATTGAAAACAGAAATCCAGAGATAAGAAAATTCAAAATTTGCATTCAATTTCGAGAAATGTATTGTCTCTGGCCACACGTTTGGTACTAATTTACCCCAGTTTGTAGATCACATTGGTTCTTATCTAAAACGCGTATCTCGCAGATATAAACAAATACACAAGCTCATCTTTCACAGACCGTGATCAGGTTTCTCTATCCACAGCACGCTTCTATAGCCAAAGGGAGATATAATTGCATAAATTCCATTGATGGTCTCACCATTGTATTCTGGTGCTCGCATCCTCGAGAATGCCACTGACATTCTCAACTCGTCACTAGCAACTCTTGAGAATGCTACCAGAGATTCAACTAGATTGAAAAAAATTCTCAAAACCGAAAAGGTTTTCGGGCTTGTTCCAGACAAAGACTTAAGGTCTGCAAAGGAGTCAATGAATGCAGATGTTCATCCTCAATTGCAGTATTTATTAGAAAAACTAGAGAAACAGGTAGGAAAACTCAAAAAGGAGCAAAGATTGTTACAGAGCAAGGAACGCTTGGAACGCGCGGAACAAGAAAAAGAGCATCGTTTGTCAACGAGGCCTATCCACACCCCAGATCCATTCAAGGTGGGTCGTTTGAAATTCCTACAGCAGAAAAAGAAGAGGCTTGAACAAGTATTAGCTGAGCGAAAAGAAATTCATGATGTGCAAGCGAGTCCTCACTTGACCAGAAAGGCCAATTCGTGAGCTGATCTGCCGAAGCTGAGTATGCAAGTGTTAACACTTATGAAAAGCAATTCAGATACTAAATCAAATACAACTACAAACCAATAGCCTCGGAGACTTGTGGATCTAGACTATTTACAATTTCAAGGCATGTCAGCACCGCTCATCTTCTCAACGGCTTTCATATTGAGGGCGACTGCCAATTCGCGAGCTAATTGATCACTGACTTCCTCAATGCCGACCTTCTTGCCTGTCAATTTCTCTATGGAAGTCGCTTGGGCATCAGGTAAGCCGCACATCTCGTTAGTGTTCATGAATGATAGGTCTGGGTGGACATTCACCCCGACGCCGTATGAGGTTATTGCGCGCTGTATATTGCAGCCAACAGAAGCAATTTTATCATTATTAGAGTCAATCCATACACCTGGATTCTCATTCAAGTGAGAATCAATGCCGTGTTGTTTCTTAAGCACATTCATTACCGATCGAAGCAACACAGAGTCAACATAGCATCTGACAGTGAGATTCTTGAACTGCTTTAAGTCTAAGATTAGATATGCTGTCAATTGTCCTGGCCCATGCCAGGTGACTTGCCCACCCCTTTCGAGTTGGTAATACTGACAGCCCAATTTGGCATATGACTCGATTTTGTTGTTGAGATCCGGATCTTGCTTCATTTGTTTCCCTCCAGTGTATACATTCTCGAACTGGAAGGTGAGAAGCGTGGGATATGGACGCATGTTTAAGATCTTGTCGAGAATGTCTTGCTCCTCGGGTGCAACCACGAAGTTCTGGGCCAGGAGTTCCCTTTGCAGCTTTTTGATCTTCGCTTCCAACTTTTTGAAATCTAGATTTGCTGCCACAAATGAGTTTTGTATTGTTTGGCCGCGTTCAAAGGGTGTTATCCCCTCGAAGTGAATGTGCCTCAAGGTTTTGTAGTTATCATTGAGAGGCGTGAATGAAGTACAAGAACTGTAGCCTTTGGCCCACTTTAAGGGTTGCAGTTTGAAACGTAGGAGATGTTTGGTGGAAAGCATCATCTTTGTTTTTAAAGGTGCCAACGCGGGGTTACTTCAAAGGGCAGTTCCAATCAATGTGAAGAACTAATGTGTTAAATTGAATCACTCAATTTTGATTCATTTGAACATATAATAATATTTAAAATAATAAAAATTCCAATCTCAAAGCTTTTTGTGTCATCATATCCCCAGCGTTCCTCATGCGTTATGAACTACACATCCTACTAGAAAGCTGGTCTTCCTACAGAGTAAACGAATGTCTTTGGACTACCAGAGAGTCCGACGCTATGTGCACAACAGCTCCTCTTTCAAACAAAAAAATGCCAAGCTCGATCTGCGCCTAAAAGCGAAGTCAAAGAAGGCTAGTAGGGATGTAGGTGTGGAATCGCCCGAATTTCAACTATTGGTCCGGCTATATGTGCCATCAAACCTGTTGATCACAAACAATAAAGTCGACCTTAAGGAGTTGATGCAATATCTTCCAGTGATTGTGAATGATACTTTGCCAGAGCTCAACTTTGAAATCCATATATTTCTAAGCTGCATAGTCTCCAAGTTCGTGCTGTCGTGGTATGAACTGAAACTCAATACAAATGACCCAGCCTTCATCGATTCGGTTTATTCAGTGCTCTGTGATTTCGTTCGTGAGTTTAGTGCTCGTGTGCTGAGAGTTGTTGAAGGACCGCTTCTACTACACGCCATCAATGACGCTGGAAATATAATTTCTGAGCACCTTCAAGACATCAGAGTGAAAAATGGCCATCCCCAGTTTTACCATGATCATATTGAAAAAGCACAGGCTCTCGTGTCCGCAGATAATTATCAATCAATTGAACAGCAGTACTTGGCTGCAAAGCATGTTGTCTTTGAGTCCTACAAATCCGAGAGTGACACTACGAGTAACAATACCTCCTTGTACTCGCGAATATTGTTCAAGAATATACTCAGGATAACGTTTGAGAAAGATCGCGCTCTGGATCTTTCACCTATTGCCACAGAATTTGTGGGAGTACTATTGGCCGATTTGGTGCTTAAGAAAATCATTGTCCTCCTTCTGAAACCAGAGTTTATTTTGACTAAAGTAATAGCAAAGTCAGTCAATGTCTTGGATGGAAATGCAAACCGTGGAAACCGTGGACCAGAAAAACTCCCATTGATGTATAAACTTGAGCTGAGTGTTCTTAAAGCTCTTGCAATTCTCCAGTGCCTCATTGGTTTCTTAAGGGAGAAAGCGTTAAATTCTAGTTTTCCTTCAATGGAATCGTACTTCCTTATACCCCTTCTTGACTCCATCTTCAATCTAAGACAACGAAGACCCATAGCTCTAAATTTTGGTGCTGTGATTACAGCAGTGTTTTGTTATATATTTGGTCTCAAGGAAAAACTTGAATTCGCGTTGGGATCTCTTTTGCTAAGAAAAATTTGGCAATCATCTGTCCTAGAAGATTCTTCCTTGGCTGGCCATGTGAAGAACCTTCGGGGAGCAATTTTTGAGAGGGCGCAGGAACCCAAAATTGAGCTGAAAACTCCGGGAGATGAGCTTTTAGAGAAAGTACGGGACGATGTCTTGTCCATGTATCGACGCAAAATTGATACCAACCTGCTCTTTGGCGCCTTTTGCAAGTGGGTCTCAGAGGATAACATGAGTGAGTCTGAGTTGAGTGAAGCAATTGAAAATTTTCTTTCGTCATTCAACAATTTTACTGTCGAAGATTTTCATGAAACCAGCGAACTCAACAAGCTTCTAGTGATTACGCTACTAGATTGCATTGTGAAGTATCTATACCCTGAGATGGTGCAATGACACTCCGAGCTGGAGTAAAAGTAATAATATTTATAAAATGAATACCAATAATCTGTTGACAGTGTCAAACCTTATTTTTTTTTTTCAGCACTTCAAGCTTCATTTCCCATTTCAATTCAAGATCTCAGGGAGGTACGGGTTTTTAGACAAGACTGAAAATTTAGTGATTGATAACCAAAAGACATCTACACCTCTCCCCACAAAATGGCTGCAAAGAAAGCTACGCATACCATGGTTAAGCTTGTTTCAGCTGCAAAAACCGGTTACGAAAAATGGTTCAATATCCCCAGAGCCCACTCCAAACTCAATCTTATTTTATACGACCCAAGAGCACAAAGACATTGTCTATTCACAGAAAGCAAGAAGAGAAAGACGCAAGAGAATAAGAAGAAAGATTATTCCAAGAGTCACAGAGTTTAACTTCCATTCTTCCAAATCTTAATTAAACAAACTCTACGCTTCACGAATCGCATATCCTTCAACACAAGAAACTCTCCTTGCCATCAACCAATCGTTCAAAATGGTCTGCAGCTGAAGACTTGAAAGTTCTTCACCATTTCTTCTTTGTGTTTTACGTCAGAATCTGGTGATTTCTACGATTCAGCTGCGATAAGAAAGATGCAAGATATTTCACATTAGGTGAGCTATGTACATAGTTAATTGAAAATTTTAACATTCCAACTCTCATCGGCGCCAATGTTCGATGCATCGCCAAGTATCGTCATCACATCACTGGTGTTGTTTTCAAGGTATTTTTGGTTCACATCTTTGAGATCTTCAAGGGTAACATCCAAGAACATTTCTCTTCTTTGCTGTCTCAAATCATCAGTAATTCCCTCTAAAAATAATGCAGATCCTTGAGTGGATACGTGACTTGGAGCATCGACACTCTGGAAAATAGCCAATTTGGCTTCCTGTAGAACCTTGGAATCCCATTTTCCGTTCAGAAGATTGTTCAGAGCATATTCAGCACTTTTAAGGAAAGCAGACACAGATTTAAGAGAGTTGGGATCTCTATAAGAGTAAAAGTTCAAAGTGCCACCCAAACCGTCGTAGTTGAGCCCTCCACCGTAGGCTCCATTTGACTCTCTAATCACTGAGTGTAAGTGTTTGAAAGTCATGATTTGTGATAAAACTTGTAAAGCAGCTCCATCTTTGCTGGCGTAAGGTGCACCAAGTTTAGCCAAGGATGCGTATCCGACAGCAAAGGGAAAATTCAAGATGCTCTTCGAGCCATGGCTCTTAAATTCCGCAAAAGCAGCGTCCAAAGCATTTGGCTTCACAACAGAATTTTGAGATACCTTCGCTTCAAATTGCTCCATTAGTTTTTCATTGGTTCGAGTGTTCTTCTTGTCAGACACAAGACTGTAACGGAATCCAGTCAGCGAGCCTTCAGCAAAGCCGCCTACCAAAAGTTGATGGATTTCGCGCAAAATAGGCAACAATTCATCTTTCAAATACTCTTTACCACCTGCATCGAGCTTTTTATTGAGTTCCGACACAAGCTGTACCTGACCCATTCCACCAAGAAGATTGTTTATGTACTTTGTAGGAGTGAGTTGTGAACTACTGTAGGAGTTAGCGAACGAGTGGCCTCTATCAGCGATAGAGTTAAGCTGATTCTGAGCAAGATTTTTTACGAGCGTGTTAAGTTTATCAACCACCTCAGCCTCGTCAGAGAATTTCGTGTCAGTCAATATCTCATGCCACAAATCATAGACTTCCTTAGAATCTTTTCCAAGAGCCATACCAGACATAATAAACTTGAAATTAGGTTGTGCTATGTTGTATGGATCAGACTTCACTGAGACACTGAAGCTAATGCCTCCAGTTTTTCTTTGAATCCTGTTTTCAAGATCAATAATGGAAGTCTTCGAAGTTCCAGCCAAATTAGTGAAGCAGCTTGTAAACAAGGGCATGTACTTATAATACTTTTCGGGAAGAAAAGATAAGTTCTTGGTAGCAGTCATGTAGACCAAGTCGTTCGTGTTAGTAATGCGCTTTTGAATCTCGCTTGTCAGATTGATTTCTTTGAATGTGACAGGATGGTCTTCACCCTTTCTTGGAATGTCTTCGATTGATAACGAGGGGAGCAGGGATACATCTTCCTCTGACTGCTGCTTCTCAAGAAGCTTTTTGCTACGGGCGAAAATGAGATCTTTATCTTCTTGATCGAGGTTCTCAACTCGGCTCAGAAGCTTCTCAGCTTCCTTAGATTGAATTTCACTATTGTAGTTTTCGTTTGGCTTCATAGTGAATTTGAATTTCCGTGTGCTTTCATTTAAAATAGTGTCTTGGAGCAATTCCTCGAAAATTTCTAAACCACAATCCTCGTAATCCTCTTTGAATCTATCGAGAATACTTTGAACACGAAGAAGGGAGACTGGATTCATTCCGTTGACCCATGACGGAAGGATTGAGTTAAGCAAATTCAAGCCAAAATCAGGCTTGTGTTTCTTGAAGCTCAATTCTAACTGATGCAAAATTGCGAGAATTCTTTCATTGTAAGAACTGTCCTCGCCCTTTTGAAGCTCGACCAAGACCTTGTTTTGCAAAATATCCTTGATTTTGCTCTCTAAGTTGTCGACCTTTTCACGGGAAATATTAGAAAGACCAACAGTAAAAGACATGAGTTGCGAAGTTTGGTCAAATCCAGTGTTTGGAGCGAAGTCCTCAGCAAATCCGGTTTCGATAAGCTCTTGATAGAATGGTGCATTATGGCCATCAAATAGAAGAGAGTTCAACACGCGCCACTTGAAAATTTCATATTGCTTTGAGGCGTCAAGAGGATTTCCCAAATTCCAGGTAACCGATGCCTTGTACTGCTCCTCCAAAGGCTTAGAAGACATTGTGTCAATGGGTCCAGTTGTTTCGATATGAAAGTGGCTATCATCAAGTTTAGAATCAAACAAAGATTTTTTGACATCCAAATTTGCAGATCTGCGACCGAACAGCCCATAAAACTCGTCCAACTTCTCAAGGTGATCTTTGACCTCAAAGGTACCGTAGGAGAAGGTTTTGGCATTCGAAGGATGATAATTGTAGGTATGGAAGTCGATTAAATCCTCGTATTGCATATCGGTGATCTTAGCAGGGTCACCTCCAGAGTTTTTCAAGGCTGGATAAATGGCTTCTTGGAATCTAATGTAGTATAGGTAGCTTGAGTTTGAATACTGACCCTTCATTTCATTGTAAACAACACCCTTGAACTCCAACGGACTGTTCTTATCGTTCATATCAGCCTGCTCTAAGCGCCAGCCTTCTTGCGAAAAGTCCTCATAGGTTAATAGCGGTTCGTACACTGATGAGAGGTAGACGGACATCAAGTTGTCATAGTCTTTCCTATTCGTGGTGGCAAAAGGATAGTATGTATAGTCATGGCCAGTCATTGCATTCATGAAATTGCTCAAAGATCTATTGAGCATCTTAAAAAAGGGATCTCTCACTGGATATTTGTAAGATCCACACAAGGTGGTATGCTCGAGAACATGAGGAATACCGGTTGCATTTGGAGGATTAGTTTTGAACGCAACCGAGAAAACATTATTGTTATCAGTGGGCGAAGCCAAATGCAAATGTTGCAGCCCGGTCTTTGTGTGTTTCAATTGCACTGTCACAAGTGAAAATTCAGGAACAGTCTGAACATCTTCGATGGCGAAGCCATGCAAAGAAAGGCCCACGGGATATTTGGATACGAGATCCGAAAGAGCAGCCTTGCCACTTGCGGTCGCTAAATTGCGCCGCAAAATTGTCTGTTTTTGACCGACGGCAAATCTTCTAAGCATCTCGGAGGTTGGAGTACGATAGTGCGACAGTGAGATCCATTAATAAGAAGTAGATCTAGCTTAATAGCCTGAACACGCTGGATTGAACAAATAAACATAAAATGAAAAGGTGAAATGAAAACCGTCTAAAAAAAAATTTTTGAAACTCAGTTTGTAAATAATGATTGAGAGATATTGGGACTCAGTTCCTTGTGTTGATCTTGAAGATGTAGTCTTCATCAGTAATGAAGGATCTAAAACACCGATTACCGGGCTCAAAAAAATCTGGACAAAAAATACTACAGTTAATTAATTGGACTGTCAATATTTTCAAGATGACAGAGCCTCTGTCGCAGTCTCTCGGTGAAGCAATACAGTCCATTCAAACCGACAAAGTAAGAGGACCGAGATGAAGTGCCAACCGGAACTCTGATTTTTAGCTGATCAAGCTTGCATTCAACTCCAACGTGCTGTTAGTCTCAATGTGCCAATATCTGCAATTGAGAAGAGGTTAGTATCAAGACCAGAAGGGTTGTTTATTTTGATTATGAATTTTACACAAACACCTCAAAGCCAGCCAAGCTGTTATCTCTGCAAAGAACCAATACAACACCTGTAGGATGTGCAAAAATCGCGATCTCTACCATAAACTGGCGTAGACCAATTCGCTCTACACCCAAAATACATGGCTCGATTTTCCAATGATACAACAAATTCGAATTCTCTTATCGCTGACTAAAGCCATTCTTCTAGTGTTGACTTCAATCAACTCCGCCCCAAATTACCCTCTCCCGTGGAAAATGTGTCTGAGTGAATTACCAATTCAGACCTGAATAGAAAGATGCTGGATTACACTGGGAGTAGGACCTTTTGAGACAGGTGCAGCTCTCGCTGCAGGAAGACAGCCAAATTTGGTGCGTCAGATGCACGTTCAGTCAGGGTAGTCAACCAGATTAAAGAAAGAGTGTAATTTGGAAAGACATTCTTGAATTAAATTTGTGCGCACATCTTCATTTCAAAATCTTTCAATTAAGACTTCTTATAAATTTTTTTCCCGCTATTTTAGGCAACTCTAGCACGCTCCCCTGGTGTGCTCCAGATTTCCCACTCACTTTCAGAATAGCCCACACTTGACTAGGAGTCATCTCAACTGTTTGCCAACTGCATCCAGTCCTGACCAGCGTCATAGATTAAGCGCTGTCAAGGGTCTACCATTGAAAACATCATATACTTTTGCGAAAAATATCTCTCACGCTTCAGATTAGATGAAAGAAGAGAAGATTGACGATCTTGCGTCGCTATTCCTCCCCGACCTTTTAACGCCAATTGGCACCTACAACGCCAATCCAAACCTCAAGACCGATGACAATGGCTTTTTGTTTGGTATTGAACAGTCCGTGGATGCCGGCAGTACGTACTTTCCCCAGTCGTTCAACGGGTACGGGTCTGACAATGGATTCAAACCGGGGAGTGGGAATATCATGATGGTCAGTCAACGGCCCTCATTTCCTAGTTTTGCCGCTAATAGCAGCTTCGATGCCACTATGGGTATCATGCAAAACAACGAAGGGCACATTGGATCTCATCAGCCATTTCCCAACCAAGACTATGGTCACTCTTTCAGGATAGGCGGGAGCTCTGAAGTTATGCCTCCGCCAAACAGACTGAGACCGAACATCTTACCCATACAGTCGAATATGGGCCAGCCGGGAAATCAATACGACAACATTCTGTGGCTCTTGCAGTCAGAACTTCTTCAGACAAGCAGGCCAGTTACCATGCAAAACGAGCCGTTGCTACAGAGCAGTCAACAGCATCTCCACTACACAAATCAACTTCCGCCTCCGGCCGAACCATTGCTATATCAGGCCAATAATATTGTGCGTCGAAAGCAAGCTCTGGCACCAGTAATTCCAGACTTACATATCGATTATTCGCCCGAGGCCTTGCTACGCCTATTGGACATGAACCTCAAGGTGGAACAGAGCAACGAGCATCAGGTGACTGACGCTTTTGGTAATCCTTGTGAAGTTGAGATCAAGGGTTTTCTACATGGAAGATTTTGCACAAACAATTATGACAACTATATTTACCAAATGAGCTCCACTGGCGCTATTGACGAGTACCAAACATATGCTCCACTGGTGATCTCGTGTTACCGTAGAAATTTCCTCAATATTCATATTGTCATGCAAGCTTCTTCGACTGACAACTTGAGCGTAGATGGAGAGCTAGTGGAACAATACAGACTTGAGATCGACGCCACCGCTGAGAACCCAGATGCAAATGACTCTTCCTTTTCTCTCAGAGACAACGACAATGACGCAAAAGATTTCTCGAAAGTTGGGGACAATCTCACTGTCGAAACGATTGGAAAGAGTCATACAATCAAATCCAATGAACTCAGTCCGGAAAGCTTCTTCATGGTCAGAAAGCTCAAATTCAACAGCTCAACAATTAATTCTTTGAAGCTGAACTCACAGACTTATTATTGCCTCATAGTTCGCCTAGTGGCGGACACTGCCTCAGGTTCGAAGGTTTTACAAACTTTGACAAGTGCTCCAATAATCGTAAGAGGCCGTAACCCATCATTCTACAATACCAGGAAGGACATAGTGATCAAACCGAAATCACCTTGTTTCAAAGCTAGCTACGGGCATAGCCATAGCCAAATCCAGAGGTTTGCCCTGGAGGAAGCTCTGTCGGAACCACGCCCTTCTTCGAGAGAAGAATACTATGAAGATTCGAGTGATACACATACACAGTCTAGAAATGAGGATGCGTATGGTGAAAATGCCAGTGAAAGCGAAGAAGACTCGCCCCTAGAGGAAGAAAGAGATACCTCCAATGAAGTCTACATTGATCAAGTACTAGAGTCCATGAGCAACAACCCCGGAAAGAATTATCATTATTTCCCTGTGCTGAACGTCTACTACACTCCTCCGGTGAACGTAGTTTATTTCCCACACGGTGCGCATCTGGCTAACGCACAGACAGACACAGCAGAGGAAACTGTTGAGGGCGATTCGAAACAGAAAGATGGCAACACGACGAAGCGCAAAAAGGTTTATTTCAAATAGAGCAGCGGACCGTCTAGATGATAGGTCTGATATTAATGGAACACTCATTTACATACAATTTATTGGCACAGTAGAGACACAAATTCCAGTCTAATGGAGTCGAACACCAACTGGACAGGACAATTACTCGAACACTCACTGGACGGAAGTCCCGGGACAAAAACCTGTTCACTAAGAGCAATTATTACGTTATCTTTGATATAGAATTTTCTAATTGCGCATTCAAGATTCGAATGCATTTTGACAGATCGACGATGCGCGCTAATTTCCATTCTAGGAGATGACGACGTTTACGAGTCCAATTTCGGATATGTATCGGATAGGGATCTTAGGATTGCAACATACAGAGGGAAATATTCAAACCAAATAAATTTTATCCCAAATTAACAATGAAAGAATATTTAAATTTTCTTTGTACAAATACCGTGCAAGTCAATGGCATACCATTGGAGTAATTATAGTCGGGTTTGGCAATTCCCTACCAAGAGCCTCACACACATTCCAGCTAACAAAAGAGGCAGCTATGAGAATGCGCAGCGTTTAAATTGGAGGCACAAAAGGAAGAAGATAGAAATCAGCTGATAAGAATTGAATTGTGGTGTTTTGTCGACCACTGTATCCGCAACCTTTGCTAGATCGGCTATAGCCCTCCACATTTATCTGAGTTGGCTGCAAATTCCGTTCTACAACGGTTTCGAGCATTGACATTGACGCACCAAACGACGTATTGCCTCCCGAAACTGGTAACTGATTCCGAGAAACTCCCAGGCCTATAGCCAACATCTCCACACAACAAGTTCATTTCCACTTACATAATTTTTTCACTTAATTGATGCACGTCAAATCTTGCGTCCGAAAGCTTGACGGGAAATTTTTTAAAAGCCTGAGTCGAGCAGATTTTCGAACCACTTTGCCCGCGATCTCAATGAATACTCCGATCTGATTTATCCGTTTCTTTCCTATCGTACTGCAGGACTTCGCTCTATCAGGGAATCTCTATTTCCGCTACAAATAAGCAAAGCGCTTATCACTTTGTAGGTTTGATATGACGGTATAGCTGTTCCATGAGTATAAGAACCACCTCGAGACCACCAAATAATCTTCTGTCCCAACATTTATTAGAGTACCTTCACACATCCCACCATACTTCATGTCTAAGGATAGTTTAGAAAAAGTGAACTACATCACCAGTGTAGCCTCTATTAGAGAGGAGACTGGTGTTCAAACCAACAAACTCGTGGGCCTAGAGCTCTTCGAACATGCAGAGGAAATCCTGGAAGAGGAGTTCGAAAGAGAACTTGCCAGTATCAAACGCAAAGTGGACTGGAGAATCGTGCCAGTGTTATGTATCACATACACCTTGCAGTTCTTGGACAAATTGAGTTTGAACTATGCCTCTGCTTACTCACTCAAACAAGACTTACACCTCACTGGCAATAGATACTCATGGGTAGCTGCCATCTTCAACTTTGGATACATGTTTTGGGCGTACCCGTCGAATTACATTATCCAAAAGGTTCCCGTTGCAAAGTACACCTCTGCCATGCTTTTGGTGTGGGCCATCATCTTGATAGCTCACATCGGCGCCACCAACTTTGGTGGAATGTTGGCACTTCGGTTCATTCTAGGCATGTTCGAGGCTGGTATCTCGCCAACATGCATGATGATCTGTGGTATGTTCTACTCCAAAGAGGACCAACCCTTCAGAATGTGCACATTTTTGAGTTTCAATGGAATTGCCACCATTGTGGGTGCTCTCCTAGGCTTTGGCTTGGGCCACGCACACAACACGGCTTTGGAATCTTGGAAACTCATCTTTTTGACCATTGGACTCTTGAATTTTGCATGGGCCATTGCGTTCTACTTCCTTACTCCTGACTCTCCAGCTACGGCTAGTTTCCTTACTGAGAGAGAAAGAACAATTTTGATTAAGCATATTTCCAAGAACAACCAGGGTGTCAAGGATCAACGTTTCATTTGGTCGCAGGCTTGGGAGGCCGTTGGCGATTTGCAAGTATACATTTTCGCTTTGATCGGTTTGGCATGTGGAATTATCAATGGTGGTGTATCTAACTTCCAATCTTCTTTGATTAGGGGTTTCGGATTCTCACCATTGTTGACCACCGCCCTTCAGATGCCAACTGGTGCTATAGAGTTCGTTGTGGTCTTTACAGCTGGAATCGTTGCTCTTAAAGTGCCAAATTCTCGTTGTATCATTTTCTGCTGTCTCTGTGTTCCTGGATTAGCTGGTCTCATCGGAATACACTTGATTCATGACAACAGATGGGCTTCGGTTGGATGCACTTGGTTGCAGTACATTATTGGAGGACCTGTGATCTTATGTTGGATTTTCATTAATGCCAACATTAGTGGAAGCACGAAAAAGACCACTACTTCGGGAATCTGGTTTGCAGTGTACGCTGCTGGTAACATTGTTGGTGCTAATATCTTCTACTCTAAAGAAGCACCCAGATACAACACTGCCATGACAGCCTTGATTGCTTGTTATTCTGGAATGATTGCATTGGGAATTTTTTACTTCTTCCTCTGCAAGTGGCGCAATAGCAAAAGAGATAAGGAACAAGGTGGATACACCGAAGATATCAAGCAACAGGCCATTATTGATGGATTTAAGGGATTTACAGATCGTCAAAACAGAGGTTTTAGATACTCTTTATAGACTGCGGCTTTTCGTAAATATTCAATTCGTGTCGTAAATACAAACTTTTTGTTAATCATCAAATCATAAACTCATTTTCTGTTTCCGTAGGCCTTGGTTGCATAATCACCGTCGATGACAATCAAGTGCTGAGGCTCATAGTCGAAAGTTTTCTCGAAGTAAGCCCTCAAGAGTTCCTTGACACCGGCAGCATATCTTGCCTGAGCATCCAAGGAAGTACCACTAACATGGGGAGTCATTGCATTACCACCACCGTACTTGTTCCTGAAGTGTCTCCAAGGGTGGGAGTCAGGAGCTGGTTGGGGGTACCACACATCTCCACCATATCCTCTCAATTTACCCAGAGTAACAGCATCCGCTACATCTTGTTCGATACAAATGGCACCTCTGGCCGTATTGACCAACCAAGCACCATCTTTCATGTGGCTTATCATCTCTTTGTTGAACAAACCCTTGCTTCCTTCGTGCAAAGGACAATTGATGGTGACCACATCAGCTTGGGAGAGCATATCTTCCAATTTCTCAACTCTGTGAAGAATGTCACCTTTGCCGTTGAATAATTCGGACGCCTTATTGATTTTCTCGGCAGCAGCAGCAGGCAAGTCCTGATAATCATAGTACAAGAGCTTCTTTGGATTGAACGCAACAAGTCTTTCCAAAACACGATATCCAATACGACCACATCCCACGGTAGCTACCACCTTATCTTCCAAGTCGTAGGTATCCTTGGCTACAGCGGCAATGTCCCAACCGCCAGCCATAGCCTGTTCATGGGCTGGCACAAAGTTTCTGACCAAGTCCAAGATTGTCATGACGACATGCTCGGCCACGGAGACAACGTTGGAACCGGTAACCTCTGCTACAGTAATTTTGCGTTCATTGGCAGCGTTCAAATCAACATGATCCGAGCCCACACCGGCAGTGATGCAAATCTTCAACTTGGGAGCCTCTGCAATTCTCTCTTTGGTGATATAGGCTGGATAGAAGGGAGTGGTGATCACCACCTCTGCGTCTTCCAAGTGCTTGTCAACCTCAGAAGAGCCAACGGGATCCTTGGATGTGGTGGAAACCAATTCGTATCCATAGGACTCAACAAAGTCACGGATTCCCAATTCGTTTTCAATACATCCAAGAAGTTTAGGTTCCTGGCGTGCGTGATCTTTACCCTCGTAGAGGACAAGAAGGACCTTGGGCTTGGACATTTTCGAGTGGAGTGGAAATGAAATCGAGTGCTGTTTTACTGATAAGTAGTATCACTCTAATAAGTGAGTGAACTTGTTAAGTAATAGATTACAATACCTGGAAATTAGGGGATGTGAGACGTCTTTATATACTTTCCGATTTGTGAGTGGCTGAGTTTCCGCGCCAATAATTACGGAAAACAATCAGGAAGAAACTGACAGATCCGTATCGTATAAACCATCAGAATTGGGTTTAATCTCTCGGATATCCCCCTAAAAGACGCAATTCCCCTCCATCCCCTTCTTCCACCCCACACCCCACATTTCACTGCACACAACCAGTCCATGGATCGGTCTTGATTGATCATGACAAGCGATGTGGGGACATGGTCAGTCGCGGATTATGGACAGATATGGGCAAGAATTCCAGCAGTGGCAGTATTTGAAGATATCAATTGGAGGTATTTTTTTGTGTCGGTAATCTTCGCCATGTTCAGGAGAGTAGTGACTCTTTAGGCTGGAGGACCTAGAACCGACCTGGATACATCAAATAGGCAGAAGTTTATGGAGAACAAGTAGCTAAATTACCCCGATTTTCGTATGTTTTTTCCGCTCAGGGTATCAAAACTCTTCACAGAAAAAGTTGAAACCCTCGCGGAAGCCGATATGAAGAATTGTGAGACTGCTCAATAGAGTAAACAATCCCAGCCCTACACAAGGTCTATTTCTCATTTTATTGGCGCCAAACAGGCAATGTACAAAACACCGTTAAATAAATGCAATTAGTCGAAGGCCAATTGCTTCTTAATCTCAGCAATAGCCAAACCTGGGTTCAAGCCCTTAGGACAAGTCCGCGAACAGTTCATGATGGTGTGACATCTGTACAAGGACATGGAGTTTTGCAACATCTCTTTTCTGATCTTGCCAGCCTGGTCTCTGGAGTCAATCAACCATCTGTATGCCTGCATCAAAACGGCAGGACCCAAGTACTGCTCCTGGTTCCACCAGTAGGATGGACACGAGGTAGAACAACAAGCACACAAAATACACTCGTACAAACCGTCCAACTTGGCTCTGTCCTCAATACTCTGCAAGTTCTCTCTGCCGTCAGCTGGGTGGTCGTCTCTCTGCAAGTATGGCTGGATGGACTTGTATTGTTGGTAGAAGTGGGTCAAATCAGGAACCAAGTCACGCACAATGTACATGTGTGGCAAGGGGTAGATCTTGGTGCTCTTGCTGGTGTTGTTGTCGATACGGCACAAGCATGCCAAGGTGTTGACACCTCCAATGTTCATGGCACAAGAGCCACAAATACCCTCTCTACACGATCTTCTGAAGGTCAAGGTGGAGTCTTGCTCGTTCTTGATCTTTAATAGAGCGTCCAAAACCATAGGACCACAGGCGTTCAAGTCAACGTCGTACGTCTGCAATTTAGGGGCAACCTCGGGCGTATCTGGGTTCCATCTGTAGATTTGGAATTGCTTGACTCTGGGCAGGGCTGCGGTGGCCAAAGTTCTGCGGAGGGGAGACAAGGATGGGCGGAGCAAGGACTTCAACATTATGGCAGTACTATTCCTTCGGAAGTTACAGCAGTGATCGGTGCTATAGTGCAGAAGAAGCAGTGGTTGAAGAGAAGCGAAGATTTTGAGGTTTCTGTGTGGGATACCCGGGGCTCCGCCTGCAGGAGTGACAAATGGTAAATTGTGCGTGCGTGATTGGTTGACCCCGGAATTTGTGCCCGGCAATCCGAGGGCAATGTGGTGGATGCATTTGGTGCGAGGATCGGCAGAAATGCGAGGAGAGAGAATTTTATATGACTTTGAATATAGAGAGTCTTTTTCAGACTGGCCAGCAAAGTATTGAATTCGTCGTTTTGATAAATTCTCCGGAATGTGTGTTGTTTATTGGGGTGATTGTTTAATAGCATACATCGGGAATCCCGAGCAGTAGTGCACGCGAGTCGGAGCCTAAAACAACACCCGCTAATATAGCGAGAAGGAGATGGATACAGAGAGGAAAGAAAAAGTATTCCCATTCATTGCGGGGGCGGATAATTGAAGTTTACTGAATATTTAGACTTTGAGTTTTTATCTTTGCAATTGGCCGAGCGTCAATACAACGATCGATATTGCACTGTAGAATTGGCTGCAGATACCCTTCTAGCGGATCGTCATCCATGTGCGATTGACTCTACCAGAATTTTGTGGGAACCCAAATATCAACAACAATATCATTTTCTACAGCAAAGTACCATCCATGAGCCGCAGCTGTGATACATGCGTGCTGGGGCAAGATCTTGACTTTCGTTCCATAGGGGATGAAACTGCAATCCTCTTGCTCTGGAGACAAAATCCCGTGCTCTTGACTGACCGATTTGACAATCCACTGGCCATACTTTAGAGGATCCACGATTTTTCCAAAGCCCGGAAAGGGTCCTGGCTCTCTTCCGAGAGCAATGCATCCGGCATTGATAAGCTGTTCACCAGGAACGAAATTGTTTCTTTGAGGGTATGAAGACAAAATTTCAGCCAAAACAAAAAGAGAAGTATTTTCCTCAGCAACCAACCCAGTGCCAACTTGTTGCAAGTCACAACAAGCATAGTTTCCCGCGTGCAACTCGAGATTTTCACAAGAGTCTTCACCAAGAATCGATTGAAGAGTTTGAGTGGAGTCAATCTCACTGGCAAAATGCGCAGTTGGAGTGGCACCGACGGAGACGACAGGACGGAGTTTCAGATCTATTTCGCGGATCACTTTCAAAGCATAGCTAGTCTTCTTTACCTCTTCCACAAAGCACTCTTGTGCGGCAGCCTTGTCGCGTGCCTTGTATGAATGACCACAATGTCCGTACAATCCATAAATACTGATGTGCTCCCTGACATCAGCGCTAAGAGCGTGCTCAATAAGCAGTTTCAACTCAGAGCTATCATACACGCGACCAGCTCTTGCAGTTCCCACATCGACTTTGATAAAAATGTTCCATTTAATCGATTGCAGTCTACTAAATTCCACCATTGCATCAATCTGCTCGACGGAATCGGTCATGACTATCAAAGTTGGCACCACTTTGGAAAATTCGTAAAGCTCACCCAATCTCAGTTTGGCAACGGGTAATCCGTACAAAACATTATCGATTTTCTTGTCCTGGATGAGAGGAAGTGTAGCCCAAGCTTCGGCCAACGTAGATACGACTATCTTCGAGGTAGCGTTGTGAGGATTTCCATCCAAACCATATCCCAATTCGAGCAAAGTGCCCTCGACAGTTTTGTGTGTCTTGATATGACAACGAAAGTCTACTTTCAACTTTGCGGCATTTTCAAGCATTCTCAGGCAATTGGCTGCAAAAACCGGGCGATCAATCAACAAAGAAGGAGTGGGCAATTCCGCCACATGTTTGCCGACGTACGTTTTCTTCAATTCCTCTTTCGAGGGGGCAGAGAAGAATTGGTTGGGTAAAATTTCTTTGGTTGGACACATATGGGAGAGTCAGAAGTGGTATTCAGGGGTACATATATTGGTGCATAGATAGCGGATTCTTGACTCACCTCTATCTGATAAAGCCTCTATACAGAACAAAGGAAACAAGGGGAAAATTAAAGAAAAAATCATAGAACCAAGGCTAAACATTCAAGAAATTGATGACTCGTGATATCTTTTTTTTTACTTGTATGTGCTCTCTTGATCGAGAGTAAGTAGTGGCTTATTGAAAACCAAAAGATTCTATTTGAATGATATGTACAATTTGTCAAAAATACAAATCTCACAGTCTAGAATCAAAACAAAAAATTCTAACCCGACGTTTGTCATCTACAACAACAACAAAGCACCAAGACCAACGGCACCCATGGAGCCAATAACGTTCTTAGCAGCACCGGCTGTCATGGCAATTGTAGATGGAGCGTTGGCGGCAGCAGTAGGCTTAGAGCCCGAAAGCTGGCCCGAAGAAATAATGCCGGCTGGAACTGAAGATGCGGCAGGAGATTGTGCTGCAGCTGGCGCCTTTCCGGAAGCACTAGCCTTGCCTGCGGTAGGAGCTGGGGCAACAGTAGCAGGAACAAGACATTGCTCACAACTGATGGTAGTGGCAGCAGTCACAGTAACAGGTTGTGGGTAGCATACATCAGTGACACATGTGGTGAGGGTCACCACAGTTGGCTCTGGACAATAGGTGACAAAGTTCGTAATGGTACTAGTCACAGTCGAGTTGCTCCACTTCTGAGCTAAAGAAGCCTGGCAGTCTGGAGATAACTCACAAATGACTTTGTGGATTTGAACCAAGTCACACTTGTCATGAGGCTTTTTAGCATCCTCGTGGCTGGTGGTGTAGAGGAACTTCTGGTTCTTGGAAGAGTGTGCTACTGTAGAGTCAGAGCAGAGCCAGAACTTGTCATCAGCGAGAGTGTCGCCAACCAAAGAATATGTTTTTGGCGAAACCTGGGTGCCAATGGCCAACAACTTGGATTCAGCGCCCATTTTAGCAACTTGGCCATCCTTTTGGATAGAGACTACACCGTTCTCATAGTTGAAACGTTGAGGTTGGTTTCCAGTAACAAAATAACTGGTGTCTCTACGATCAGAAGAGTGAAGGTTGAGGTAGCCCTGAGGAGTCCCGTCTACCTTCTTCACGGTGAAGACGACAGACTCAGTACCAGCGATAGCGAGAGAGACAAGAGCAAGAGAAGAGGTAGCGAAAGAAAACTTCATATTTAGTGTGATGGATTTATTTGAAAATTTTCAGGACATTGTGACCTTTTATACCTCTCGTGCTTTATCCTTAATGTTTTTCTTCATTATTAGGGTAGGAAAGAAGTGTAAACATTGGTTGCAAATCCATAGCCTAGCTGCAGGAAGATGAAGATCATTTCTCTAGATAGCCAACGGGGCAGGTAGGCCTAACACGACTCGAGTTAAGAACAATTCTAGTGGTTAAAATCTTTAAATATCTTTTGAATTGCTTGTAGACAGTATGCCAAGGCTCTGGACTTTCTGTTTGTTTTGATTGACTACATACCAACTATAGCTTAACGTTGCTAGACACCTTATGAGGCAGCTCCGCATTCCAAGAATGGGGAGACGAACGAGCAATATTTTTTTGTTGAAGTTATTTTCTGATGCCAATTTGCTCGTTACACCACTTCAGCGAAGCAGAACTTACCTGAGTCGGGAGATCTGCTGAAGGAATATTCCCTCTTTGTTACACTTCAACATAACTTCTTTTAATAGAAGTATTCTCATCGAGCCTCAGCATGGCGATGTAAGTAGTTGTCTTTCGAATCTCACACCAAATTTAGCACTCAGTTTTCGAACTCATTCAAATTTACCAATTTGGGAGTACTCAAGACTGAAGGAAGCTTATCGCTGAATTGCTAGGTGCAAAAAACAAATCAAGATATGATCTTTGGAAGTTAAAGATAATACTTAAGGTTGATTTTTGACGTCTTGTTAATCTGTAAACTTTCATTCCACAAGAAGTGGTTTCGTGGTCTAGTTGGTCATGGCATCTGCTTAACACGCAGAACGTCCCCAGTTCGATCCTGGGCGAAATCATTCTTTTTTATGTTTTTTTTGAATGTCGCTTGTGCTGAACTTGTTTGAGAGTTCTTTATAGATCACTCCGACTCGTTGATTGCGTTGGAAGTAATTGTATTTGTTCATTGTTTCAGTTACAAACTTTTGAGATTCGTAAACATCATAATAATTTAATTATATAAATAAACAGCCATATCTACGCCGTTCTATATTATTAGACCTCAGTCTATTTTTTTAAACCTCAGTTGGGCCAAAGTACTCGGAGTGAACCTTTTGGACGGAGTTCTTTGCCAACTCCTCTCTGACGAAGTTCATGTAGCTGCTTGGACCAAGCAAGTAAACTTCCTTGTTTGCAAGCTCCAAGTTGGAGATGTCTTGAGGTGTCAATTTGGTCTCAATGTACTCCTGGACGGTGAACTTAGGGTACTTCAGCTTCAACTCAGACATCCACTCACCAAATGGACGGTGGGACTCGCCTCTGTTGGAGTTAAGAAGAGTAACGCTCTTGTTGTCAGCCAAACCCTTCTCGATGATGGAAACCAAAGGTGTGATACCAATACCTCCAGCAAAGATGACCATGTCCTTGTCGGTCTCTTGGTAAATCAATCTACCGGCAGGAGGAGCGACAAGAATGGTGTCACCAGTCTTCAACTTCTCGTGGATGTGAGAAGAAACGACACCATCGCCGACCTTTCTGACGGAGATTCTGTATTCGTTGTTGTGTGGAATGTCAGAGATAGAGTACTCTCTGGACTTCTGAATGTCAGAGTCCTCAGTGATAAATCTGAAACCCAAGTATTGACCAGACAATGGCATGCCGATCTTACCACCATCCTTAGGGGTGAAGTAAACGGACTTAACGTCAGCGCACTCGTCCACCAACTTGGTGACAGTGAACTCTCTGAATCCTTGCCATGGCTGCTTTTGGTACAAGGAATGCTCGGCATCAATCAAGATCTGAGCCAAGTTTCCGTAAGCGGTCACCCAAGCATCAACAAACTCCTCGGTGGCGACTTCTGGGCCCAAGAGGTTCTTGATGGTGGTAATAAGGGAGTTACCGACAATAGGGTAGTGCTCGGCCTTCACTTGCAAACCGACGTGCTTCACGACGATCTGTTCAACGAAGTCGTGCAATGGAGTCAAGTCGTCGATGTTCTTGGCGTAGTTAAGCAAGGCAAAGGCCAAAACCTTTGGCTGCTTGAATGTCACCTGGTTGGAAGCATTGAAGAATGGCTTCACTTCGTCGTAGTTGTCAAGCATGTAGTTGTAGAATTGCTTGGTCAAGTCAAGTCCAGACAGCTCCAACACAGGCACAGAGGCCTTGATGTAGTTCTTTTGAGCATCGGTGAGCTCTTTGATAGTGTAGACTTGAGGAGCAGTGGCCATGTTGGATCTAGTAAGGGAGAATGACCTGGTTAATGATTTGAAGGTCTTAGAGAGGTTATTGTTGAATCTCATCACGGTCCGTATGCAATTGGAGCGGCGGCTGGCTTCCTATTTATACTCTCCAACCTGGGGCTGTGGAAACACGGGTGCCTCAGGTCCTTCAGTCATCCATGGGGGGTGTTATTGATGGGCGGAATCGGTTGCAAAATCCGAGGAAATTGCGTGGGCCTGTCTATACGTAGTTCTTTAGTCTTCCTACAGTATTTTCGGTATACAAAGCAGATATTGTGCATACAAATACTTCTTTGCGCACGGCTGCTTATGTGCGCTCGCCGTTTCTTGCTGACTCTGCTCGTTGTGGCCTGATGAGAGCTCCGTAATTTGCCGCCAGAACCAATACATCACCAATAATAATAAGAATCTGGCTAGAATCGAGAGTGCGGGGCGTACTTTCCATCATATTTTGTCTGGGGTTAGATGAAGAAATTGTGGCCCCAGGTTTAATTCGTTGGAGGGGTTTCCAATAATTGTGTCTGAATTCCCAATAATTGTATCTGAATTGGTTCCAATGCAAGCCCTGAAGAATGTATGGTGGGTATAGATGGCTTCCACCGGAAAAATGCAGCTCGGATGCTGGCAATGTACTAGCAGATGACAGCTGACGTACAGGAATTGGCACAAATAGTTGGGATCAAAACGAAATGACTGGGGGAAAAGTTTAATTGGGTGCTGTCAGAAGGTTTGTTGGTGTGGAGTTCATTTCCCTCATGTCATCCCACTTCCACTGGCCTGATCAAGGCGGGAAATAACGGTTTTTGGGCGCGACTGCCAGGCCTGGGCTTCAAAGCGAACAGCCAATAAGGACACCTTTTTTTGTCATGACGGGGTACAAAAGTTCTCATATGGTACTAATGCCGGAATGAGGAGTGGACCTAATTTGGCGATGTGCATCCGGGGAGTTACCTTGAGTTGTGGTCAGACATTGGAGAATTATTCAACGCGCCACGAGGCTTTCGCGGGGTTATCGGTATGGATCTCGTATAGTTCTCAGGGTTATTGTTCTTTTGATCTATTCTGTTCGTGGCATGAGTATGCGGGCCAGAAATATACGAGCTGAGTGATGGCATGTGGCTATGGAGACATTTACCTGAGAAATAGGAGTTAATTAGGCACAAGTTTTTCTGGTCAACTTTTCTTTAGGATTCGGTAAGAATTTGCTCAGACTTCTTAAACTTGAACATGTCTATACGATTGAATGACTGACTACAATACAAAAGATCTCCAGTCCTAGGAATATAGTAGATCTCATCTCTGAAACAGTTTGAAATACGCTTAATTCAGCACTTATTAGTCTACGCCATACCCCCATTTTGATATCTTTATTATCTACTTAAAGTAAAGCTGGCCAGTGGCCTGAACATGCTCTGAAAAGAGGTCTCGAGGAGCATAGTTCAGAAAATCTCAACATACTTTAAGCTGATGTGGATGGCCCATCATACAACAGACCGTACTTACGCTCCGTGGTCCATCTAATATATACAAGTTTCTCTATCTAAGAGCTGATAGCGTCCTGAAGCGCTAGTTTTCTGGAGTGTGTATCGAAGTAGGCACGCATATCATCGAAAGTTTTGTCCGTAGGGTCGAGCTCCATGGTCTTTTTGTCCTTGAAGACAACTTTAATGATTGGTTTCTCAGTAGAGTTGTTGAGGAGCTTGCAGTCCACCTGACATCCTGATTTCAGTAGAGTAGGAATTCTTGCGATGAATAGACGGGCTGGCTTAGCAGTGGCCGTGAACGGATCGAATCTAGCCGTGACCTTCGTGAAGTATTTTGTGATCATTGGGAGGGTTGAAGGTGAAATTTTTCGCTTCTGAGCCGCGACTTGTGGAGAAAAAAAGTACTTCCAAACTACTAACGATGAATTTTCGAATACACAGAATCAATTCAAATAATTACATTGGTTTTTTTTTTTTTTGATAAATACTTGTTCAAAGATTTGCAATGGGTTGTGTTTGACTTTGCGGAAAGACGAATCTAGCGCTTGTATTAATAGGTTGACGTCTAGCATCAGGTTGAGACCTATCTCTAATTTCATTAAAAAAAAATTCAATAGTAGTTCATTTATTCATCTAATAGCTTTGATGCGGTAGAATACTTCACTTCAAATGGAGATATCAAATGGCCTAGAATAGTCTATGATCATTTCTGTGCATCAAGAGAAAATTTGTATGTTCTACAGGAACATCAGCTTATCCTTTGTAAAAATAACAGGCATCAAAAAACTCGATCTCAAGATCGATGGTCTTCTCAAACCAATGGGCGATCTTCTCGGTATCCTCACTAATAGCAGCCACTCTCTCAAGCTCGCCTCTCAAGAACTCCACCCAGGCCTCAAAATCTGGACCGTAGTGGAGATCAACCCATTCTTTATGTTTGTATTGAAGACGAGACAAGTCCTTTGTCTTTGTGTTGTGAACAACCCATCCTAGGTAGCACTTTTCCAGGACGTACAAAAATGTGATCAATTCCTCGTAGGATCTCGAGTCGCAAGCCAAGTAGTGCAATACATCCAAATATTTTTGAACAGCAGGAAGTGCTGGAGGTGTCTCTTTCAACATCAGAGGCACATATCTGTTAAGCTGTTCTCCAGACTCTTCACGGAGCTGGTTCATACAGTTGACAAAGTACGAGTATTCGAAGTTGCTGATAAAACCAATTTGCTTTCCTAATGTCACACTAGCAGCAGGGACTTCACATCTGGCAAGAGCATTTCCGAAGAATCTCAAACCAATTTCGACAAACTTGAGATCTTGGACCAAATATGTGTATAAGATGTGGTCTGGCAAAGTACCATCGCACAATTCATTGGTCAACGGATGCGAAACCGAGGCTTGGAATTTTTCATTGAATCTCTCAAGAAGTTGCTCTACAAATCCCATTATTCTATGCAAATTGTTGATCTTCATTTGGTTGGAAAGTTCATCCTCTTTATTATTGGCAGTATGCGCTTATAGGTTCGCACCCTGCGGGCATTTGGATCACAGAACGTAACTCTATTTGTCAGAAATCAGATCAAACCTTCAATTAAGAAATTCGGCATACTCTTTCCGATAAGGGGGTTGAGGGGTGGCTGGAGAGGATCGCGTGTGAGTCTTGGCACTGCTCCTGTTCACTAGATGGGTATGAGGTCTGAATCCTTCAGTGAGTTGACGAATATCAATCATGCATGGACTTTTTGAAAATATTTAGCTATGGGCATAATATTGAGGTCTTCCGTGAGTTTTACATCTCAGCGGGTTGATTGTTCATTCTATAGCTAGATTGGGTAATACCTAACTAGGTATAACCTCACGATACAAAAAAGAGACGTGGAAATCCTTTTTAAACTTGAGAGTGGACTCTAGCACCTGTAAGTTTTCCGCGCTGGTCACCAAGACATCTTCTTTTTTGGAACGAGTGAACTTGCACACCTTTGTGTAGTATGGAACCAAGTCATGTTCAGCTATAACTACGCAACAAACAAAGAACTGGGGTGCTCTTTTGTCAATGGCAATAGGAGAACTTCGATCTGCAAAAAACTGCTCTATAGTATACTCTAAATATTTTGTACCCATCCGCTTCCCGAAAGCACAGAATCCTGTCAATTCGTAATACTTGGCGCCTGGGATCTCTATCGTTTGATCTACTAAGTGTTGCTCCAGGATCTGATACCCTGCGACTGCGAAAACACGGTTTTGCACTTCCTCGTCAATATGCTCGTTTGGTTTTAGAAATGTGTAAGTTACGTTCTGGGGCTCTAATTCTCCAAAATACTCCAAGATCTTTGGTGGAACATCAGAGTCCTCGCAGTGGGATTTAGGAGAAATGTCTGCATTGAACCTACGACGATATCCTGTTTGGGTCTCAATTTCACTCCATATCTGCTTGTTGCCCAATAGTAATGCGTACACGAAGTCTCCGTCTTCCTTGACATGGAAACTGTTCAATAATTCAGATGGACATTCGATCCTTGGAGACGCAACGATATCGAACCGGTCGCGGGCTTTCGAGTAGCCTTTATTGATTATTTCAGTTAGTACTTTAAAGTGATCTGGCCCTTGGGAGCAGAAAAACCATTCGCTTGAGAGAAATACAATCTCGTACAGCATTGACCTGTAGATGTAAAAGATAAGATAAAGCTGGGGTCAGATCGGATCTGACGATGCGAGAAGCGCAAAAAACAAAAAGGGATATCATTGATTGGGAGGTGAAAATCGAAGGTATTTCGAAATTTGGTTACGTGAAAATGCAATTTTATTTTTTGTGGTATAAATACAAATGTAGTTACATGTGTTCTGTGTTTTGTTGTGAGTATCGATTGCAACCTCAGAGCCGATTTGCGATAAACGCAAAAGCGGGTTTTTACTCGAGAAGCCAGCAACATTATGCAGCTATTCGGACACCCAAATGAGAACACAATGTAATGTCTCACAAGAAGAGCCTCGGATCAAATCATGTCTCTGGCTGCCCTGCCTCTGGCTGCTCGTTCGGGACAGAACCCAGAGCTCCGCTAAGTTCAACTCCGCCGCTGCGGCCCAATCGTCTCTTCTCTAGGTAATCATCATATTTATCCTTTTTCCTGGCAAGGAGGTGCTTGAACGCGAAAAATGCAATGGGGAGGTACGCAATCAAGCAGCCATCCAAAAACAACTCGTAGACATGATGTTTTTCGTAGGTTCCACTCAAGAATATCAAAATCATCTCGCTCACAATTGCAACCGGTGCTGTGATGAAGAAATGGAGATGGTGCAATCTGAAGAGCCACATCGGCGAAGAATGGGTTTTCACCTTAAATGCATAGTAGGTACTGTCGATCAAATTCAGTATGCACCAAGTCAAGATCAACGTCAGATACGATGTGTGTTTGGCGATTTTGGGATGTGGGTAGATGACACCGTAGCAGATCCAGACCATTCGAGCTGCGTTGAACAAGCCCCAGAAATCGCTGCTCTTGTGGTTTTCACGGCCCATCAAATTCACCACGAAAAATGTGACTAGCGGCAACACGGCCACAATATGGAAGAAATCGGCAATTGCAGCGGGAAGAAACCGTCTTCCCACCAACGGTAGAAGAAGCAAAAACCGGCCAAGGCAGCAAAACCACAATGTGCTGGAGAGAATGTTGCATACAAATACCGCTCGCAAGCCTCGTGAAAGTGGATAAAGGGCCATGGTGGAGGAAGTGGCTGTAATGAAAAAGGTACTTAGAGAACAGACAAAGGGTGCACTACTAGCCGTGTATTCCCTGTTTATAAATACCTGGGGTAAAACGGTGGTGGTTGGAACGTGATTAAGGTTGAGTCTGGCGAAAGAAATGAAGAAATTTAATCAAATTTAATCGCATTACTTGTGAATAAATTAAACTCTTTCTTCTTATTTTTTTTTGTACGGAGAGTACGCGTCATTAGATTGTGTTGGACCAATTGACAAAAGCCAATACCACCGGCTTGGCATTGCCAATCCAAAATTAGCTTCAAGGTATGCGAATTGAAACATTTGATGGATTTACATTATAAAAATACATTGAAATGTCAATTGAATATAAATCAGCTATTTTCCCCGTTTCTGTAGTAGGTGTCTCCCCCAAATTAGCCGTAGCTTCCAGTAGTAACTATTACAGCGATGAGGTTCTTCTTCCCGGTGTTTCTACTCGTGCTTTTCACGTATGTGGCAGCCAACTGGACACCTGAGGACTATGAGATCTTCTCCCTCAATGACAAAATTAAGAGCGATCTTGGCTCGGAGGCCACCTTCTATTCGTGGCTTCAGCTTGAAAAAGCACACAGATCTTCCGTAGCTGAAATCAACAAGGCCTACAAGAAGTTGTCGCGGGCATTGCATCCTGATAAATTCAGCAAGAAATCACGGTCGCAGAGAAAGAAGGCGGAGGAGCGTTTTCAGAGGCTCTCGTTGGTCGGAAATATTCTTAGAGACAATTCTTTGAAACAGAGATATGACTTCTTTCTCAAAAAAGGTTTCCCAAAGTGGAAGGGTACCGGTTACTATTATTCTAGATTCAGGCCCGGCTTGATTTTCACCGTAATCGTCTTGTATGTGCTTGTAAGCTCGTTTCAATTTGTCTCGTTGAGAATCAATAGGAAGCAGGACTACCGCAGGGTCGTTGAGTTGAAAGAGCAAATCAAGTTGCAAGCTTGGGGCGGCTCCTATATTCCTCCATCTGATGGTTCGGCTCGTAAGGTGCAAGGACCTGGGGGACTGGAGTTCATTGTGTCTGCAGTTGGTGACATCTCTTTGATTGAGCGCGACGCAGACGGGAACCAGATCTTGAATTTATTAGATGAGAACGATATCGACGTCAACCCAGGCTTCCGTCTGTCTTACTTTTACAGACTACCGGTCGGGTTGTGGAATTTGACTGTGGGCAAGATCACTGGTTACACCATTGATACTACAGTCACCTTTGTCAACTCAAACAAGAAACTGGTTGAAACACCAGGCGAATCCGAGAGCAAAAAATCTCTGAAGAAAAAACTGGCGCCAAAGGGCGAGAGAGTTGAGCTTCCTAATGGAAAGGTCATCTATACTAGAAAGAAGAAATAGATCTGATAGAAAGATTGAGCTAGAATATTCTTCACAAAGTTGTAATTATGTACAAAAATTGTATTTATTGAAATGTGCTGTGGTCGTCATTCGTAAGAGTTCTAGATACTAGAACTTTAACTATGATGTTTTGGCATCCGCCTGAGCTGATTACTGTCCTCGTCATCTTCGGATGAACTTGATCCCAGAAGGTTGTCAAGGATTTCCTTCTCCTCATGAAAGTCTGATATGTTGTTTTCCTCGAAATCCTCGTAGAGAATGTCATCATTGGCAAATTCCATCTTGGGGGACATGTTTTCGATAGAAACTGCGGGTATATCTGAGAAGGCGGTTTTATCATCAATGGCTAGATCAAAATCTTCTTCTTTTGATTCCGGGACTTTTTGCTTTACGAATTCATCGTGATTCTGGCTATCGCCCAAGATAATGGCTGTTTTGTGCTCTTTTTGGGGATAATTATCCATATCCATGTATCCTACTGTCGAGGTTTCAAATCCATAATTTTCGTCATCTCTATTGCCATCTTCGTCATCGAATTCTGAATATTCAGGGTCAGTGCCGAGAATCACGTTGTACAATTCCCTCGTCTTGAGCAAGATTTCGGATACAAACCATTCCCAGTCATCGGTGCCGACAGCTTCCACAATTATGGGTGAGATCAAGGCTGGCTTGTATAGAGTTGTGAACTTCACGACTTCTTCACTGACAAGTATGAGGTGTCCCATATATCCTGGTCTTGGCTCGAGCTGCGTCCGAAAGGCTGAGACAATTGTTTCGGTTATATGACATTTACTAGCCTTGAAAAGTTCGACAATAAGAAATGAATTGTAGGAGTTCAATTTTCCATTGAAAATTTGTTGGATGAGGTCGAACACCACATTGTGAAAAAAGTTATGCCATGGGTATTTGACGAACTTGCTGACAATTGAGAGGAGCATGCCAGAGTCAATAAGTTTCATCTTGAAAAAGTCACCGACACATGGATCAAACTTGAACGACTCTTCGCGTTGTTCACTAACGAACGGGTTCTCATTCGAAACGGCAGGTTCGTCATCGTCCGAGTCTTCATATTCAAGACTTTCTAATATATCTCGACACAATTGATCGTCATTGGCAGATCCCGAGAGAGCGTGGAGTGACCGTTTCGAAGGCACTCTTTTCGGTCTATCAGTGTCAGCTTCCACTAGAGATACATCATCCAAACCACTGGTTACATCTGAAATGTCTGTACCTTTTAGTAAAGTGTCAGCAAAGCCAGAGTCTATACTCTCACTTAAAGCAGCATTTATACTTTTTGCTTGGAGAGCACGCATCTCATCCCTGACACATATGAGATATGCAATTTTGCGGGAATTGAGAAGAATCATGTTGGAGCAATGGAGTAGTTCGGCTACAAGCTCCGAGATTTTGAATTTTGTGATTCCAAGAATTGGAGTTCCGGCCTCGCCGGCAGGTTGTAGATCTGCCTCTATCTCCATCAATTGAACAAGGCCATCGAGATTCTTCGAAAATATTTCCAACAAGTCCCCAAGGAAGATTGGATCTCTCACACCGGGTGGATTTTGTTCGAAATCTTTGAGCCAATGGAACATCACCTGAACATTGATTTCTCCTGTGCCGTCAACATTACTCTGCAATTGACTGCTATACGTACCACAGTTCAAGTCGTAGTCAGAATTGTTTTTTCTTATAAGCTCGATAAGAATGGCCACACAGTTTGCAATTCCATGCTTGTTGCTGTATGTGATGTCAGAATTTGTCGGTGAAGGCACTCGAAAGAACATTATATCGTCTAACATTGATTGAATTATCGGAGGAGACGCGAGTTCCCTGATAAGTTGATTGGGCCCGATGTTTGTTTCGAGATCAACGGCCAAAGTAGCGTTCGATGACACCGTGACCAATGCTTTGACAAACTCCGTCGTTGCAGTTTGGCGAAAAAGGACTGTGGTGGTTGGAGCAAACACCGATCCCTCGCTTTCGAACAGGGATATGTCGGGTTTTAAGATATCAATGACCTTGGGAATCAATTGCTGGCGTGATAACACCTCCAAGATTCCTGATGGAGAATCGGCCTTATCCGTCTGGATTATTTTTAGGAAAAAGTCCATGATGAGAGGGATTTCCACTAAACCCAAGAAAGTATCAACCAAGTCGTCTTGCTTTCTGATAAAATTAAGCAACTCAATGCTATTGGTTTCCATGAAATGGTCGAGTATCTGGATGAGATATGCTACCGATGGCAGGTTCTCCTGTAGATCCGGCATTGACAAAACCAGCCACAACTTGCCCATTAACGAAGGTGTCTCGATAATACGATTGGAGATGACCCACAAGTCGGCTGAGAGAACTTCTGCCGAGCACTGGATAAATCGGCGAGTACGCTCCTCTTTGGGCTCACCGCCATCTATCGTCGTGTCATTCAGAGTTACAGGGGGTTCATCTGCGAGCGGTTCGTCTACGGAAGAGTCTGATTCTACGTCATCGCCTGCGGCACTTTCCTTGAGCGAGAGCTCATGGAAGTAATGTACACTGAACACAATGTAGTCCAAGAATCCGTTCAAAATATGCGGCTGCAAAAGCAACTCTAGAAGTTTCTCCTCGCGCGCGCTCTTCAATAGTGTACTGCCGCCTCCATTGGCGTCTGTGCTGCAGCTTCCCACAGATAAGGTATCTGAGTTGGCTCCCGAATGTAGCGACTTGTTCTGTGCTTCGTTCTGCAACAGCTGGACAAACAGAAAAGTGTTCTTTTGCTTTTGTTTGGATGCGAGGGTCTTGAGCTCCTCCAAAAACTCCTGCTGGAGATTTCTGTCATCCATAAGCTGGTCGACGGTGATCAGCGACGCATCGACAATTGAGTCCAAGAACTTCTGGAGACTGCTGTTGGCGCTATATGAGTTTGAAAATGGCCAGAATGACATGGCGAGGGCGGCCAGTGGGCGGGATCAGAATCTATTGGCGGTACGTGTTTCGACCAACGAATGTCCAATTGCGACGCGGAATGGTAATAAAACAGCCCAAATTGGTCTTGGCGGGTCGTTCGATTGGAACACTATATTAATCGGTTGATCGCTGGCGGTCTCACTCCGGCGGGGCAGATATGAATTGGGAGTTTTATTGTTGGTGTGGAGCCGCTATCTATGGCACTGTATGCAGCAGGATTGGAGTCGGCGTTGGTGATACGAGAGCTCCGAAAACCGAAGAAGTAATTGCGCATTCTAATAAATTCAATCGAAACGAAATAATTTAAAACAAGAAAATGAGAAATTTCAGAGTTAATTCTATTGCCGATCGATATGTATTCTAGCTAATCAATAGTGGCCATCTCCTCCGAATATGCAATCAATTTATCGAAATCTTTGAGATATGTATCGATAATCAGAGCAGATATTGCTTTGACAGTCTGCTCGCATGTCAATGAATTTTCTAAGATCCAGTCCTGAATTGACATGCTCTCCTCTTTCTCTGGCATGGCGGCTATAAACTCGGTTAAATAGCCGTCAGCATCGTTGTGTAGCTTGAATTTAGTTGCGGAAAGCTCGCTCATGCGTTCAATTGCCTCCTCTAGTAATCTAATTTGTGACTTGGCAAATTCCAAGTTTATGTGTGGGAATGGAGGCCTTGCACTTTTGGATGTCTCTATTGCGCTGGCAGTTGTAGACTCTCCTTTGTGAGGTGTACTTGCCTCCACATTGTCAAACGAAAGTCTTGAGAAGCTTGCTTCTGATTTGGTGTGATTTTGGGCGGCAAGGTCCGCCATTTCGTTGTTTTGGTAAATGTGTCGACTTGGCGGCGACGGAGATTTCTCTTTAGCATTCGATTCAGGGCTCCAAGACTTCGCTAGCGCTGCTTTTTCATCTTCAGACTCATTTGCTTTTTTGATCATCGATTGCACTTTATCCACATCTTCGAGGTGAATGGATCTTTTTCGAGCAAAATTCTCCGAATTATGTAGCAAATTGCCGTCCAATGGTGCCTCAGGCGCACATTTCTTTGTATTGTAGCTCGTTTCGAGTTTTTCCGTTGCTTCAATTTGGTCACCATGGGCACTGCTATCTCTTTGAATAGGGTCTCCTGCAACCACGCTAACCGTCTCAGATACCGGTGCATCAGACCTCTCGACGTCAAGTTGTATTTTGAGGCCAGTATCACTTGCAGAATCAACACTCTTCTTCATTTCTGAGCTAGCTCCTGCAATTTTTGGGGTCAGCGCAGTCAGGTTTTCTGATTGGACCAATTCTTTGGAGGGGGTAGTAGTTTTACCTATAGAATGCTCGTCAACGAATTCAAAATCCATTTCTTGCAAGTCATTCTGGTAGTCTCGATAAGAGGATGGTGATATAGCAAGTTTTTCTCCCATATCCTCCTCTGTGTCTTTGATGATGCTGAGATCATCTGTTTTTTGTGAATTGAGATTCTGCTGTGAATCATTATTTAACGAGGTTTCACCATGAAGTTTTTGCATCGAGGTTGAACCGGCACTTGCATCCTCTGCTGGTGTTTTGAGTTTCAACATTTCGATCTTCTCACTGAGTCGTGGTCCATTTGCCAATTTCAATGGTGAGTTTTCAAGGATTATACTGTCAATGTTGAATACTTCTTCCTCTTCATTGAGTTGCAGTCCGCTCGTAGTGGTGGCGTCTTCTAGTTCTGGAGTTTTCGACTCCTCTCTTGGTTGAGATTTGGCCTCAGACATGCTAGTTTCTTTCATACTTCTTCCATTTGAGGTATGCTCTCCAGCACTCAACTCCTTTCCCAAACTCTCTCTCGCCACCAATTTAATTGCTGGAATGTTGCGAGGGGGTGATTGAATTTCGAGATTATTTTCTGGCGATAATTTAGCGCAGGGTGTTTTGTGATCAGAAGGCGGAGAAATTATTGGCGTGGCCGAATTATCCTTTTCTGTAGGGTGCTTTTCACTCGAATCGGGACCAATTATACTAATCTCCTGTGGCCCTTTACTGTCAATCTCTTGAACAGAAGGTTCATTTTGTTCTTGAGTTGCCTCAGTAGGGGCTTGCACCTCCACCAAACTTTCGTCTGAAGGCAAGATTCTGGATTGGGTTTGTGCTGCATTCTCCAATGCTTTCGGCTTGAAAACCTTCAGAGGTGTTAGAGTGATTTTTTCTGCTTGCCCTTGCAATAACTGCGAAGGCTTGATGTTTGTTTCTAGAAACGAGAGATTATCCTCTTCGTAATCACCCAAGTTCTGGTTGGAGTTATCATAAAGGGAGCCAGAAGGTGAGGGTGCTTCTTTCTTTTGTACTACTTTAACTTTTTTGGCCTTTTTAGGCGAATTGAGAATTCGCTCTAGATCGTTTTCTGTCATACCGAAATCATCATCGTCATCAAATTGAGACACTCTTTTTTTGGACACCTGAGTTTTCCGTTTTTTTGAAGCAGGTGTCAGAGGCTTGACAATTGAATTGTTTCGCTTCTCAGGAATACTTGAGTGAGAGTCATTTATATGAAAAGATGGGTCCGAATCGAGCTTTTCAGGTGAATCATGTTCAGATGTATTCTCTGATGCAGACTCTTCATAGCTCTTTTGACTGTTAGAAGTAAACACTGATTTCAGACTCTCAGAAATAGTGCCGAGATTATCTTCGGGTTTTGCTTTCGAATGCTCAATCTCCTCTTGAACAGTTAGCCGCAGCTCTGTTGATTTTTTCCACAGGAATGAAGTTCTTTCTGGTGATTCTGAACGCATGCTCTTTTTGGGTTGCCGCAGCAATTCTGTTTTTCGTTGATCTTGCTTCAGTCGACGACTAAAGCGCTTAGGTAGAAAATCCTTGCCCTCGAAAATGGTACCACGCTCATGGTCTTGCAATTCTTCTATTGAAAAGTCAAAAGCGTCCTTGACAGGCTCATCACCTTTCAGTGATGTTGTGGTCTCGGTCGGGAGAATGGAGGATGTCTTCTCCAGTGCTGTGCTGGTTTTTTGTGTGAGCACCGCGTCTTTTGTATTATGCGCATTTCTCTGCTCTTGATATTTCTCTAGGAAGTAACAATACTCGAATCTATTCTTAATGTGCTCGTTCATTGGATCATCATCAACACTCCAATCCAGGAGGGGACAGTCACAGTACATACAAATGACTCGGTCATCATCTGTTTCGACTGGGGAGTAGTAGAAGCCCGCTTCTGCTAATTGACGACTGGTGACATTCGAATTCGGACTTGAGTCCAATTTCCACAAAGTCTTGAAGGTGCTCACTCGTAGTTCGATCGATTCGCTGGAGAATGGATCTGCAAAAGCACTGCCAGCTTTCTGAGCTACGCTGGGCCAAAACTTTGTCTTGTCACCTTCTTTCAAGAATCTTTCGAGCCACATTGTGATCCTGGAGTATGGGCATAGGGGGTGATTCTGATGATGTAGCTCACAAATCGAATCGATATCTCCATAGTTATTTTCTCTCTTACCACACCAAAAGCAAGTCACTTGATCTAAAGTTGCTCTTGTGGGTGTATAATAGAATCCTGAGTCGGCCATGTGGTTGGCATCGAGGGTGCGATGGCGCCATTTTCTCAGGGATTTAGAGTTTCCTATAAGAGCCCCATCTACAAATGTCGCTAGTCGAACCGTCCGGTATTGTAGGTCGGTGCGAGCCGACTTCGGGGGCATTGGATAATTGGGATTGGTAGTGATAAGTTAATGTAAATATACGGTATATGGGACTGATGGTATGCATCTGGGGAAGAACATTCATCAGCGAGAAGAGAAATCAGAGACATTTATATTTTTGAAATTATATAAGGCTCTTATCAATTTTCTTTTAATCGTTCACCGGCCTTTTGCTCGATTATTGAAATTGGACTAGGTATGCTTTCAAATGTAATAGCTCTTTATATTGGCTTTCTCGCTTAAACGAGAAATGAGTTTCTCAACAACAATTGTCACAGTATTAATTCCAATGCAGCCTTGCCATTGCCACCTGTAGCTCCTTTAATTCGGTAAGTATCAGTACTTATGTCTCCCCTCACCCAAAGACCATGATAAAGATCCACAGTCGCTCAGTATCACTATGAATCCCAATTCAAGGTAACTAAGAGAGTAAGGCATTAATTTGATCAAGCAAGCTCTGAATGTTTACTTCGAGATAAGAAGACAGGTCATTTTCTGCAATGAAGAGTTAGCTTCAGTTCTATGGTGCCTCTATGAAGCAAAAAAACAGGTACTAATATTGGGAAATCTGTACAAAAGTCCTTCTTTAAATAAACTTGACACACAAAAATTAGAATTCGAACGATTGAGGGATATCAGGCAGATAATTGAGACTTTGATTTTGCTTTCGGAAAGACCAGTTGCCCTTCAGGTGAATATGATGACATGACATATGTGACTACAATCTAATTATTAACTTGGAAAATACAAGAATTTTTCTCTACCAACCGAGTAAAAATACTGCAAAGACTCAATTCTCTTTTCGATGGGGTAAACAACGTACACACACAAGAGATGAAAATTCGAAGTTCTCTCTACCAACAAGATAACCACTATTTATTGGTATTTGCAAGCAAAATCAACTATCAAGGGCAATCAGTTCTCTCATTTAGTCTTGTGAAAGTGACATTGCTTCTTTGCCTATAGAAGATCAATCGAGACCAGCTTTTCAAAATTCAGATATTTCGATTCACGATTCGGTCTCTGTGAAACATACGTACATATTCAAAGACATTTTTCGTCGTTCCATTAGCCGAAATCTCTGCAATAAATGTCCTCCGATTCTGGCATTGTTCATGAATTTATATGTAGGTATGAAACATTTGACTACAGGATGCCAAATGTAAAGTGGCCTAGAGTACGATTAATTCGAAAGATGCACGTTCTGAGCCCTGCAAAATCTGCTCTGGCTGAGCTGTGGGTTCCGTTGATCTTTAAGTGTGAATTGCACTTCCTCAGACAAAAAGACCGATGACTTCCAAAATAACTCTGATTACTCTAAGACCAATGCTCTAACTCTAGCAAAATGAGGGTCTCTCATTTACTCCGGGTCAGCTATAAAAAGTTAAGATTGGATCGCCGGTATGAATTGGTCTTCAACGTGTGATCTTTTCCTCCAGTCTCTTTTCGAAGACAAGCTGATTATTTGTTTATATATCCACGAATAAAGCACACGAGAAAAAAATAAGGTATCTACCAAAGTCCGGAAATCGCTTTTGCTGCAATGCTTGAATAAATTATTGCAATACAAATTCTACGGTATATCCACATGCATCTCACTGCAAAAATGAACTTATATTGAGTTGATAGATTTATCTTGTTCTCTGTGAATCAATGGTCATATGAACTAATTGAAAATGGAACATCAAGCGCCTGTCGGAGTGATTTGCATTTTGAACGCGATTCATATACGACGCTAGTTCCATGATTTAATTGATTAAATTGCTGACTCCTTGTGTGCAACACAACTCATGATCTGTGGCCAAAAGGTACTGCAATGTGAAATACATCCATCGCAACATCACGAGCAAGCGCGAGTTCAATTAAACTGACTGAATTCTTGGAACTTGACTAAAATCGATATTTGATGAACAGAATTCTAATCGTAATGTGTGTATTTAGTATTGTAAATGATAGCAATGGCCAAGGTGCCAAGGCATAGGATTGACATGTCCTACCGTCTCAGTCTAATTTAGTTTCATCTAAGCATGGCCAACCAAATACTGGATGGTACGCAAAGCCTCGTATTTCAATTCGTTGTCACCAGAACTGTTCTCCAAAAATGTCATGATCAAAAGCTTGTACTTGCCGCCCTTCTCAGTGTTCACGAAATTAATCATGTCAGTGCCTAATACCTTGATCAATTGCTGCAAGTCATTCAAGATAATGATTTTCGAGACAAGGTTCAATGAGGCATCTTCAGATGACAAGATAGCCAACATCTTCTTAACAATAGCATAGCCATTGTCCTTGAATTTGCTGGCGTTTTCTTGCCAAAAGTCAGTAGATCTATGGGTTGGAGAGGTCCAGCTCAACAAATTAGGATTCTCAATTTCCACCAAGTACTCGTCTAAGGAAGACAACTTGTTGGTGACTACCTCTTGCAAAGTATCATACAAGTAAGACAAGTCACTAGACAACTCCTCATCGGAACCGTTGGAAGCAAACTTTCTAGTTTGCACAGTCTTTATGACATTCAAACCGTCATGAAAGAGAACTAACTTGATGACACTGAATTGTTCTGCATTACTTCCTGTGACACTGATGAAGTTCTTCAATGTTGAAATAGCCACTCTGACGACCTTAAGCTTAATTCCGTCTTTGGAAATGGTCAACAAGTTGCCGATTAAGTTGGGGAAATTGTGGACAAGGACCTTGTTGATCGAAGCGTTGAAACTCAAAACCCACACCAAAAGCAAGGTGTTATATAAGAGTTGTAAGTTAGAGGCATTTGGTTTTTTGGCCAGAGCATCGATGAGTTCCGAGACGGACTTGAAATTGGAGACCAAATTGTGCTCCGCATACACAGAACGATAAGACTTATTCACCACGAGCTCTTGCAACAATTGGACGGCAATCAGTTGCAAATTGGAGTCTTGCGCATTTCCGATGAAAGTCTTGGAGCTGAGCAAGTCAAAAATCTTAATCAAAGCCTCTTTGTCGACTTCGGTCAGCTTGGTCTTGTTCAACAAAACAGCGACATTGTATATGCTCAAGGTCTTAATAAGCAGATCATTGTTGCCCAAGTGCTTAACAAAAGGGGCATAAGGCAAGGACTGGTCCACAGAAGACAACGCCAAAAGAGCGTCCAGAAATGACTGGGCCTCTGGGTCAACAAGCAAGTCATTGATCAACACCAACACGTTCTTGAGCAAGTCATCACGAGAGTTGACTTCCAATTTGTTCAACAAATTCAAAATGGTGCGCGCGTACAATTCTTGCGAAGCCAATACCGTCTTACGTTTAGCTTCGGCGTTCTGTGACTCCAACACCTTGATAATGTCAGCTTGCTCGGCAGTGATCACTCCCGCACGGGCCAAGCCTTCCCACGGGATGATTTTCTCCCGAATGAGCTTCTTGGAGTCAGCTAAGTCGTAGCTTTCGATCGACAATGGCGACTAGAGGTTAGTTTGGTTCAAGGAAGAAGAAAATGCGGAATGGCAAGACTGGTGTTGTGGGTATCGTGAACGCAGTGGAGATCAAATTCGTAGAGGCGTCGCTCTCCCCTATGCGGTTGTCGAATACAATGGTGAACATACTTGTGAAGACATGGCTGTGGGTTTATCTGAGTTGATCGAGGCTAATAATTAGACTCAACTGATATCGTGTGTGCACCGCACGACCCGATTATTGAATGCCAACAATATCTACAAATACAGTGAATGGGAAAAGATGAATTTGGTGCAAATTAAATGATTTAAAATTCCACAAAAAATTTAGACATTTTCTCAAAGAACAGGGTTCCACGGCAGTGATAGACCTCCTCTTCAGCAGAAAGGCTTTCATAACAGTAAGACTGGAAAGGTACACAACCAAATGGTGCTTCACATTGATAAGTTTATGGCCATTCAGTCTTCACTGAGAGTGAGAAAAAGATTGCAAAAAGAAAAGAAGCTCTGCTGGTCCCAGGAATCGAACCTGGGTTTGTTCGGCCACAACGAACTGTACTAACCACTATACGAGACCAGCTTCCTTGTGGAGTAAATCTGAGGTGTTTGATATAACCTTTTTTCTTTGTTTGTTTCGTGTGTCTTCCAATTGAGAGAATTTCTAGTTTTCTCTTAGAATTAAAAAGACCATCTCGCTAGTAGCAGTCCTTGGTCTGTTGAGTGTATATGTCGCCATCTGTATCGAAGGAGTATATCAATATTTTTTAAGACTTTTTGACTAATTAGCATTTCAAATCATAACAACAATTACACAAATAAGATCAAAGTACTCTTCAGGTTTGTGGAGGGATTTTCGGATTTTAGTAGCCTTTTGTAATGACTTGACCAATGTCAGATTTCACTACTATTTTACACACACCATCTCACTTGCGAGAAACTGGAAATTGAGAATTTTCAAATGTTTAAAATTTTAAAAACTTAATAGAATTGAGGACCAATTCTAATAAAATCCCAATTCATTATTTTTCTGATGAGTCTCAACAAGTTTGCTCAAGTAGTAGTTTAAGTATTAGTTCATGCTCCATGCTTATCCTTCACCCTCCACTTTTCGAAAGACGTTTTAGAATTAATTCGAATTTGAAATATCCTGTTTTTTCCAAATTAAAGTATGAAGTTTGAGTGAATATACGATACTGTGTTTCATCAATTAAGAACAATGGCAAGATCTTAGCATTTTTTGTTTTGTGATATTAGGATTCAATAGAAGACCTCGAGTATTCGATATGTAAATCGTCTACGAAATTGTGAAAATTAGACGATTGAAGAGTTTCTTGTCCAGATTCACTACCAACAATTTGGCAAAGCGTGCTCAAATAGACTAATTGACCTCTTTGGTATACCCAAACATAAAACACTTTCCAATAAGATCCAAGCCTTCAATAAGTATGATCTGAACAGTCAATCAGTACTGATTCAAATTAGCAGAATAAAAAAATTACCAAGAAATTGGAAAGAACAATTGTGAAAAAGAGATTCGGATCCTGAGTAAAAAAAAAAATGCTGGTCCCAGGAATCGAACCTGGGTTTGTTCGGCCACAACGAACTGTACTAACCACTATACGAGACCAGCTTCCGATGATGACCTTGAGACAAGAATGAAAGTAGTTTAGTTTGTATGATCCTCGTAATCATGAAGCAAAGATCCTCAAGTATCAAATTGGGATGACTGATTTTTTGGTATTTCATTTTTTAGTGTACACCGAGTGCAACATGTCATCAAAGTTTCAAAATGCACTCAATTTACACTCCAGAGCGATCAAAAGAACCAACCTGATTGCAAGTTTTAAGAGTGCTCGTACTAAATTTGTCTACAAAAAAGTGCTAAAACTGTTGGTGAGCGAACAATGAATTTGGCATGATCCATACTATACACTCTAAATACCACCAAATCAGTCTTGCTATACTCTGGAGAAGGCCAATTTTGAGCAACAGAGTATGAGAAAAAAACGAGAGGTATTCAAGAAATTAATATCAAACTCTTGGAACTTGACATTTGATAAGTAATTTCCCGCGATTGTATCAGAATTGTGCTAGGAATGACTGAAGATTGAGTACTCAGGCTTCTATTCGAAGATCAGACCCTAAACGAGAATGATTAAAGTCAAGGTTTAAAATTGGTCGCCATTAGTAATAGGTCCAGGAGAAGTATATATTTTACATGGAAACTCATATGGGATTTTATTAGTTTTCAAATGCGTTGATCTATAAGAATGAATGACAAACAAACTTAGATGGAAATTCCTGTCATGTAAATGTGCTGTAACTCATTTCACAACAAAGGCACTCTGGCCGAGTGGTCTAAGGCGCCAGGGTAAGGTTACCTTACCATACATTCCTGGTCTCTTCGGAGGCACGAGTTCGAACCTCGTGGGTGTCATTGTTTTTTAGTTTTTTCTCGAGCATATTGATCATCGAAATGCCGTTTTTTAACATAAACTTTATTTTTTCTCGTACTACAACGTTTAATTAGTTTGAGTTTTCTTGCCATTGCCATTCTTTTGCCTCTTTTTCAGTCGAGGTGCTAGGTGTAATTGAACCTCCCCCATCTTCCGCAATCGATCCATACTAACTACTACTTCACAATGGATGAAGATTACAGTGACTACTCAGGAGAAGAAGAGTTCCATGAAGACTCCTTGTCCAATGAGGAGTACGATGCATTATATGCTGCACTTCCAAAAGTAAAAGAGGCCTTGCTGTCGTACAATTCTGACATTCCTGACCTCGACATTAAAGAAGCATTGTACTATCACTACTTCGAAGTTGAGCCCGCTTGCGAAGAACTTCGCAGTAAGTTCCCCAAGAAAAAAGGTACGTATTTATTTCTTCTGTTTGATCCGGCCAATTCGAAGTTGATTGAAGATTTTGTGCCGATTACGCCACTTGGTTGCCACATAATCTCTGATTCCACTCAAGACCTCTCTACCCACTTCTCTCAACATTCTCTTTAATTCTATTTCTCTCTCTCTCCCCATTGTTTGAATTGCTCAGGTATCATCACTAAGGCTCAGATTGCTAATCGTCAGAGGAACCAACTCCAAAAATGTCCAAGCTTGCCTTACTAGCGAAGCAGAGACTGGAGGGCAAAAGCAAAGGATTGGCTGGATTGTCGCTGGCAGATTCCGCCACCCGGCTGCCCTCTAAATTGTCTCTTTTGGCAAAGTCAAGGGAAGGGAAAGGCATTTTAGGCGGTGCCTTGAATGTATCCGATAAGCCTTCGCTGGGACCGAAACTCATAAAAAAGAAAGGCGTTCTACCGACATCTGTGCCGAAAGTTGCTGCTCCTATCGAGCTGCCTTCTGTAGTGGAGAGTAGTCAAACAAGAAGGCGAAGGAGGATCAGACCGTCCTCTTCGGAGAACCGCGAAAAGGGATCTGAATCGATCTCTAAGGATCCTCCGTCGGCAACTGCACAAGAGCCTTCTCCTATGGACGAGCTATTGAGGGTTCTGCTCACTGTCGAAACTCGCTCACTTCAGAACAAACCGATCTGTGAAACCTCTGTTGCATTACTCTCCACAAAACGCGCATACCCCAATGTTGAAGAAAGTCAAAACAAACTTCGAAAATTGGCCGATAACATATTTCTTGCATTTACTAACAACGACCCCAATATAGCCAAGGCAAAAGCTAATTTCAACCGTCCGAGCCCCGACGACAAAGTCTTGGAGGCACAGAAACAAGCTTTTGAGCTGGATTTGAAAAAATTAAGCTTGAAAGAAGGAACTGTAGAGAAACGGTCAGGGACTGCGACTCCAGTTATTACTGAGACCAAACCATTTGTCAAACTCGACCTTGCCACGGAACTTTCAAAGTACGTTCAACCTCATAAATCGTTCGTTGTCATTGGGCATGTCGATGCGGGCAAGTCCACTTTAATGGGGCGTATTTTGTATGATACTGGCACTGTTGATGCCAAGACCGTGAACAAGTTAGTTAGAGAGGCAGAGAAGTCAGGTAAAGGTTCATTTGCACTTGCATGGTTATTAGATCAAACGACAGAGGAAAGATCCCGCGGTGTCACCATTGATATTTGCTCCACAACATTTAAGACGGACAACATAATATTCACCGCCATTGATGCACCCGGACACAAGGATTTCGTTCCACAAATGATCAGTGGTGTTTCACAAGCTGATATTGCTTTGCTCGTGGTTGACTCCATTAATGGTGAATTCGAAGCTGGCTTTGTCATGGATGGTCAAACCAAAGAGCACACGTTGTTGGCTAAAAGTTTGGGTATTGAACAAGTCTGCATTGCGATCAACAAGCTTGACAAGGAAGATTGGTCACAAGCTCGTTTTGAAGATATTAAAACCCAGCTCACACTTTTCTTGACAAGTAAGGATGTTGGTTTTCATGAAGAAAAACTTCATTTTGTTCCAATATCTGGCTTGTCGGGCACAAATGTGGTGAAGAATGATCGTTCAACTCCAGAATTTGCTTGGTACAATGGCCCAACATTGATAGGATGTCTCGAAGATATAAAGATCCCAGAATCACACATCTCGTCGCTGGATGAGTTACTGTCCGAGGAATTGAACTTATCCATCGGTGAAATTGTCGAGATCCTGTCTTCAGAATTTCGGGTGCAAGGCAAAGTAAGCCTGGGAATGATTCAAGCTGGTGAGACAGTTCGTTTCAATCCAACGAACGACTGTTTACAAGTTCAAGCTCTCTCTGTTCAAGCTAAAGGAGAACCTGTCGCCGTGCGTGGGCAGATCGTTCAATTGAGTTTCAAGACTGGTCAACTCAAGAACAAAAGCATTGATGACTTGGCTGTCGGAGATTTAATTCTGAACTTAGAATCTGCTGTGCGCCTGGTAAGCTCTTTCGAAGCATCAATCGTTACATTTCACATGGATAAGCCACTTCTTGTCGGAACTCCTTTTGTGCTTTTCCGTAACAATGCCTCTGTCTCGGCTCGAATTAGCAAGATTATCCTGATAGCAAACTCCAAAAGAAAGAAGATGCATTTGGTCTCGCAGCAGGAGGCAAAGGTTGAAATAGAAATTGTGGGTGATAGACTATTTCCTGTCGCAGAATTCAGCAAGAATAAGGCTTTAGGAAGGGTTGTTCTCAGAAAAGAGGGAGCTACTATCGCCGCCGGAACAGTACAGAGCTTGCAGAATGTAGCTTAATACCCTATAAACCGCATAATTCATGAATTATAGATACTATTTAATTCCAGATGCAAACGTTTATGAGATATAATCTAATAGTAAGAGGAGAAATCCAAGAGCGATGCAAGTGGCGACTATGAAATTCGAGCCTCTTTTGTTCCTATCGGTGGCTTTGGTCAAGGTTCGGTTTCCTTGTCTCAAGTCCAATTCAACCAGCTCTTGGTTGTCGATGAGGTTACCGATTTGTTCACCTTGAGTCTCCAAATGCGCTGTGAGCTCAGACTGTAATTTTATGATGTCTAGCATGGAAGTGTGTAGTTTCTCAACCTGCTTGAACTGGTTTTCTTTCGACAGTAGGAGATCTTGGTTCTCTTGGGTCAATTCCTGAAGCAATTCTTGGGTCAATTGACCTGTGCCACTATCTCCTGATGAAGTGTTTTCAGACACCTCCATTTTAAACTCGGATTTAAAGTTGTTGTACACATCTAGGTCTTCTGAATCATCTAGGTTTTGGAAATGGAGCAAGTTAAGTTGTCGTTCACGCTCATAGCGTTGTCTCTGCATCTTTTCAAATGAAGAGTTGCATTTGTGCGTAGTTGTATTGAGGAATATTATCATTTGTGCTCTATGGGTTGAGAGGGTCTGGTTGTATAGGCTGGCATTGTCATCTTGTTCATCACCAAAAAGAGACAGAAAGCCACCGAAAGTTTTCTTCTGTGAGCTAGCTAGTTCGTTTCTTCTATTTTCGTATGTGCGGAAGAACTTGAGTTTTTCATTGATCTGATGGATTTTGATACGAAACTCCTCATCAATGCCGTTCTTCTCTTCGGCAGAGAGCCGCTTACTATCTCTCTCGTACTTGGAGAGCTCGTCATTGTTCTGAAGATATAGTGGCTTGATTTGGCTCACAAATGCAGCTAGACGTATGAGGTTATTGTAGACCTCATGACAGTCTTTCGTGAACGAGTCATTGACTAAATACGGCAATGGATCTGTGTTTTTGGATTGATTTAGTAACAGCAGTGGCAATTCTTTGGCCACAATCTCTACGCATTTGTTGAAGATGGGTGTCAAATCGGTCATGTTGCGTAGTAGAATGTGGAGTTACGTGAGAGTCCACGCGAATACACTTCTGGGAGGACGATGTTGAAATTTGGCAGTAAAATGGAAATTCACTCGGTGTGAGAGATTGAAATTTTATGAAGAAAGTATTGAATAATTAGGATCAGGAAAATGGATGTGCCAGTGTACATACCTTCTTGGTTGGTTGTGAAGTTTGTCTTGTACCACGTTCTCAACATTCACATAAGAATTCCATTGAATTTTATTGCAAATTCAGGCAGAGAATTGATTTTCAATTTTCTACTGAAAGTACAAAACAATTAAGTATATGAGTCCCTCCAGTAGCGGTATAGCTCGAGTCTTGTCATGTTCCATCAATTCATACAGGCCTCACTGATGTTAGGTACTCAATTTCTAGAATTGCACATCTCACTGGACAGGGTGTGCCAATAAATTCAAAAAGACTAAAGTTCTATCATGGGCCGCGTAGAAGCTCTAGAACTCAAGCTCGCCGAATTGAGCAAAAAGAAGTCGATCGCTCAGAAGGCTCTCCACCTCGAGGCTGCAAAACCCCCACTACCTCCAATATCAAAGGAGATTGAAGAGAAGGATCCCCTAGATTGGACAGCAGATGAGTGGAAGCGGAAAGACCAGTACCAGGAGCATGCAAAGAGCACGGGATACCGCAATGTGGGCGAACTTGCAGAGGCTACATACAAAAAGGAAATCTCCAAGAGACAAGTTGACCAAGAGCGGTATGAAAAAGTAATGCAACTGAACAGTGACGCATCGAGCTTTGATGTGTTCCTGGCAGCGGAGGATCTAGAAGCTATAGCTCAGGGACTACGTGAAGCTAGTGAGCGTCGTCAAAAACGTAGAAAGGTGGACGATGCTGGCCTATACATGAACGACAGGAACCGGCAATTCAACTTAAAACTTGATCGCGAGTATGGAAAGGGCAAGGATTGAGCTGAGTGACACTAATTGCTCTGAAATAACGTATGGGAACATGCTTGGTTATAATCTTGAGTAGCATCATGAAGAGTTCCAACAGATGAGAATTGATAGTTTGTGCGTGAGGACAACGGAAAACATGTTGGAATCTTTTTTCTGGACGAGATTATATTTGATGACTTCTCAAAAAATAGCTGATGGTACGAAGATCCCTCTCTTTCACATTTGCTCATCCCGTCTACGACTACGCAACAGACATCCACACGATCAATTGAAAAAACCATAAAACACTCAAAGTGCCTCAAAAACATGAGAACGTCTCAAATATTCTCTTTTGCTGGATATTTCTGTGTCAAGGCAGAGAGTCATTTTCATCCCGATTCTCTGTAATCGAATACCTCCAGCCTGCACCGTATCGGCTTTGTCAACTATACTCTTCCACCACCAAATGTTGGCTAGAGGAATTCTACAGCTGAGTCGACAATTCGCATCCCGGCAGCCCCAGATTCTTCTACGCCAGAATGGAATTGCAAAATTTGTGCGGCCGCTGATCCTTCGACCCACCTTAATGTTGGGGTTTCACTCGTTTAGCCGTCTGTATACCACACAAGAGCCCAAAAGGCTAGATAAAGAGAACAAACCCTCTACTAATAATGATCCCGAACCCAAGGCGGTGCCAAAATCTAATCTCATAAAGGAGGCACGTCGGTTGTTTGGTCTAGCTCGTCCGGAAGGAGCCACACTTCTAGCGGCGTTTCTATGTTTGATCGCAACAAGCGCTGTCAGCATGCTCCTCCCACTTCTCATTGGAAAAATCATAGATTCTGCAAAGGACAAGAGCAAGATAGCTGAAGAGAAGGCGGCAACTGGGGATGATTCGGAAGAGGACGACGAGGTAAAGATCCTTGGCCTCGCACCGCTCCCATTCTACTCTGGACTCTTGGTGATTTTTGTGGCAGGTGCAACAGCAAATTTCGGAAGAATTTATCTTCTACGAGTTGTTGGTGAAAAGATGGTGGCTCGTTTACGGTCCCGTCTCTTTGCCAAGATTATGTCACAAGACTCTTATTTTTTTGACATAGGACCTTCAAAAACTGGCATGAAAACTGGTGACTTGATTTCTAGACTTTCAAGTGACTCCCAGATAATCAGCAAGTCTTTGAGTGGAAACCTCAGTGATGGTGCCCGCTCTCTCATTTCTGGAACAGTCGGTCTTTCGATGATGTTCTGGGTTTCCTGGAAATTGACCTTGTACATGGGTCTATTGTTTCCTCCTCTTATCTTCATGTCTCTGGTATACGGCAAACGTATCAAGAGACTTTCGCGTACGATTCAGGACAATCTTGGCTCGTTTGCCAAAGTTCTGGAGGAAAAGCTCAACGCGCTCAAGACGATTCAGAGCTTTTCTCAGCAACGTGCAGTCATTCATGATTTCAACGATGAAGTGCGTCAAATTGTGAAAACTTCGATTTCCGAAGGTAAATTGAGTGGTGTTTTCTACGGAATCAACGGCTTCTTGGGTAATGCGGCAATCGTGGGGCTTTTGAGTGTAGGTTCGAATCTTGTTGGGAGTGGAGAAATAACCATCGGTGATCTTTCCACGTACATGATGTATGCCATCTACACTGGCTCTTCAGTTTATGGATTGAATAACTTCCACACCGAACTCATGAAGGGTATTGGTGCTTCTGAACGTGTCTTCGAAATCATGGATCTGGAACCTCTGATTTCGACTAATATCGGCTCAAAAGTCAAAAACCTAAGTGGTGACGTCGAGTTTAGAAACATCTCATTTCGTTACCCTTCCCGTCTTGATTCGCCTATTTTTACCAACTTCAATCTACATGTTAAGAAAGGAGAGCACGTATGTCTTGTGGGACCTAGTGGATCAGGAAAATCCACAGTCTCTCAGCTTCTTCTCCGGTTCTATGACCCCGAGCAGGGTGAAGTTTTGGTTAATGGAGAGAATATCAAAGACATGAACCTCAATTCGTACAGAAGTGCTATTGGATATGTTCAGCAGGAGCCAGTCTTATTTAGTGGAACTATACGAGACAATATTGTGTTCGGAAGACCAGATAGTACAGATGAGGAAGTTGAGTTGGCTGCCAAATTGAGTAATTCGTTTTCTTTTATCGACACCTTCCCGGAAAAGCTCAATACACTTGTCGGTCCACTGTCCAGTGATCGTGCACAATTGAGTGGAGGACAAAAACAAAGACTTTCGTTAGCTAGGACGCTCATCAAAAAACCACATCTTTTGATTCTCGACGAGGCAACATCTGCGCTTGACTCCCAGCTGGAAAAAATAGTGATGCAGAATCTATCGCTTCTAGCAAAAGAAAGCGATCTCACCATCGTTCTGATTGCCCACCGTCTAACTACCATCCAAAACAGTGAGAGAATTATTGTTTTAGACAACAAAGGACAAATTGTGGAAGACGGCGCCTTCGAAGAACTCCTTCAGAACCCAAACAGTGAGCTTAACAAATTGTTGAAGACCGGAGAGTTCGAAGACAATTAAAAACTACATAGCAGTAACAGAGTTATTCTGTCCCAAATAAATAATAGCAATGAAATTTAAAGATCAATCCATCTTTCGGCATGTTTCTATTCCGTAGATTCAACCATCTGATGTTGGCAATTACTTCGATGGTCTCGCTAAAATGCCCCTCTCTTGTATTCAAGACACATGCGCACATTGGGTTAAGCTTCGTGCACAATGTCCCAATTTACCCCAGATTAGCCTGCATAAACGAGCTGAGTTTTGCCTAATTTGAGCAAAGTATCTCCGAAATCTAGTTTGCAGCTACTTGTTTTAGTGGTAGAAGAATATTCAATCTGACATCTCAAAGTGATAGCTTACACTAGCGTCTGAAATATCGAGCGCCAAATATTCTCGTTCCAAAGCGGCTTTGGTCTAGAACGTCTCTCTTATCACATGTATCACCGCAAGAAGTGAAGAGTGGCGACGTTTTATATCAAGCTGACTTCAAACCAGATCCATGGCACAAAATCTTGCCCGCAAATTCAATACAAATTAAGAACATCCCCATCAATTGGTTGTGATAAGTAACAATGTCTCGCAAGGCCACACCCACTGACTGGGAGACAAAGCTTTGTAAAAAGCTAGGTGTGGAGTATAGCACAATTGACGAGACGCACAAGTTCCTCTCCGAATCACTTCCGTTCTACAAAAAAGTGACTTCCGTAGTAATTCCGCCGATACACAGCTCAATTGACTTCCTTCATAATAATGTGTGCTCGGATCCAGAGACCAGGGCAAGACAAGAATCGAGTACAGAGGTAGCCAAGAGGGACATCGACGTGGCAAAGCTAATTGAGGCCGAAGGATGCTCGATATCTGTCTTGAATGCATTGTTGGCCGCTCTGACGCCTGTTGGGATTTCTCTATTGCGGCATGTGTACAAAAGCTTTCTAGATAATGCCAAGAAGGATAGCTCGGAAGAGGTGCCTCAGGAAGTTATCGAGTATTTAGAATCAAATCTTTCTGCAGAGGATCAGAGCGAGGAGCTTGGGTCTCAAACAACTAAAAATCAAGACTCGAGGTTGAGTTTCGCTTCTCCTCTACGACCTGGCAGCGACAAGAAAAGATATCATTCGGCACATTCTATTCCTACAAAAAAGATAACCCAGAATTATTTGCCTCCTAGTCTCGATGTTGAGGAGAGTGTGCTTCAAGGACTAGACCTCTCGGCCATACTCGCCGAGATAGAAATACCGCCAGAGGCCGAGAGAACACCATGGGAGAATTCTTTTCTAAAAAAAATGGATTTCATGGACACCGATCAGTTCCAAATCGTTCACTTTGTGGATAGCAGCAATGACGATGGATACACTCCAAAGAACTTGGAGATCATAAAGTTTTTCACTGCCCAGAAACTACAACGAGTTTTTAATTTATCGCCAAACGATGAAGTGCACGACAGGTACGAATGTTGGTTGCTTCGAGACGTTCTTCTACAAGGCCATATTTTTGTTACACGAGAGGCCATATGCTTTTATCTGCTTCTTCCTGGTAAAGTTCAAAATCCTGAAAGCAAAGACCCAGATGTCGCTCTACATGAAGGGGCATTAGGCCATGGAGACTCTTATTTTTCTTCCGGGAAAACCACCAAGACTTGGGCTATTCTAGGTCCACGGTCCCTCAGCCTATACTCGTCTCCCACGAAACTTCTCTTTCCAATAAAGGTTATTGATCTAAACAATGCCCTCTATTGCCAGCTAGTAGAAACAGTCCCGTCGACATCAAGCACTAATCTACGGTCTGACAAATTGAATCCCGTTTCAGGGGTTTCCTCTCCTACTACTTATTCTGAAGCGTCAAGTATTGCAGAAGACCAAGAGGACACAGAAACAGTCTTCAAAGGTGTTTGGTTCAAAATCGTTTGCACGGATAAGGTGTACAAGTTCCAAACTCAGGGAATATATTCAGCGAGACATTGGGTCACTGCTTTGACGAAAGTAATTTTCAGTCTTCGGAACACAAATTCACACCAAGAAGTGATACTTAAGATACCTGTCGAAGAAATTCTTGACTACCATAAGAAAATCATTCTAGTAGATGAAGATGGACTAGATCAAGAGTCGAGCCTTGCTGAGAACTACGAAGTCCCTGTTGCATTTTCTCTCAGTTACAATCTCCCTGCTCAGGAGGTCAGAGAAAGTCTCAAACAATTACATATGAAATCCGGTACAGACGATGATTGTATCAGCACTTCAGACTCAGTAAATTTCCTCATATTTCGTCGAGGTGATGAACTCTTCCTGCTCATGGACTCTGTCTGTGACGAGTACATGAAGGCTCACGTTGGTTCGAGCCAAGAGTCTATATTTTCGGTCGTAGCTGGCCCCAGGGAGACACTTCACCTCAATTCACGACATGTAACCTCGACATTGCAACCCGAATACTTATCGGGAACCTCCATCATAAATAAAATTGAATCTGTGAATCATGAGATACAAGCATACAGACAAGAACAATATTACACATACAAGGATGGAAAAATCGTGAGTCCTCATTCGGAGGAAAAAAATGTCTCCGAAAAAGAAAGCAGAGTGATGAAAGTTCTTGCTCTTTCCGACAGAATTTTCTCACACTCTTCTATTCCTCAGGTTCCACTATCTTCCTCAAATGTGTCGGTTTCCAGCGATTTATTCGACGAATCTGACATGGAGACATGTGAATCTTTTGAGCAAATTTGGGAGCATGACCCGATCGTGAACTTACCCAAGCCCTTTACTTTGCTGACTTTAAGAAATAGTGGGATGGTTATCAGAGCCCAACACCGAAATGTTCATGAAGTGGTCATACAATACAAGATAATGTTGGAACTAGAGGAAGAAAATGAACTCAAAAAACGAACACAAACTCGTGTGCACTCGGCTTCATCCCTCCAATCGAATTCGTCAGATTTGAGTGAGGACGATAACCGCTCGAATGCCTCGTCCAAACTAAAACTGATCAAAAGAAGTGTGAAATCAGTAACAACAATGGGAGGTTTTTGGCTGGTCAAACCAGAACATTTCGATATTGAAAAGGTCAACACAGCTTTTTATGTTGCAGATAGTAAAGAGCGGGTTAAAGCCGTAGACAGATTTAGGAACTATTTTTCTCTAGGGTCTGACTCAGTATTAGTCGCCTCATACTACACTCATCTCAAAAGAACCATGCCTGTCTATGGAAGGATATACATCTCAAATGACAAATTATACTTCCGCAGTGTTCTTCCCGGTATATCAACAAAGATGATCATGCCTATCACAAAGATTCAGCTGTGCAAAAAAGGTTCTCAAAGAAAATCACATTACTATAGTGAGGCAATAAAAGTGAAGGGAATGGATGAAGTTGTTTTCGAGTTCGGCAGCGCCGAGCTCAGGGATGACTTTCATGAAACCATAAAATCACAGTTGGAGAGAGAACTTGAATTCATGAACGAGGGATCAACGGCTTCAAGTGGGAAACTTTTGCCAGTTGCAAAAGGGAGGCCTTCTTTTGATCCAGATCGGTTTTATCGAGCCAGAATCCGTGCAGCCAGGTTGCGATTACTAGAAGATAGAATCAGCGTCGCTTCTGGCATTGATTTCCCGCTCATACTAGAGGACAATCCTATAATATTCACAGAAGTTGTTACCGCCAAGCCATATAATATTTTACTTCTCACAATTGGGTCTAGAGGTGATGTTCAGCCTTATATTGCATTGGGCAAGGAACTTCTCCGAGAGGGTCACAGCGTGACAATAGCAACGCACTCAGAATTCCGTGATTGGATTTTGCAACATGGTATCGAGCATAGAGAAGTCGCAGGTGATCCTGCTGAGCTAATGCAGCTCATGGTAACTCACGGCTCTTTATCGGTGGCATTCTTGAAGGAGGCTCATGCAAAGTTCAAGGATTGGATTGTGGACTTACTTGAGACTAGCTGGTTAGCTTGCCAAGGTGCTGATTTGATAATTGAAAGTCCTTCCGCAATGGGAGGAATTCACATTGCTGAGGCACTTGGTATTCCATACATACGGGCTTTCACAATGCCATGGACTAGATCGAAAGCATATCCGCATGCTTTTATTGTACCAGACCAGAAAAGAGGGGGCTCATACAATTTACTCACTCATGTTATGTTCGAGAACATATTTTGGAAAGGAATCTCTGGACAGGTCAATTCTTGGAGGGAAAAAACACTAGGATTACCAAAGACAAATCTATCAAAACTCCAACAATCTCGAATTCCATTCATCTATAACGTCTCGCCATCGATACTTCCTCCTAGTGTTGACTTCCCGGACTGGGTGAAAGTTTCTGGATATTGGTTCCTTAATGAGGGAAACCAAGATTATAAGCCACCTTCAGAGCTTGAACAACTTCTTTTGAAGGCTCAGGACGAGCGGAAAAAGATTATCTACGTGGGATTCGGATCGATTGTCGTCTCTGATGCCAATGCGTTGACACGAACAATTGTAGACTCCGTGATGGAGTTGGGAGTGATGTGCATTTTGAATAAGGGATGGTCGGATCGCCTAAGCAAATCAGAAGCGAGCGAAAAGGTTGTGTTGCCTCCAGAAGTATTTGAGTGTGGTTCAATTCCACATGACTGGCTCTTTGCAAGAGTCGATGTAGCTGTGCATCACGGTGGTTCTGGAACCACCGGGGCATCTCTTCGAGCAGGGTTGCCAACTATTATCAAGCCATTCTTTGGAGACCAGTTCTTCTACGCCACAAGAATCGAAGATTTAGGTGTGGGCCTCAGTCTCAAGACTCTTACACAAAAGACGTTTACAAAAGCGATCAAATCGCTAATTTTGGATCGGAAATACAAACTAAAAGCGGAAGAGATCGCCAACATGATGCTGAAGGAACGAGGGGTCTTATCGGCCATTGAAGCCATTTACACCGAATTGGCCTATTCCCGGTCTGTCATGATGCTGATCAAACAAAATTCCAAGCTGAAATAAAGCTCCTGAATTTTGCACTAACTCTTGAAGTTTCAGTGAATTACAATTATAGCTTTATTCTATGACTCAGTGGAGAATGTACTGACCACTTCACCAACTCAAACAACGAGCGAGCCTGAGAGAGAAAATTTGCTTTCGAAGACCAGATAATTAAACGAGAAACAAATTTACACATCACATGTTTTTCTCCCTAATATTTTTCTCGGACCTTCAAAGCCATCCTAATAGTATAGTTCCTTAGGATCCGGGGTATCACGTGCAATGAAGAATTCGAGCTGTCTCAGTAGATATGTCAATCCTTAAGACTTGCAGGATCTGGAAAGCATTAGTAATTATAGTTTTGTACCCCATTGGAAAGACATAAAAAGTAATGAAAAATCCGATATACAAGGACATCACGGAGGAACAAAAAGCGTCCAATTCCTACGCGGCCATGGTCTCCGGCCAGACCATTGTGGAAATTCCAGAGTTCGAACTAGAGTGCAAGGAAACGCTTCTAGATTTCCCGGTCGCCTACAAAACTTGGGGTCGTCTCAACGCGAGCAGAGATAATGTGATTCTCATTTGTCATGCTCTCACCGGATCTTCGGATGTGAAGGATTGGTGGGGTCCTTTGCTTGGAACGGGACTCACGTTTGATCCCAGCCGATTTTTTATAATATGCATAAACTTTCTTGGTTCTCCGTACGGCTCGTGTTCTCCCGCGACCGTCGAGAAAGCCACCGGAAAACCATACGGCCCGCAGTTTCCCTTGGTCACTGTTAAGGACGACATAGGAGTTCAGAGACTCATTCTTGATAGCCTAGGAGTTAAGAGCATCGCATGCGTGATTGGCGGCTCGATGGGTGGAATGGCGGCAATGGAGTATTCTTCGACATACAATGGCACCGGCTACGTGCGCAGTGTCATTGCATTGGCGACATCCGCCAGAGCCTCAGCATGGTGTATATCGTGGAATGAAACGCAAAGACAGTGCATCTTCAGCGATCCAAACTACGACGACGGTTACTACTACGAAACCGAAGGTCTCCGACCCGATAGTGGTTTGAGTGCTGCGCGGATGGCGGCGCTCCTTACGTATAGACTGCGAAATTCGTTTGAAACCCGTTTTGGCCGCAAGTTGCCCACAACCAAGTCAGGCTCATCCATTACGTCATCCGGCCTGCTAGATATTAGACTCCCAAAGAATAGAGACGAGGAGAAATGGCTTGCTCACAACGACGGTTCGAGGCTGTTCAGGAATAGCTCGCAGAACTTGACCCAAGACAAGCCGCAGACATACTTCACTGCCCAGTCATACTTGAGGTATCAGGGAGAGAAGTTTGTCAGCCGTTTTGACGCCAACTGCTACATTTCCATCAGCAGAAAACTTGACACCCACGACATCACCCGTGGACGTGTTGAGTGCGATGCTAACCAGGATGACCCACTTCCAGCATACTTGGAGACTTTACAATTGCCCCACCTAATTATCGGTATTTCCTCTGATGGCTTGTTCACATATGGAGAACAACAGCTCTTAGGCGCGCACATACCCAAAAACGTTTTGAAAAAGTTGGATTCTCCCGAGGGACACGACGCTTTCTTGTTGGATTTCGAGATCATAGATGCTTACTGCCGGGAGTTCTTAAAGGAACAATTACCAGAGTTCTACGACAATTCCGGCAAGGTTGAAGTGTTTGAAAATTGGGAGGATTATGTCGTTCTGATTGAGAATGGAGGCAACTCCGTTTTTGGAGAAGCCGAGTCCAACATCACCAATTGGTAGATCCTCACCCATGTGTTGAATTGTAAAAGCCCAATTGTAGTATCATATAACATCAATGAACATAATTTTTAAAGTAAACCGAGCTACATTCATTTAAATTAGCACCCTTTTTTTGCGCTACTATATATATATTTTTTTCCGAAGATTCTCCATGTGGGCTCCACATAGTGGATCACTGAGATGCATACAGTAGCACAATGACTTCATCATACCAATTTTTGGCTAATGAGCTCCCAGACCAAGTATTTGAACCATTGAAAACGTTATCGGTAATTCACACAGACCCATCTCTATCCTCAGATCTTTCGGCTGCATCAGAGAACGCTTTTTACTACAAATGCATCGCCAATGATGTCTTTGGCATTTTCAAAGCAATTGAGCAAAGCAAAGCAACATTTTTTTCAGTTGCTCTTGTAGACGGCGACAATAAGCTCACTTGGAACTCTCAAGAAGCTGATATCTTTTCGATATCGCTTAGTCAACACGCATACTCCCACAATGCCTATGTAGGCCGATATTTGAAATTCACTAAACAAATTGCACCCAAGGGATCGCCTCAGTATGGCACGAGGTTTGAGGCGCTGGCTAAAAGAGAAGGCGCGAAATACAGCAAAGATGTCCACGCCATGATAGAGGCTGTCTTTCCCGGATCTGAGGTTTGCGTGCTCACTGATAGGCCACTAAACGACTTCGAGACTGAGTCAGTCACATTTCAAGAGGTGCGGACTTCTGTCAAAACAGTCGAGATTTCGGCCCATACTGATTTGTCTCCTTTGGCTTCAAGCACAGTCTCAGACGAAGAATCGTACAAATTTCTAGAGTACCTCTCTTTACTACACCTAAATGCATACCCAGACTTGAGTAACTCTCATGTCGCTGCTACTAATTCATACGAGCCGGAATTGAGTTCTGGCGATAAGATGAAGAACGAGATATATTACTTGACGTATTTATCCGCAGCAAATCCGCTCATTTTATCCTCGATGCTACAGAACACAAAGTGCTTATCAGTTCAAGGAACTACTGAAACAAAGAGCATCACAAGCCTTTACACTACCGAGAACTTATACACATGGGAGGTCTCAAAAAGCAAGAAAGATTCGACACACTGAATTTAAGGATAGCTTCTTGTAAGAGCATAGACGCAAAAGTAATATTGTTAATTTATTGTTACATTAATTATTGCTTATTTGAAAAGTTCTATTTACACGTTGGAATAAACGCCTACCAGCGCCAGATATCTCAAAAATCCGGCTTACTGATATCATCAAATAAAGAGTCGAAGAAATTGAGACCAGTGAACTGCTGTTCTGGGAAGAAAGTCTCGTTTTGATATGTAGGCACGTCGTTGAGGTCGACGCCCAAATTGTAGTCCACTGTTGGAGGAGTTAAACTATACTTCAGGGATTTATGAAGTCTGGGTTTCACTTTAATCATTTGTTGCCAAAGGTTGTTCTCATGGAATGGGCAGTTCATATCGGACATAGGAGCTGTTGACATAGGTCTGCCAGATTCATCCTCAAAAACAGGTGGCAGCGAGGCACTGAGGTCCTCTTGAGTTGCGTTCTTTTGATGTCCATTACATCTCTCCAATGCGCTTCTTAGAAGCTGATTCAAGTCTTCAAGCATTGGATTTGTCAAAAGCATGTATATCTCTTGTCCTTTTCTGTAGTTCAAGTAGTAGTCTGTACCTTGCCTAATCTCTTTCAATACAACTTGTGCTTTGGCGCAGCGCCAACTGTAATAGAAACGATTTCCCAACTTTGTGGTATTGGCTGTCATGATCATGAGGCACTTCTCAGCGAGATCCCAAGTTTCCTTAAGTAACTCATACCGCCGTTTGTAGTGTGGATTATTAAGAAGTTGAACAGTGTGAGATGTGGATGTCTCACATTGTAGTATTGAGAAACGGGCTCTTATTAAAATTGCTTGAACGTAAATCATAGATTTGTGAAGAAGTGCTTGAAATGCTGGCGTTATTGTATTGTCGCCAGTGTGTTTGAAGAATATCAGACTTTCATCAACGTAGGAATCGTAATATGGCATCATCATCTTCAATGTGGTGTAAAGAAGCTTTTTGAGATGGAAATACGCGTGGTCTATATTTCCAGATTTCTCGAATGAGCAGAAGAAATGGAAAGCAATACTTATAAAGAATACATGGCTCTGGAAAAGAATTTTCATTCTGACACTTCGAGTTACCTCCTGGTAAATGGATTGATTCAGAAGTGCTTCGCCACGTAATTCTTCAAAGGTGAGGCCATTGGCGAACTCAGACAAATAACGAGTTTCTAGACGATTCAAGCAAGCGGTGAGCTCAGAAACGGATATTGGCTGTGCCACATTTGAAATGAAATCGGAAAGCTTGCAAATATCATCGTATCTCGCGTCGAATCCCGATAAAATTCCAATGATGGTTTTCTCCATTCGAATATCTTTTATATTGGCACAGCCTTCTGTGTAAAAAGGTGGTTTTGTATCGAATTGATTTCTTCTCGTACAAAGTGCAACACCGCTGGCGGTTGTTGCATGAGAGTCAAGTATTAATAGATACCACCAGATTTTACGACAAAGGTGATTGATTTTTGGATCTCGCGATGAGAGAGCGAAATTATCAGGTTCACGGTGTAAACCAAGACTCATAGCCATATTCATTAACATGGCCGTGTGCCCTTTTACAGTGATATCCTCATAACCCTCTCCATTTTCGGGGGCATAGCACTGATACAATTGGATGAATATCGAGAGCTGCAATATAGGAAGGTTGCAATATCTCAAGTATCCAAAATAGTGCAAACATTGTTGAGCGATATCGATCACGTCTATGTGTATAGGGTTTTCCATTATGAAAGTGCATTCCTCAGAATCTTCGGATTTTTTGAGGCCTTTGAAGAGAGCCTCATTCTCATTCAAGTCATTAGAGAAAACTGAGAGATACGAAAGCCTCAAAACCAACAATAGAAGACCGCATGTGATGACATCCATTTTCTTTGATATGTTAAGAGACTTGACAGGTACGTGATCTTTGTTCCTAGAGCCCAAAATCTCTTGCACTTGTTGCTCAAAATCAATTTGGTCCAAGAATGGGTAGAAAGGGTACACTCGAGCGAAAAACCTGTCTAACAAAAGCCAAATCACTTTCCGGGTGGGAAGTAAAAGGCGGATTTTCTGAGCAATGTCGCTGTTAGGATCAATTTCACCCTCAAAGACAGTTAAGCCTACCAAAAGGGCGGATTCATTGAAGCGTGTCACCATCTCAAGTTTTTCAGACGCAAAATGTCTCCGCGTCGGGTTGTCGTACTTCCCGGTTTCGACATTTATCAGTGCAAATTTATCTTGAAAGACCTTATCAGACGCCTGTATTGGCTTTTCGTACTTGATACGGTTGTGGATAGTGCCTTTCTTGTACCAGAAAATAGGAGACATTGCTGGGTCGAGTCTGACAAGAGAAACCCAACAAAGCGGAGGAAGGTAGCGAGCAGTAGCTGTGCCGGTACTTATAAATGGGGCATAATTACTATGGAACGAAAAGGTAGACACGCCCGGCGGGAACGGATTCGAACCTATCAGATTTACCATCAGATCTTCAGATTTCGACCAAATTGGGGACAGATCAACATGATTAGGAGTAGTGATGGAAGACATGGAACTTGTCGAGTGACCACTCCTCACGGAATGGTTGCTAGGCATGCTATTCAGCCAGTACGGGTTCACGTTCTGAGATTGGTTAGGGTGCATTGGCGAGGGAAACGAATTTACGGAGGTTTTCAGCTGAGACAGATGCAGAAGCGACGGATGCTGCTGCTGTTGCTGTTGTGGGAATTGCTGGCACAACGCATGCTGGTCCTGCGCAGCTAGTCTCAGGTCATCATCCAAGTTATGGGTGAGGGACACGGACTTTTCCAACATGGAGATTTTCCGTTTGAGGACCTCCAATTCGTCCTGGACCTCCGAAGTACGCTTATTGGATCTCTTCGGGGCCGCATTCAAGCTCGAAGAGCTCGTGGACGCGGGCACACGCACATCCAAGTCTAGCACCGCCCCACCATAGGAGGTGAGCGACACGCCATTGGACTTGGGGTCTTGCACGTTTTCGTACTCGCAAACAGACTCGTTGTATTTGACGCACGCAGCGCACGGGTTGCCCTTGTCGCACTTGATTTTACGGCGTTTGCAGAAGAAACACACAGACGAATTCCTCATGGTTTTCGGCTGCTATATCGCATCCACAAAAGACGCCCAATCAATGTTCGCAATAAAACCCAGCTTGATTCTGGCGGAGATGTGTGTCAATGCTGGCAGACGGATATCAGTGACAATGGCTGATGAGGATGGGGGCAATTCGAATGGATGACAGATAGATAGACACACAGACAATTACGGCGCGAAGGGGAGACTACGAAGCAAGAACGTTAGGTAGACTCAATTGAGGAACGTCCACCTAGAAAAAAGAAAGTGGTTCGGATTTAAACAGCACGGCTGAAGAAGAAGGGCCAGTATGGGAGTGGCAATGGAGTCATATTCTGGAGAAGTGTCTGTGCGGCTACTAGTTGGTGCAGGGAGAGGTGCAGGGGAGCTAGCTCACGGAAGAACCTGGCGGAAGGTGATAGGACGAATCGCAGCAGAGGAGGTACCGATAGACGTGCGGTTGCGAGCCCTGGCGCGCTCCGTAAACGTACGCATAGTCTAATGGAGGCCATGCGAGTCTGATTATGCGCATCTGTGAGGTTTCCGTTTTGGGTCCTGGTCGCGGCGAAACCAGAGTCCAGTGATGGGGCTGGAAGTGTGTGTGGTGCGCGGGATGGGCTAAAAGAGGGCAGGGTGCGTCGAACGTGCGCAAGGGTAATGGAAGGGTAATGGGTCGGGATGGGGGAGGTTTTGGGGATGCGAATGGGCAAGTGGAGGTTTTGAAATGATTTCAGGGTTTTGTGGTTTTCTTTCTTTTTTTTTCCGTCGTTTTTGGCAATTCTAATTATGGATATGCATGAATAGTCGCCTGGTTTGCACCCGTTCTCAGTATTGGTGATTGGGTGTAGGATCCTGTGTTTCGTATAATGGGAGTGATCCTGTGGTTCGTTTATTGAGTGATCCTCTTTCGGGAAGTTCGGCCGGTTCCAGAATGTTCGGATCGAGCATGCACTCGCTGCAATTGATTTTTTTTTGAGGTGATCATATTGAATAGGGGCTTCCCCATCTTTCCTGCTTTTTTTTTTCTTTGTCTTGTGTTTATGACCAACTACTTCGCATTCTTCTGCTTCCATGCTGGAATGCACCTCCCGTAGATACCCGCCAGCGTGCAGGGGCAAGTGGCAAACTGAAGATGGACAATAATACAGTAACGCGCATGGGTTACGAGGGTTTGCTCACATAAGCGATAGTGTGGTTGGTACTTTAATTTCAAATTAGATTTCAGGCGCAGCCCGCTTTAACCTATTCGAACAATCTCCATCTGGTGGGAGTTTTCATGTTTGCCACTCTGGAGCGCCAGCGCCATGTGGTGGTATTTCCAATTCGGTGAGGCTATTATAAATTTTTCAGAGGGCATGATGTTTGCATGCAGAGGTCTTTATTTTGTGGCAGTAATGTGAGCTGTCGCTGCGTTGCCCTGCTAGAAATTGTAGTTTTCATTGAGTAATGGTCGTGTCTTCCGTTGTCTAAAATAAGCAAACGATTTTGTGTTGGGATTTCTCTCGTTCCTTGTTTCTAACTGCCGGTCATTCGTTGCAATGTATTGGCGCAAATAGATTTTATATATCCATGTAGCGACCACCCGCCGTAGTGGCGCTCGCCACCGTAGACGGAACTCAGATTTAAATACCGACAAGTGTCACCTTCGGGGTCATGGACGCCTTTAATCGACGGAAGTCCACTTTTTTCCGTGCTATTCCAATAAATCTTTGCGGCAATCCAGATTCCGAAAAGCACTCAGCGCCGGGAAACTGAGTGAAAAACTGAGCTTGGTGAAGGAACTAGTGATATGATGTGTTCACTGGTTTCATAATCTTAGATAACTTTTCTACTTTTATTACTTGCATCAATTTACCCCCCTTCCCTTCTCTTCATGTCTGTTCTCAAATTCTTGATTCAATGCCTTTAAAATCATCCTGAGACTGGCAGCGATGTGACATGCAAAAGTCAAGAAGAAAACTTCTGCAATAACGAAGCCTTTTTGATTTACCTGCTCACAGCTCAAATTGAATTCCCTCCTTGTGAACTACGACAGCCGAGAGAGAGAAAGGTTAAAATTACATTCCTTGTCATTCGACAAAAGCTACAGATTGCCCACAAAACTTTTCCGTTTGGTATCATTTATGAATCAATCAAGTATAACTTACTTCAACAGTCAAGTATGGTCGTCAGTCCATTGAATAGTACATGGAATGTGTGTTAGAAAGAGTGATTCCTCATATTCTCAACCTTCAGAGGGTGCCTTAGATTCACATTCAATGCAAAGCATGAGAAACAAATCTCGAGTTGGTACGGTTGATGCTTTTGAAATTTTCTAAGGCGCCCATCTCTAACACAAACTCAGATCATGAGCATAAACGAAACCCTGTTCCACGCGAAAACTCACATGAAAAATTGCGAATGAAACCGCCACCTCAAAAAACTGTGAACAGGCTTCTTATCAGATAGCAGTTGTTTGAAGTTGATCACAATCGAACGGACATGATCATTTGGGCTCGTGCATGAGAAACCCAATGAAAGAGTTGCTCGAAATAGAAAAGTTGCCTGAATTTAGAAATTCAGAGTAGTCTCTCCATCGAATTTTCTTCAGAACTCTGTTGAGATGAAGACTCAGGGATTAACCAATCAAACCTCAACTCGAGGCATAGTAATCATACAAAAAAAAATAAATAAATAAAAGGGACATACATATTTTTACTCGCTCGTTCAAACAGACTCCTCGCCAACTGTATTCATATTTCAATTCTTCACCCCCACATTGGGCCTGTCTATTGGCTTATCTATATAGTGAATCGTTCTGCTATTAATCTACCAATTGTAAGCGCTGAAAGGTCGAATATCGGCAAGAACGGTTAGATTCATTGAACATACTACGTAATACCAAATCCCACAATACTATACTTATTTCCAACCGGGATTTCTCACGCAATCCTTGCATATCAAGTCCCCACAGTTTAGCCTTGAAAACGAAAATGCTCGAAAACTTGCAATTGAAACTCGTCAGTAATGCATTGGTCGAACTTGGCCATGCGAATTTGGCAGGATCGTTGAACAAAAAAATGGCTGCTGCGACCCAATCAGCAGAAACCATTGAGCTTATAGATCTCATCGAGAGATTGTCAAATGACCAGGATTACAATCAGCTTTTGGACCTCTTTGGCGAAAAGTCGCAATTGTACACTTCCGTTCTTTCAAGGGAGAAGAAGATCATTGGCACTTATATAGTTCAGCGGTTCATACTACTTAGGATGCTACTAGAAATTCAAGAAGGCGGCAAGAATTGTACTGCGGATGATGCAGAGCTTTTTTTGCTTTCAAAGGTGGTGCCTGCTAGAGAAGCCATGAAAAAAATTGGAGCCCCGCTTGTGCCGTTGCAATTGTCTAACGAAGAAGATAACTATCTCTCTGAATTGATCAAACACAATGGCCATTCTGATCAAACAAAGTTTCAAGTTTTGGGTTCAGAAGCATTACTTGTGCCTATTAAAAGCAACACATTTCTGGGTGTCTCTACATCCTATGGTTGCTTATCGCTCATTTTGACCTACCTCTTGCCAGAGGTAATGGGTCTTCTATCGGACTCCGGGGCCGAGGACGAGGCTCAAGGGGCAGCAAATTACACTCTAGTAGAGACATTCCACGATGCATTGCTCTACAGAGTCACACACGCTCCGTTCTATTTGACTCCTCGGTTAGATACGTCGTCAGAGAAGCAACTTCTTAAAAAAGTGCTGACCTCTGAGTATCAAAATGAAAACCAATTTCCAATTCATAAATTGCACACATTAAGAGATCATGTAAATGAAGTTTGGTTTGCAAAGTTTTCACCTTCTGGGCGCTTTCTAGCAACCGGCTCACTTGATGAAACCTGTATCATCTATGATGTCGCAGACGATTTTAACAACATAGCGGTACTTACTTCACTTCCCGAAGAAGACGAAGCAGTTTTCAATAACCAAACATTCAAGCCAGCGTTGAATAAGAGAAAAGGTGTGGTGTACATTTCATGGGAGCCTTACGAAAGGTATTTGGTCATTTGCTCGCTAGACACCGTGATAAGGGTGTGGAACATTGAGACTTTGACCTCTAAAAAACGAGTTACAAGGTCCATGGACGACATGGTTCCGAAACTCTACTCATGTTTTAGTCTAGGCGAAGGCACTCGCGTTTGGCCTTGTGAATTCCTTGCGACAAGCAAGGAGTCGACACCAAGATTCATTGTGGGATCTCCCGATAAAGTGCTCAAAGCCTTCAATATTGACGGTCTCGAACTCCTTGATTTCTACAGCGACACAGAGGAATGGCAAAAGGTTTTGGAGGAAGAAACGGCCTCAAATGCTGTCGATGACGAGCCAGAGAGTTCTAATCATCAAAAAAGCAATGCCAGCCAATTTGACCGCGTAAATGATTTAGCAATCAGCCCAAACGGAAAGTATTTGGTAAGTGCGAATAATGACAAACAAGTGTTCTTTTACGAGATACCCGATCTTACCAATCCGGTTGCTATGACAAATAAGCTTGGTCTGCTCAGCGTAAGTGGCAGATTGACATCATGCAATTTATCGGCCAGTGGAAAGTACATGCTATTAAGTATTGCCCCTGAGCTGCTTCAAGTATGGGACATTTCACCCCTTGAACATGGCGAGAAGCCATTTTTGAAATCCATTCTCATAGGACTCAGTCAAGCTCTGTACATGATACGTTCTTGTTTTGGCTACCTCCCTCTTTCATCAGGAATGGAAGAGTTGATTCTCAGCGGTAGCGATGACGGTTGCATTTACATATGGCGTCTAGAAACCGGCCAGCTCATAACTAAAGTCCAGGGGCACACAGGTTTGTGCAATTCAGTTGACTGGAATCGGTTCTACAACCCGCCTAAGAATGGCACCGATTACGGGTCGTATTGGTGCTCTGTTGGAGATGACAAATTGGTACATATTTGGGGACCAAAAAATAGACAGAAGTAGTCCAAGAAAGACATTTACTCAGAATAAAACGACAAATGATCAAAACTATAAATTAATCTCAATAATATATTTTGTTAAGTCTTATGACACTAAGCGGTATTTACAACTCGTCGTGGTCAACGTCATCCTCAGCGACTTCGACATCATCCTCGTCATCAATGGCAACCTCATCAACGTCAGCCTTCTTGGCCTTTGGAGAAGTGGCCTTCTTAGCCTTGGTTCCAGCAGAGGTCTTGATGAACTTAATGAAATCTTCGAGTTCTCTGGCGCCACTGTACATAATGTGCTTTCTGAAACCGGTCTCTGGGTTGACCTCACCGTTGGCTGGGTAGAAAATAAGGGTTGGGTAACCTTCGATGACAACTGGGGTCTCAACATCATTAAGAGTGTGGTCAATGTCAGCAACAACAATTTGCTCAGGGTCGAACTCCTCAGCCAACTCTTCCCAGATTGGGGCCAATTTCTTACAGTGACCACACCATGGAGCGTAGTACTTAACAAAGACATCCTTTGAGTAGTCGCCAAGGATCTCATCGTAGTTGTGAGTGACCAACTTGGTAACAGCTTGAGCATCGATCTCCTCCTGAGTTGGCAATGGCTCAGACTTGATAATTGGGGTAGCCTTGCCAGCCAAGAAGTCCTCCACGAAAGAGGTGATGACCTTGGTGGATGGACCAGTTGGGTGCTCGGTTTGGTTGACACCATACTTCTTACCACCAGAGCTCTCCTGGATAGCGAACAATGGAACAACCTCAGGGTCCATGTTCAAGACCTCGGCGTGACGGCCGAATTGAGAAGCGTCCAAACCAACGAAGTTGATCTTTCCACGGAACTTCTTACCTTGCTCCTTGAAGAAAGCATCGACGGCCAGTCTCTCCTCCGCGTTGTTGTAGAAGTAGTAACCCAAAGGCAACTTGGAGTTCATATAGAGGAGGTAAGTGTCTCTGTTGATGTCGCCGAAGTCAGGAACCATCGCACTGGTAGCCCAGTCAATGAAGGCCTCGCGCTCCAACTCACCCTCGTAAACTCTGACGTCGTCCAACTCACCTGGGTGGACAACCAAGTACTTTGGCTTCTTACCGGAGAGGTCGATGTTGACCTTCTTGTCGAGCTTGGAGATGATGTCGTCCTCAGCAATAGAGAAGAAAGAGAAACGGGATCTCTCTTGGTTGGCCAACTGGGAGTAGGTCTCGTTGGAAGCGGCGGCGGACTTGTGGGCAGCAGAAGGGAACACCTGGACCACGAAAGGCTGGGTCTGGCTGTCGGCAGCCTTCAAGAAGGAATCGAGATCTTGGACGTTCTGCACAGCAGGAAGCGACAACTTGATCATGTGGTCGGCAATGCCAGCTGCCTCACGAGGACCAGCGTATTCGTCGCTGCTGGTGCCTCTGAACACCTTCAAGGTAGGGTATCCCTTGATGTCGTGGGACTGACACAAGTCAGCCTCCTCGGTACAGTCCACCTGGGCCAATCTGATGTTGGGGTGGGTGTCCTTCAACGAGTCGGCAGCCAGGGCGAACTCGGGGCCCAACTGCTTACAGTAGCCACACCATGGGGCAAAGAACTCGGTCAACACCAAGGGGTTCTCGGTCAAGAAGCTCTCGAACTCGGACGCAGTCAACTTGACGACAGCAGAGTCAGCAGGAGCAATGGCGTCGCCGTCGGTAGGACCGCTGGCAGAAACAACGGCCACGGATGCGAGGAGAGTGGCAAGTGCCTTGGTGGAAAAGTCCCAGAATCTCATCTTGTAGTGGTGGGAATGGGTGGGAATACGATCTCTTTATATATGTGTGGGAGGGGGCGCCAAGCAATTGAGGGGTAATGCGTGGTGCTGAACAAAAAAAAAGATGTATGGAGAAGTAATATGTGTACTACAAAGTTGGAAAGAGACCAGGTGTAAGGTTCGCAGTGTGAGAACACGGTGGAAGCAAATCGGCCGGGTGCAGGTTGGAAATTTGGAGTAGAGGCCGATTAATAATGGATGAGAGAAATGGGGGAAAGACGGAATAAATAGAAAAGAGATGGAATGAAATGAAATGGAAAAAGGTGTTCTTGTTTTCTTTTTCTTTCTTGTTTGAGAATTATTTGTCGGATCTCCGAAATTCATGGTGTTCTTGTGGTTCACGTGTCGTTATAGAGGCTCCATTGTTACGCACTTATTAATGCGTCAAGACGTGTCATGTCAATGCATTGAAGAAAAGAGAGAAATGAAAAAAAAGACATGAACTTTTTAAGTATAGAAGCCATAATTCGTCACGTATTCACAATTTCTAGACGACATTTATTAGAAAATCTAAATGTTCGGACTTTCATTGTACCCTGTAGACCACTGTGTGTCTCACCCATCACGGACCCTAACAAGGTACCGCAGAGAATCTCACGCTGCAATTCATTGTAAGAAATCAACATCGCATAAATCGGCTTACATAATCAGGCAAAGCTTCAAATCACCATATCACTCACTAAATTCTTCTTCATGCTTGATTCTATCATGTCCGCAGGTCCGACCTTCAGACAGGATTTACGTCAAGCTGTGGATCAACTCGGCGAAAATTAACTTCCCGGCCATTACATCTTGACGCCCATACCAATATTTGCTCGTTGGGAGTTGCATGTACCATTGAAGCTGTACCATTTGATCATGAGAGTCTCTGAAACATCGTACTGCACCGAAGAGAATATGAGGGAATCTGTACCCAAAAGGGAGCACCGATAACTGCGAGGAAAACTGTCGAAGAGTCGTCGGCGGACTTTTTATCAAACGAATTGTGTTTTTGATTCAGATTGTGAATCTTCTTAGCCCCCAATCTCACACATCAACGCATAGAGTCTCAACGATATGGAAGCCTATCCTCGCAAACCTGCAGTCCGTGTTTCATCTGGCTCATCACCTTCCACACCAACCAGACCATCCGGTTTCAGCCCTCTGTCACTTCTTCCCCGTGATCTTGAAAAAAAACCGTTTTTGGCTGCACACTAAGAGTCGCCCAATTGACCAATCAAATCATATTATCTCCCAATTATCACTGCTAATTTACTCACCCGTTCTCAAACCGGTACTTGCCAAGATGGCAGGATACGCGCCGTGCAGATTTACTTGCTCGTAATTTGCTCATTTGCAGGCGTCTTCGATAAGTACTCCATTTTCAGAGAGAATCATGCTCACTGAAGAAAAAAACGTCTGTACCTAGCCAGTGGAAGTTCTTCCTTTAAATATCCCCGGATTCCCGTTGGAAGCATCCTCTGCGCACTTTGCACACAACTCATTCTTTTCCACTTGTTCTGGATCATATTGGTGTGAGTGAACTTGGTCGCATATTCATATTATCGGACTGTTTGGGTGCAAATAAATTAATTCTACAATGAAAGTTTGGGCCGTGTTTCTCATGCTCTACACGGCATCAGCCTTGGTGGTCATCGACTCGGCGCTAGCTTCGTCCTGTCTTTACTACTTCAAGGAATTCGACTGGGGATGTGGTGGTACGGGCCAGGGCCACAAAATGTACATGTGCCGTTGTTTCAATGTGGACTGGTTGGGCTCTGTGTCCAACTGTATGGCCACCCAGGGCAAAAACCAGAAGGAGGTCACCCATGCATGGAAACACTTGAGAACCAGATGTTTGCAGAAAGCCCATGTGGACTACTCTGTGGCCCAGATCGAGGGCTGGTCAACGAACGCATCCAAGTACTTGCAGGCTCCAACTGCCGCCGACAAGAAGAAGTTGGTCACCCATCCTTTGAGCGTCAACAGCACCAACTATGCTGTCTACAGAAGATCCTTCAACGAGATCAACCACCATGTATTCAAGTCGCAGTGGTTTGGCTGGGGATTGGTGTTGTACTGTGGTGCCGTTATTGCAATCTTTACTGTCTTGAACTTCTTCAAGCGCGTCTTGAAGGTTTCTGTTGTTCCCAGATCCCTCAGTACTCTCTTCCTGAAGTACATGATGCCTGATATCAAGGTTCCTGGCTTCACTCCCTTCACACGCTTTGACTTGCTTCTCATGGTTCTTTTCACCATTCAGGCGGTCATCTCAACTGCTGTGTCGTACACCGTTCAACTCCCCAACATGTACATGAAGGGTCGCTGGTTCCTTACCATGGATCTTATTGGTTACAGAAGTGGTATCATTGCCTTCTCTCTCATGCCAGTTGTCTACATTTTCGGCTTGAGAAACAACCCATTCTGCTTCTTGACTGGCCTTCCTCAAACTACCTTCATCACCTACCACAAATTCGTTGCAATTATCATGGCCATCGAGGCAATGATCCACACCTCTGTTTGGACTGCCTATGCTATCAAGGCTGGCCCATACTCTGTGTGGTCTGCCGACGCTTACTGGAATTGGGGAATTGTGGGAACCGTCTTGGTTTACATCATGTTGTTCCAAAGTATAGGCTTCATTAGAAACTTCATGTACGAGCTCTTTTTGGCCATCCACAAAATTTTCGGCTGGCTATTCATTGTCCTGATGTGGTACCACTGTATCAGTTTGGGCTGGATGGGCTGGGTTTACTCAATCATCGCCATTACTGTGTACGACAGAATCATTCGTTGTTGGAAGATCTTTGCTCTCAACAGAGGATTCACTAGAGTTAAATTCAACTTTATCAGCGAAAACACCTTGGCCATCACCATCCCAAAGAGTGATGTCTATGACAGCGTTTACAAGCCTGGCCACCACCTTTATCTCAACTTCTTCCACACCTCCATCTGGTACAAGTGTTTCCAATCGCATCCTTTCAGTGTTGTCAGCTCTCCAATCCAGAGCCAAGATGAAGTCACCGTGTATATGAGAGTCAAGAAGGGTGTTTCCAAGTGCCTTTCCAAGATCCCAACCGATGAAAAGGGAAATTTCGAAGTTTGGCTGTTGATTGAAGGTCCTTATGGTCACAGTGTCCAGACTTTCAACGAGAAAGAATCGCTTGTTGGTATGGCTGGTGGTCTTGGGTTGTGTTCTTTGCTCCCAACCTTCTACAGAAACCCTAAGAACTCTATTCTTTTCTGGGCCATCAACAAAATTGACGACTTGGAAGCTTTGCACATGGAATTGGACTATTTGATCGCACAAGGCACTGATGTTCGTGTGTTCTTGAAGAGATCTGACTGCGATGAGAGCTCCAGCTTTGCCGAAGAGAAGTACAAATATTTGTCTGTTTCCAACAGCCGTCCAGATGTTAACTCCTGGGTGGAAGAGGCCCATGCTCTTGCCTCAGCCATGGGCAAAACGGATCTTCACATCTTGACATGTGGACCTGGTTTGATGGACAGTGACATTTCTGCCAGTGTCTACCAGCACATGTCGCTCAAAGACGATTTGGCCATCCACTTCTGTCCTAAAAACTACATGTGGTAAAACCACACCTTGCATTAATAGCATGTATGTATATATAATTAACGATTAATAGAGAGTTACTGTAGATGCAATAAGCTAGCCAAGACCCAATAGTATCCAGTTGGAACAGAGGCGACACGAACATTATTCATCGCGGCCTTGATGGAAAATGGCGAAAATTAAAAATCTCCAATAATTTGTTAGGAGCAGCGGCGGCTACGATGTTTCTCTTTATGGAAATGAGTACCAACTAAAACCCGAAACACAGACAAATTCGCGACTCAAAAGGTAATTAAAAAAACACAAATACAATTCCATTTATCCCGAATCATTTCACAGAAATATTTTCACCCGTTTTTGACGAGTTCTCTGTCCTGTCCTACCCACCAGTGCACCTCCACTCTCAACTCAAAACTCCTAACACCAAAACACAACCACCTCTACCATGGCCACCTTGTTACCAGCAGTAGTCATAGACAATGGCTCCAGCTCCACGCGTGCAGGCCTAGCTCTGGAAGAGTTGCCCTCGCTTGTGTATTCGTCCAACTACATTGTGGATAAGAATGGAAAAGTGGTTGTTGGAGATTCAGAGATCGCTAAAAACTCGGAAAGCGAGGTGATGACGCTAGTGGAAGACGGCGTTATTTACAACACAGACAACATCATCCATAATTGGAACTATGCGTACGATAACTTGGACGGTGGGAACGGATTGGTGGCTTCAGATCATCCCTTGATGATTACCGAGCCTGTGTGGAATTCCAATAAGACAAGAGGCGAGTTGGCGCAAATTGCGTTTGAGCAGTTGCAGGTGCCCATTTTCTCGATTGTGAAGAGTCCCTTGGCCCAGCTCTATTACATGGGACGTTCGAGCGGTGTAGTTGTAGATGTGGGAGGCTCTGTTACCTCCGTGACTCCAATATTGGACGGCATCATCCAGCAAAAGTCGAGTTTCCACACCAAATACGCTGGTGACTTCTTGTCGCTTCACACGTTGCGTAGTCTAGAGGCCAAAATGGGCTATCAGCCGCTTCAACTCGACTACGCGCGGTTGTTGCCAAAGAAGCTCGGCATTTGCGAGAGCTCAGACTCTTTCAAGCTGTACTACGTCAACTCCAATGTTTTGCTTCATTTTAAACAGACTATGCTCTATGTGAACGAACCTCAACACGGTACTAGCGGCGCATACTACGCTCACCACCAACACCAACACCCTGCTCTGTATCAGTTACCAGATGCAACTCACGTCGCCTACACTGCGCTGGAGCTCAACCCGCTCTCAGAACCCATCTTTGTTCCTCACATGTATAAGTTGCCCGGCATCAATATTCCCGAGCCCTCCGTTGAAAAGGCTGGCACGCATGGTCTTTCTAACCTTGTTCTTTTCGCTCTCAAGAACCTCGAGGCAACTTTCATGTCCTCTGTCACGAACGAGAGCCAGAGCGCCACAGCAAACAACAGATTTAATGAGATATTGCGTCTGATCTTTAGCAACTTCTTGATCACAGGCGGAGGCTCCATGGTTCCCGGATTAAGTGAAAGACTTTGCGGCGAGCTCACGAGGCTCGCGCCGCTGGTGTTCCCCAAGTATCCTACCACCGCTTCCTACAAATTGAATATAAACGTTTTGAAGAACGCCATATCAGGTGAATTCAACGATTCGTTGGATAGAAAATTTGGTTCTTGGCTCGGTGCAGCCAACTTGGCTTCTATGTTGAAAGCCTCTCCTCTCGATGATTCAGGAGCTAGTAATGTTGCGCTTGACAACTGGTTTGTGTCGAAGGCTAACTACGAAGAGCTCGGTCAAGACTACATTGTCGAACGGTTCAAGTAAATGGAGGGTTATTTCTGAGTGAAAAAATAAACTGTGTAAATGTAATATATCAAAAGAATAGAACTGTGATCTACGTATAATTTGTTCTTCAGGTTGTTGGCTACACCCAGTGCATTCATAAACTTTTGCTCTATGTGATAAAGGAATGGGACGTCTCGCCTACAAAGTATTGCACAATCCATAAATACTGACTCATCCTCCAGGAAAAGGTTCTCAATATATGTTACATAATTTGCGGAAGCTAGAATAACAGAGTCTCGCTCCTATAAGTAATTGATGCTCGGGGTAGCCTGCCGCCAGTGAGTCTCACTATGGAAAAGGATCGACAGATCGACGATAGTCAAATGTTAGTCAATTACTATATAAGGACTCTTCAGAATGGAAATTATGAAAAAATAGAAAAATAATCATTAACAGATGTGTCTACAATACGCTAAATGAAGCAACTTTTCTCAGCTCGATCTACAATCATTCCCAATTTCGTGCTACATCCGGGAATCGTCGGACATAATATGCTTTGGACTTTTGTATTAAAAAAGTTATGATCTATGTATAATGTTTACTCCACCCAGGTTACGTATTTGTTGTCGTACTTTGAGGCCTCACCGTGGTTGGCCAAGATTCTTTCAACCTTAGCTTCGACACCCAACTTCTTGTTGGTCTTGGACAAGAAATGTTTGGAAACCTCAGATGGGGTTGGCAAGTAGGATCTGTTAGAGCCGTCAGAGCCAGTGATGTAGTCAGCGACATCCTTGTTGGATGGCAAACCCATGTTAAATGGGTAAAACTTGAAGTCGACGCCGAAAAACTTGCTTAGAAGTGGGTCTTGAAGCTTTGCAGTGGAAATGGATTGTGTCATCAACTTCGTGACTCTGGAAGCATCGAATGGAGCCCATTGAGGCAAGGCTGGCTCTTTGATTTTGTCTATGAGCTTGTGCTTTACACCCTTGACGAAATCGTTCTCCTCAAGCTTACCGTGCATGATGTTAGTGGCAGTGATCATCTCCAACTCGAACTGCTCACGGATGGTGTTCTTCGAACCCTTCTTCATCAACTCGAATGCGAGGGTGGTGCAGGTAGGAGATTTGCTAGAGATACGGTCGTATGTCTTTTGGCCAAACTCGGTGCCAGAGTTCTTGAACACCTCCAAGGCCTCGGCGAGAGTCTTTCTGGAGAAAGCTTGGTTGATGAGAGCAATCTGCTCATTGCTCAAGTGGAACTTGTACTCGGAAGGCAACTTTGAGTCGGCGAACTCGTCAATGATGTCGTTGACTTGCAAGAAGTACAGCTTTTGGTTCTTGACTATGAGGGATGGGTCAGAGACACCATTGAGAGTAGGAGCCCTCAAGTTGGACAATCTGTTGACCAACGAGTCGATTCTGTCGGAGGGAACGTAATGGGTCGCAAAACCAGCCATGTATGTGTCCAAGCCACTGATGACTTCGCCAGTGAGCGCATAGTAGTAGCCCAAGTGGTCATCCAAACGGGGCAAAAAGAAGGTCGTGCCGACATCTGGGAAAAAGCCAATGTCCATTTCGGGCATGGCCAACTTGGTCTTCTCGGTGGCCACACGGAATGGCGCATGCACAGAGAGACCGACACCTCCACCCATGGTAATGCCATCCATCAAGGAAACGTAGGGCTTGGAGTATGTGCTGATCAAGTAGTTCAAGTTATACTCGTTCTGGAAAAACTCGCTCGGCGTCAAGGCATCGCCATCCAATACCAGCTGTGCACATGCAACAACGTCTCCGCCCGCACACAAGGCCTTAGGCGACTCGGATGTCAAAATGACGGCGTTGCACACATCCAGTTTGGAGTACTCAACCATGCGAGGAATGATCTTGGTGACCATCAGGTTGTTCAAGGAGTTGAGCTTGCTGACCCGATTGAGCGAAATCATGCGGGCCATGTTGTTGTTGGAGAATAAAACGTCGTCTGCAGCGTAACCGGAAGACATTGTTCTGACACTGTAGCGCAAAAGTGGAGCACGTTTTGATAAACTGAGCATGACAAAAAGTAGGTTCCCTAGGGGGGTATATATAGTCCCACTGTGGTATCAGCAGGGAGAGGGGAACTGGTCTGGGTCAAAATTTTTCGCACTAGGGTACTTGTGGGGGAGCACCGGATTGAGAGCACATAAAAGGTGTAGATGGGAGGATACGTGCATACGAGAGTTTTTTTTTTTTTTGCCAATCAAACGATTTAGAAATAGGATATTTTGATACTTGAGATCGGGCGGGATTTAGGTTCGCTGTCGGTAAGAGATATTGTGCTGCCTATTGGCATTCCTTAAGGCCGAGCTTGTCTGGCATGTGTGAACGGCTGCAAATCCATGCATCCACGGGTACACTGATGGTATAGATAAGAAGATTGGGAATCGAGTATTAGATAATGTAGAATTGTTTTTCGTGCAATTGGAGCGGAGGGGTATCTTTCTTCTTTTCAATTCCGGCCGCCATTTACTTTTCCAGCTCGATTCGAGCCACTGCAACCTCATGATATATCTATTACACAGTGGTTCAGTCGGTCTAGCTTGCTGCGATTGAAAACTCATATTTCGCAAATTAGACATCGACAAGACTATTCAGAGACATGAGCCCGCATTCTTCTCTTTCATCTCCAGCGCCGCGGGGAAGCCTGTACTGGTAGAGTATACCAGTGTTGTATGACGCCAACATCAAGAGTCCTGAGCTTGTGAAACCAATCTCGACATTTTTATGATGCTTACTGTTGGGGATATATTCAGGTAGCTTAACGTATGCAAAAGATCTTCGCGGCTTTTCCCAAATTAAGCTATCAAGGTAATTGCGATATGGCAACTTCTTCATGAGCGACTTCGTGTACAGATTGTTCAATAGTTTCTTGGAGCTTTTGAGGGCAGAAAAATAGGTAGACTTATTTTCTTTGCCCTTGGATGTGCTCTCAGGCTGTTTCAGAAGCAACAAATTGGCAAGGTTTTCGTTTAGATCCTCTGAGGATGATTTGCCACCCTGGGAGTCCTCTTCAGACGAATACTCATTATCGTCTGCGGCATCCGCGTTTTCGGCTCCGGTAGCTCTTTCCTTCACTGTGAATAAATGGATCGTGTTACTGTCAGAGCTGCAGCCAAGAAGAGTCAGGTCCAGGTTGAACAGTAGCGCATTGATTGTGGTGTGGTTATGGCCGCGCCGAAGATTGGTTATAAGGCTAATGATTAATTTGGAGGATTCAGAAACTGGATCTTGCGAAACGTGACATACCCGAACAATGGTCCCTTTTTGAGAAGCGGTTGCAATGTAGTTTCCGTCATGTGAAATGGCAATTTTAGCTATAGCCGCATCATGGGCTTTGTAGACCAATCTGGGCTTCAAGTTGATGGTGTCATATACGAGAACCCAACCAGGCGAGTCACTCTGGATATCTTCTAGCGTGACTACATCAGCCTTGAGCAAGTTGGTGTCGCTGTTTTTCTGTGTAAATTCAACAAACTGGCCTAGAGTCTGTAGTACAGACGAGTCTGTTGGTCGGAGAACAGGCGTATTCGGATGACTATTGGAGCCTCCAGTACTTGGCACAGAATTGAAAAGGTCCGTTTGGGTGTTTATCAACAGAATTGGAAGTACGAGTAACGAATTGTCGTTCGCACTAAGAGCAGCCAGAACCGGCAATTTCTTGCCGTCGCTTGTGAGAAGGCTATTCACATCCAAAATCTTGACGACTCGTATGCTGCTCAAGTCGTAGATATATATTTGGCCCACTTCCAAGAACACCACTAGCCTCTTCCTGTTAAGCATTAGGTCTACAATATCCAGCGGAAACGTCAACTCGCAGATTTTAGTGTTCTGCTTCAAATTGTACACATGCAAGATCCGTGTTCCTGAAGGTCCTTTGGGAACAATGATGGTGAGCGAGGTCGAAAAGAGCATCCTTAGTATTGCTGTGGGCTGGGCAACTGATTTATTAGCAGACAGAGAATAGAATTCGCCAAACGGCTCGCAATTGAAGATTTTATGCCCGCTGGCCGACGAAACCAGTATATACGAGAAGTCCTGGTTGAACGCGAGATCGTTGATATCCATGGTTATGTACTTAGAAGATTAGGAAGGGGGAAGATAATCAGATCGTAGATAGATAGAAATATGAAATGTACGCTTAGTTGAGTGATTTGAACTGTGAAGTTGTTGGACGATAGGAATTGACTTATGATTTTAACGTGAATGGGTATAAGATAAGAAAGGTGGTGGTAGAGTATAGGCAGATATAGCTGGCTTAGATAATATGGGGTAAGTATAGACAATGGGTATTACAAATACTATTTAAAGACAATGTAATTTTATTTTCTGACGTGGTGCTTCAATGACAAGAAAATTACTTGGAGCTCTTCTCTATTTCTTTTTTTTTTCTTCCATAGATCACACTTGAATTCGAACCTTTGAAACATCAATCAGTCTAACAACCCATGATTCCATCCATATCACAGTCAATGGTTTCACCATCGTCCAATGGGATGCACACTCATTTTTTGTACTTCGCGGCAATCGGCCATTTATCAACTATTCACACAATAAATCAACCATCACGGTCATTCCCCTACTGCACTTACTCGTCAACTTCCTCCAAAGTGACGGTTCTTTTGGTAGCTGACGACGTGGATGGCTGCGAGCCTGTAGCCTCTGCATCATCTCTGCCAATCTCCTCAATCTTAGGCCCGCTAGCAGCCTCCGACTTCGACTTCGACTTCTTCTTTTTCTTGGACAGGTCTCCGCTCCACCCATACACTGGCTGGAAACTCTCAAGCACACCACAATCCTCGAACAAATTAGGGAACAACCAGAAGGCTTGTGGCATGGCCAAGTATGTAATTACAAATATGATGAGTCTGACTATGGCAGTGGCAAATAGAAGACCCAAAAGTCCCATGGCAGCCATGGACAAGTACCACACACCTGTGCGCATAAACATAGGCCACAATGGGAACAAAATCACAATGAACACAGTCGCAATCATCAAAATACTGTACACGAGCATCATAGGGTTTGGCTTAGCGTATGTCCATGCATAATAGGCATCTGGCTCCATGGTAGCCTGAGACGAGGGCTGCAAAGTGGGCTTTTTGCGGTTGGGTTTCCAGCCCTTCACTTTCTTGATCTCGTCGTAGTGTAGCTTGGAAACTGGCACGATCAAACGCGATTGGATCATCAGAACGAAGAGCTTCACAAACTCCTCCTCAGAATTGATGGGAATGAGTTTGTTTTTGCCATCGGCACTCTTGGCTTTGTAGGCGTCGTTGGTAAGCACTCTGCGGAGTCTCTTGAAGCGGAAAAACTCGACATCTTCTTTGTTATTCAACAATCCAGTTCTGGCTTTAAGTTCCTTCAAGGAGCGGACATAGTTGGCAACATTGACTACAATTGGGTTTGGGGGTTGGTTTGTAGGGACTTGCGTGCCTTCTGGGCTTGCACCTGGAGTGGGGCCGGTAGGAGCAGACATGGTAGGTGATTGATTATCACTGAACTTGTAACGTGTACTTGACTGGGTGCCGGTGCACGGGTGCACATACGTGTATGTGTTGGCAGAAGAAAGTCGGCCACGAGAAATGTTAGTATTTTGTTGGGAAAACTGTATGTGTGAATTTACAAGTTTGTAGATTCAATTTGTTTTCATTTTGTTGATTTCATTGCAGTTGCACTATACTAGTATTTAATGGTGATCGTCAATCAACTGAAGACTCCTCTAAGCATTCTGGTAGAAATGATTCAACTATTGTAACTTTGAAAAATAGAATTGTCTTGTTTTCAAGTATCTCTATTCGGAAAAGATGACCCTGGTATTTGGAGTTTTCAGACGTATCTATGCTTGTTGCATAGCCACAAATGATAAAAGGTAGATTGGAGAAAGAAATTGCTCAGTAGTTATATGATACATAATAGGGCTCTGCGTCCATCAATTTTCATTACTCCCTCCGGCGTTCTCTTGCTAGGTGAGATGGAAAGCTGCTGAGTTGACACTGCATATAGATGTTTCAGAACGTTGCCTTAAACAATCTTGCCAAAAACCTTCAGATGCAATATCTGTCGGGTGACGTTTCTTTGATTTGCAACGTTGATGTTGATCGAGACTGTTCAAAGTTTTCTTGATGACACAGTGTGTTGTTCACATTTTATCTCTAATTTTATTAAGTCGTAAATATTAAACACAATCATTCTAAGCGAATCTCTCATTTATGAAAGAAAAATTTCTTTTTTGCGTGTCGATCTCTAGCAAGCAAAATATCAGACGTACTTGCACTTCTACTAGAGTAGTCTGGCCTTTTGAGGTTTCCGAAACTCAAGCTTCTAGGGGTGCTCAGATCATATTCATAATCTGGCGCAGGACCTTCCCCATTGTCATCAGAATCACCTTCTAAAGCATCTTCATAGCAAGGAATAGACAGCAACTGCAGCAAGTTTATTGCTGGTGAGCCCACTCTTGAGTTCAGGCCTGATTTGGGGCCCTCTCTATCACTCAGTGACACAAGAGCAGCTAGAGAACCATTTTGACGAAGTTGTTCTAATACAGATTGACCTGAAGATTGGTCATATAGCAAGTCTTTCGAATGTTGCTGATATAATGGAGGGGCATCTTCAGTATCGGAGAACTCAGGTTCTTCAGAGGCGTCGGAATCGTTCCCGCTATCGTTGGGGGTCTCTAGCTCTCTCGAGGGAAATAGAAGGTCTTGCCTGTTACCGGTGTTGTCTGCGGTGAAGTAGCCGTGGCTGTCAACCTCTAAATGGGTAGCAGTAACGTGGCCATGAGTTGGACTGAGAAATACATTGACCGGCAAATGTGCTCTGAGTTCTGAAATATGCCCATCAGCATTGCGAATATGAATAATTGCTCTAATAGCATGTTTGACACTGATGATGTCGTTTTTCAATGTGCATGTCTGCGTCGCCTTGGAAAGCGAATTTGGAAGATGATAATAGCCTTGGAGCTTCCAATGATCTTCGCCAAAGAATGGCTCGTGGCAATTGAGCTTTTGCTTATCAATAATATCCTCATATTCGGAAGATTTACCAGCGAGTCCAGTCACATGCGAATGCTGCACCAACTCAGCGGAAAATGAGTGGAATTTGAGACCTTTGATTAAAGGCACAATCACCAACTTAACAGGAACTGCGGTGCCAAGGGCTACAGCTCTGCGAGTCATGGAGACTTGGAAATCTAATTTTCCAGGCCAGGTGTTCGAGAAATCGATCGAATCTGTGAGATTGACGTTTCGGGAACTGAGAGTTCTTGCTATGATAACATGGTTTGCTTTCTTGAAAGAACGCTCGAATCTGCCGCGCTCTATGTTACACTCCAATTTGTATCTAATTTTGCCGCACGATAAACCCTCAACTGATTCGGGAATATTGGATGGTAGGTGGATAAAGAATGGCATCGAGTAATTTCCCTCTGGAAGAAGAAATGAGTGACTGTCACTCTTAGACAATGCAGCCGCAGGAAATGGTGTTCCATCTATGCCCGAACGGGGAATCGATATAAGGGATTTCTCATGGTTCTTGAATACCGTGGGATGAGACTTTGTTCTCAAAAATGCGGGTCTGGAATTACTTTTGGGCGTATTAGAACCATTAGTGGCACTGGCAAAGTAGTCCGTCAAATTTGCAGACGAGTTTTCTCCCGAATCTAGGCCACTAGGACTGGAGATATCAAACCGGGCACCATTTCCACGCATAGGCGACGAGGCTCTTCCATTGCCATTTGCCAAATTTAAAATGCTTCTGTTGAGAGCCTCGGGATCAGGCAGACTTCCTCCGGGTGTTCTGGGAGACAGCACCAGGAGATTCCATTGGGAATTGTCTCTCGATTTTCTGCCTCGATTAACGACCTTGTGATATTTCGCAATCAGATCGCCAAAGTCGCCAAAGACAAGTTCACCCTGCGGCGAACAGAGCAAGTTGTTCCAAAAAACTTTCAAGACGCAGTTTCTCTCCACCGCCTGGTTCATTATGTATTCATTAGATTTGGGATAGTACTCGGTGGTGAACTCACCCACCAACAGAAGCGAGATTCTTTTGATGTGGAGATCTTCCTTTGTGGAAATTTTAACATGGCCTTCGATCGGGATGTTTTCCACTTCGAACTCATTTCCTTTCACCAAAATGGTGTTCTTGTGGCTGCCCTTTAAGCGGATATCGAAGTAGGCTAGATCCTTAGAGTGGGAATGGGAGTGAAACATAATTCATGAATGGTCAGAAAATGAGACAAAAGAACTAGTAGATATAAAGTTCAGGAATAAGAAGCCATTTGGAACGGCTAGGACGATTTCTGGAGATTCCCGGACGAACCTGGGGAACGGCTGAAGGTACTTTACATAGAACCCGGAGCAATTGTTGCTTTTGTTGAGAAGAGCTCCGGATAATTAATGGTGTCGAGGTATTTCCGAAGATTATAACTACGTGAAGACGGAATCGCGGTTGTGAATTTAGAACATTGTTCTTGGTTGCTTACTGTTTTTTTATGTTGTTCATGGCCTAGATACGCTCGGCGGTTACTGGTAGACCCTTTACAGTGTTGAGCGTGGGCGCGGAAAAACTAGGTGGGCCAATCTTCGCAGCCGATTCGCGGAGAATCCCCAAATGATGATGTTCAGATAGTCTATTGCCTATATAAATAGTGTAAATACCAGCGCGGTTTCGTCATAGTATGCGCGAGGAACGCTCAGGTTCCAGTACGGCAACGTTCGTGTTGGGTTCTTTGTTCGTTCATAAATTCCTTATAATCATTTGCTAGTTCGTCGGTTAATTTTTCGAATTGTTTTTTTTTTTTGGATTTGCAATTAGATGGACTTGACAACCTTGTTCAATCTGATGAATGCAAGGAATCCCTCAATGAAGTTCATTCCGACCCAGGCCATGGCGGTCTCTCTGGGCATACGGTACTTTCTGGCCTTTGGAAGCATCACAAACACAATCTCCATGATGTGGATCAAATAGGTTCCCAAGAAAATTGGAGAAATGTTTCTCTCAACAAATGCCCATTTAGCTAAAAGAGTGCTGTTCTGAAGTCCAATAGAGGAAAGAACGTTACGAACAAGGCTGGGCTTCACATAAGTGGCCGACAAAACCACGGCCAAAGCATACATGGTATACGAAATACCCGAGCGAGGCTTGGCCACGGTTTTCACCTGCTTGTGAGAAAAACCCTGCTTCTTGGCCGCATACTCGGCCATGGCAATGAGTTTACCCTTGATATCGGCCGAAGACGACACAGTAAGATTGTCGGCTTCAACGGCCTTCTCAAATTCGACCTCCACGGTTTTGATGGTGCCGTTGGCTTGTTCAAAACGGAGAGTAACGGACTTCGTGTTGATGTCGGAGATAACAACAGAAGAAGGTCTAAAAGAAGCCAAGGGCTGTTTGCCATAGACAACGGTATAGTCCACAAGAGCCAATTGGTGGTCTCTGTTCATGTGGCCGATGATTCTTTCCTTGGTTGCGCTGTCCATGTTTTGATTTTTTTTCGTTTCTATTAGAGTGTAGAGTAGTTGTACTGTGACTATTGATTAGGTGTATTGGGAGAAAGAGTGTGATTCTAGGCAGACTTATATAAGTTGCAACCAGGATGCTGGGTGTCTGACAATTGACTAGGGCTACGGGTGAATACGTAACGAATTTGCGCAAAATTACTCAGCAATGTGATGGTGGACGCCTTACCAAGAATTGTTTGCACTGTTTTGTTTGCCTCTGTTTGGCCGGTTTTGCGTGTGGATCATAAATGGGCCATGAGTCGCATCGGGGTGCATGCACTCACCAGATTTGAATCTTGTAAAAGAACTACGATTCGCACTGTTTACGACAGGAATCGTCGTAAATTTGACAGCACCGGGAAAGGTCAGTTTTTCCGACTAATTTTTCCGGAGATTGATCCACGGCCGGGAATCAAGCAATTCCATGACTCGATTTCAATTTTGCTTGTGGTCGGAGTTATGATCTTTTTCGGACCAATGTTTCTGTTCGATTAGGATGATATAGTGTAGTTCGTCATTGCAGTAGAAGTTCTGGTTTGTTTCTCTGCTCCCATCAAACTCATGATCATTTTCGTTTTGTAACGATTTCTGATACAATTTGTTTTAGTTCCGCCCTTGCATTTCATTGTCATTGTGCTTGTCAAGAGTTCACAGATACTGTTCTATCAATTAATTTATTCTGTTCTCTATCAGTGTCCTAATGCAATCTAATGTCCAGCCTTTCTATTGCTTTTTCTCGAAGTGTGCCTTATTTAACAGGTTCATGAATTCGTCGGCAACTTCAACACACCAGAACTCGCCGGAGTATTTAGCCCATCCAAGATGTCCTCCGAGATTGGTCTCGATCAGTGCGAGATATGGATTCTTGCTGGTGTCAGGGAATATTGGTGCAACAGCTGGATCATCTGTAGAATTAATAATCAATGTAGGCACCCGAATATCTCCAGCACGGAGAATTGGAGAGGCGGCAGCATAATATGCCCACGAGTCCTTGAAACCAACGGTCTTACAGGTGAAAATGTCGTCCCACTGCCATGTTCTCTTTGCCTTCCATGCTTGGTTCACGCTGTCCTTGTTGAATATCTCTGGGTGGTGTTGGGTCAACTCGGCGTAATTGGCCTTGACAAGCTTATTAAGAAACAAAGTCAATTGCGGGTTGAACAAGTAACGGCCACTGAGCGAATTTTCAAGATGTCTGGCACTGACGGCCATGTCCCAAGGACATCCGATCAATACAGCACCTTCAACAAGCTCACGACTTCTCTCCGCCTGAAATCCCAAGTAGTTGGTGAGAATGGCAGCGCCAAACGAGAATCCAATCGTGTAGAGTGGTCTGTTTGGATAGCGGAGTTTTAAGTCCTCGAGCACCTCTCCTACATCCTCTTGAGAGAAAGCAGAGAAGAGCTTGCCCAGAGTAATTTTGGTGCGACAACATCCGCGCGAATTGACCACGACGAGATCCCACTCATTGCCTTGATTGCTTGTCAAATCATCTGCCAAATTTCTAATAAGAGGTTCATGCGAGCCACCAGCCAAACCATGGAATACCACACAGATGGGACGTGTGCTGTCAGACTGTCCCTTTTCAGTCCTAGCGGCCAACTCCTCCTTGGTGAAAAATCTTGTTCTTGGATGAAGTCTGGGCCAGTTTTCTGGAAGTGTTTGCTCGTACAACTTGGAAAACTCTTCCTTGGACTCGGCGGGAATAATCCAATCTAACGAGCAGATACCATTATCGCTGTAAGTAAAGATCTCTCTTCCATAAAACACACTGTGTTTTTCTGCCTTGGCAGTGGCGTAATTGATGGTCTGGAGTGTTCCATTGAATAAAAGAGGACTCAACCACAATTTTCTATCTTTGAGAATGGGAAGCTCGGAGATTAAAGTATTGAGAGTGGTGGTGGAATTGAGCACGGGAGAGTGTGCCTTTTCGTTTTTCACGTCGATCGAGGCGCGAAATCCCCATTTCCAAAAACCAATCATATTAATTGGGAGCATTGGCAGTGTTGGGCAACCCTTGGCTTATATATGCTCGTAAAGATGCATCGGCACAAATGGCCGTTATAGCCGACGGTTTTTTTTGCACCCTGAGACAACGGCGTCTGTGCAGGATTTCTTCTCTGTGCACGAATTTGCAGCCAAACGAGCCGAGGACCAAGGTCCAGGGGCAATGTAGACACGGAATCGGTTATTAGGACCTTATTATCGATTGACCTGTTTTTGAGAAGTACGCATTTTAGTGTGTGCCTTTGTGCATTACAGAAATGGTTTGCGACGAAGTATTCGATTGTGGGTCCTCAGGGGCTTGAGTTGTTATATCAATTCAAACTGGAATAATCTACAGCGAGACATGAGCGCAAAGCTCTTACAACTTCTTCTTTTATCTGAACAAATATCGTTTTTCGTTATTCTCTGATTTTTTTTTATGTATAGAATAGAATGGACTGTCCTACAATGCATTTACAAGGTCGTAGTATGTCATTTTAATCAATGAGCAGATCAGTTGTTGCTGCTTTTAGAACTGGATTCCTTTTTCAATGCCGCAGCACGGAATTTAGAACGCTCACTCGACTCACTATTCGTCACATGTCCTCTATCATCCAAATCCACCGATCCCGCACTCTCGAACAAAGACACATGTCCGGTCAAAAGACCTAATGTGTCAATGAGCTGCGATGGCACATTCAAATGGGCAGTGGCGAGTGTTTGCTTGGCGGCAGGACCAACAAGGACAGGGTAGATACCATATGATCCATTGTTGTCCTTTGGCATGTCATCCAAATGCCATTGCTTTTCAATATTTTGGAGAGATCTAAACATATCTTCATCCGTTGTGTCATCACCAGAACAAAACATAAAATCTGGGAGTTGGGAGGCATCGATTTGCTGGGGGGTGGTGTGGCTTGCGTATGGATCTTGCTTGCCACCATGTGGGTTCAATACAAGGCGGCGCACAATCTCTCCCTTGTTGAGAAACTTGGGTCTCACCTCAATGTTAGCCTTTCCTGACATCACCTCTACATCATACTCTTTGGCAATACCATTCTTAAGCTCTTCCATACATCTTTCAGCTTGGAAGCTACCCAATTCTGGGTCAGATCTTCTATAGTGCCAAGTCAATGCGACCTTCTTCTTCTCAATGTTCGAATTTGGAGTCTTTTCAACGTAGCTCTCGAACACTTTCTCAACCTTGTCCTGCCAAGACATGTCGAATGCTTCGGCAAGGTTAAACCATTTGTCACCACCAACATCTTTCATGAAACAACCATGCTCTGCAGAAAGTCCGACATTCAAGGAACCCCACCACTTTTCAAGGAATGCTTGATCACGTCCTGAGATGATCCAGAATTGATTCTTAGGATCCGCAGTCAAAGTCTCGACAATTTTGATCAACTTCAGAGATGGAATTGCAGCGGCTGGATCTTTGACAATTGGAGTAAGAGTTCCGTCATAGTCAAATAGGAACAAACGACGAGAAGAGTTTTGGTAAGCCTTGTACAAACGAGGACGATTGAGGGTTGGCGTGTAGTGAGCTTGATGAACCTTTAGCGAATGGTCGATCAAATGCTCTAAGAATGCGGAGGTCCAGGATTGGACGGTGTTTGAAGTGACCTTTTTGTACAAAGTGTCTTCGAGAACAGCACGCTTCTCATGAGACATGGTGAAACAGTCATTGATAGTTTTAGCAATTCCCACGGAATCCCATGGGTTCACTAGAATAGCATCCTTGAGCACAGAGGCAGTTCCTGTGAACTCGGAAAGAATGAGTGGCGACTTCTTTTGCTTTTGGCAAATGACAAATTCAAGAGAGGTGGTGTTCATACCGTCACGAACAGAAGTAATAAGACACAAATCAGCCACTCTCAAAAGGGCCAAGTACTCGTCTTTGTTGATACGCATCTGGTAGTGGAGCACAGGGGTGTGGTTCAAGCTTCCATAGCGAGAGTTAATCAGATTTACCAAGTCGGTTACCTTCTTCTCGACTCTTTTGTCGTGAGAATAGCCTGGGGTGGATACCTGAATCAAAACAACCTTGTCTCTCCACTCGGGGTACATTTGTAAGAACATTTCGAAGGCGGCGAGTTTCTGTGGCACACCACGAACCAAATCCAATCTGTCACGACCAACGATGATTTTCTTGTCGGGATAGCATTCTCTGAGTGCTTTCACTTTCTCGCCAACATGCTCGGAAGGAGAGAATGCATCATGTTCGATTTTCTCTGTATCGATACCAATGGGCAATGTCTCCACAGAGACTGTGCTTCCGTACACCAAAACACTGTTGCTGGTGACTTCATGGCCTAAGATTCTGGCACAACAAGACAAAAAGTGTCTTTGGAAGGACTCGTTTTGGAATGCGATCTTGTCGCAACCAAGCATACCATCCAAGAGCTGGACTCTTTGTGGTATGCAACGGAAGTACTCTGAGGATGGGAATGGCGCGTGGACATACAAGCCGATGTAAGCATCGGGAAACTCCATTCTCAACAATTGCGGAAGGAGCAACAAGTAGTAGTCGTGGATCCAGATGATATCGCCCGGCTTGTAGATGCTCTTGATTTTCTGGAAGTACGCTTCGTTGAAGCGCACATAGTCGTGCCACGCCTGTGCCTCCTCCTTGCCATCAGATGGTTCTCCCTGGATGTAATGGAACACGGGCCAAATGACCTTTTCGGCGTACTTTCTCCAGCGGCTCTGGTCTCTGCGCAAGAGCCATACCGGGTGCACGTTCTCAGAGTTCGAGGCGCGGCGGATCTTCTTCTCGAGATCGTCGCGGTCCTCGTTGTCCAAATACAACGGGTCGTCGCGGATGTTTGTGTTGGCGTCGCTGTTCTTATCTGTCTTGTTTGCCAATTCGCCAGTCCAGCCAACGATATGGGTCTCCCATTCGGTCTGTTCTCTCAAGTAGAACAACGACGAATACAACGCCGACTGTCCACGCACCGCGTCGACATCCCAGTACTCGCCACTGCCGTCGTCGGACTTCTTCTTGCTGATTCTGGCGGGGAGAGTGGACACCACGTCGAGGATTCTTCCGGATAGCTTATCTGAGCCTAGCTCGGCAAAGTCTTTGGGCGACACCACTTTGGTGCTGGACGGAAATGCCTTGAGTTCTTCGTATACTGTTGCAGCCATTGGGTGTTGTGGGGGTGTGTGGAGCAAGGGAGAAGAAACAGGGTGTTTGTGGAACCACTGGTAGGTGAGCAATCTATGGGACTGAGGGTAGGTGGGTGCGCGGAAGGTTATTGCGAAGAAGACGTTGCGGGAGTGGGGGGTGGTGGGAAATGGGGCGATTTTGCTGGAAATGGATTTTTCGGATGGGGAATTTCTGCACTCTTTTTTTTATTTCGAAATTTTGGTTGATTTTCCGCCCAAACTCGCTGCAATTGGGCTGTTGGTATCGGGCCAGGTTCCTATGCGTTAGGAGTGGAAGGAATTCTTGGAAGAGGGGCATTGCAAACAAGGGACGCATAGTTGTTCTTTGGGTGAATACAAAGAATCGATTTTTTTTTTCTCTTTTTGTGATTGTTTCCCACTCTTCACTTGTTTCTCTCTTTATTTTTGGTCTGCAATTTGAAGTTTGCCAGGGTTACCTTCAGTTCTGGCGCCGATCCCTCTCCACCTACTACCGGCTATCTAAAACTGGGGTAAGAATAGTGAAGTTCTCCCCTTGTGGAGGCAAAAAAGTCAACCTTTCCACGCAACTGCAAATTCAAGGCTAGTCTTTTCAAACGAAAAATGAGAGATTTTTTGTATTGATATCATAATCCTCAATTCGCTTGTCATTCATAAGTATCCAGGTGGTACTACATACTGATGTTTCACAATTCAAGGGTGTCCCATAAGACCAACGCTTCGTCCAAACATCCAATTAAATCACCGCTTAAAATGCTTGACCAGGACAAGTATATTACAAATCGCCGTATTTTCCGCGCCCTCAGAGTGCCATGGATCAGCGCCTTCCAAGGGCCTGGCTCCATCGGCATTTCCCCAGATCCTGTCGCAGGAAGTGATTTCTGCAGGTCCAGAAAGAACGATGTTCCGAAAGAGACCCCATTTGAGTCTCAATAGCAACAAATTCTTCAACAAAAACAATTTTTTCTCAAACCATTCATCGCGGAGTTTTCTTCCAGCTACTCTAGAAATTTTTCCAACTGTTCAAACCCTCCGAATGCCATCCCCTGTTTCTCACACTATCCGGGTCGCTAATACTTATCTGCCATACTGACTATGTGAACGGCCCCTCCACACTTGTACCAAATACTTCCACCACTACTACTTTTCTTCCTCGCCAATCATGTCGTCCACCTTTCTCGCCGACTCGGAGGCTCCAATTGTCTTCCTTTCAGCCAAGAAACACTTCGACCAATTGCCTACCAACAATGCCAAAGTTTATGCCCACCACTTGTCTAGAGCCGCCCATTGGGGAACCAGAGCGGTATTGCGTTCTGTTTCTCCCGAAAGTGAGCCAATCTACGATCTTATAATTGGGGTCCATCGCGCGTTTGCTTCGCCAAAAACACCCGAGGAGTATGTTCTCAAGGTCAACGAGGGTGCCGCGGAATCTGTGAACGAGCAAGCTGTCACTCAGTACTTGGAGTATGCCTCGCAGTTTCTTGCCAATTTGGGTAACTACAAGTCGTTCGGTGACAAGAAATTCATCCCAACGTTGCCCGCCGATGCGTTCTCGTCAATTGTTGCTGCCACTGGTAAGGACCCCTTGAAGGACTTGTACGCGGCGATCTCGGGTCCATTATACTCCACGGAGCCGGGCCTTTTGGGCTGGCCAGAAAGCGGCCATTTGTCCAACTACTATCCTCATTCCGAGAAGACCATCACTAAGGAGGAGGTCGAGGCTGTCAACTCGTTCTTGGCCTCCAAGGGTATCATGCCTGAGAACACCAGAGTTACCAAAGATTCTGACGAGAAGTTTATTGTCCATGTTGCAAGCGCCAAGACCACTAACGAAACAGGTTATTATCCCGATGAGATCCTTAAATTGGCCAACGGGGCTATCATCGTCTTCAGATTTGGAGACCATTCCAAGGAGTTTGCGGAGATCGTCAAGCACATGGAAGCAGCTAAGAAAGTTGCCGCCAATGACACTCAATCTGAGATGATTGAATTCTACAGAGAATCGTTTGACACTGGGTCTATGAACGCCCACAAAAAATCCCAAATCATGTGGGTCAAGGATATTGGTCCTCAGGTCGAATCAAACATCGGTTTCATTGAGACATACAGAGATCCCTCGGGTGTCCGTGGTGAGTGGGAAGGTTTGGTTGCAATGGTCAACCAGGAACGTACCGCCAACTTTGCCACCTTGGTCAATAATGCATCGTCCCTCATTCCTCATTTGCCTTGGGACCTGTTCTATGAGAAGGACAAGTTTGTTCCTCCTGATTTCACCTCTCTTGAGGTCCTCACATTCGCTGGTTCTGGTTGCCCAGCTGGTATCAACATCCCTAACTATGATGATGTCAGATTGAATGTCGGGTTCAAGAATGTTTCTTTGGGCAATGTGTTGAATGCGGAACCAAAAAAGCCAAAGAAGGAGGAGAAGATATCATTCATCAACTCGTCGTTGCAAGATAAGTACCGTAAATGGAGAGGTGAGGCATTTGAGGTTCAAGTTGGCTTGCACGAATTGCTCGGACACGGAACCGGAAAATTGTTGCAAGAGACCTCTCCCGGTGAGTTTAATTTCGATAAAGACGCTCATCCAGAAATTAAGACATATTATGGACCAGGAGAGACTTGGGGATCTCTCTTTGGTGCTGTCGCTGGTTCCTTTGAGGAGTGTAGAGCCGAATTGGTCGCCTTGTTCCTCATTTTGTCTAAGCCCAAGGAAGTTCTTCCAATCTTTGATATCAAGGAGGAAGACTTCGAGGATGTGAAGCTCATTTCGACTGTTTTGATGGCCAGAGCTGGTATTGTCGGTTTGGAATTCTGGGACCCATCGTCAAAGAAATGGGGTCAACCACACATGCAAGCCAGGTTTGGTATTTTCAAGAGCCTTTATCGCGCTGGCGTTGTAACTCTCAAACATACCGAGAGCGATTACGACGACTTGGAGCTCGAAGTCGATCCAACGAAGCTTGACAACGAAGCTGTCGAGGCCTTGAAGGACTTTTTGCACAACTTGCATGTGTACAAGACCACTGCTAATGTCAAAGAGGGTACTGCTTTCTTCAACGAGATGACCGAGGTAACTGAGGAGTTTGCAAAGTTCAGAGATGTGGTATTGAAGAAGAAGTTGCCCAGAAAGCAGCTCATCCAAGCCAACACTTTCTTGAACTGCGACGAGGTCGAGGTCCGTGAATATGAGGAGTCGGAGATTGGAATGATCCAGAGTTTTGCCGAGAGAGAAATCTAAATTGAGCTTTCGCTCATTAAGAACCGCTTCCTTGACTAGCGTAGAGAGCAGCCACATAACGATGACATGACAAAGCAATTTTTGTTCAAGCCTAGAATTTAATAAACATTGGCTCCTAAAGTCACTCCCTTTCTTAAATTTCAGCCTCAATTCACAATTCCGTGAAATGAGTGAATCATAGTACTAGTGCTTGTTCCTGCAGAAATACGATCAGATCCATTCCTACTACAACCTACAGCCCTACTAATTAACCGAAACACCACCGTTCTAACAAAATCGAGATACCGATGTTTCTCCGACCTTCGTTGCGACTTCCGGGGCCCTCCTTCCTAAGGGGCGCTCCTCGGCTATCGCTTGGAGTTCGTGCATTTACACTGGTCTTTCTGAACCCTGGAACAGCCACCCAGATCGCGCTGAAACCGGTGAAAAGTGACTTTTTTGGAAATTCTATAACCGCAACAGAAATTAATTTAAAAAGATGGAAGCTGCTTGCTCCTCTGCAGCAACACAGGGCCTGTCTCCTGGAAGTTCGTCTATACTCCACTGATTCCAAGTCCAGCCTGAAGGAAGAGCTTGCACAGGAGGAAAGCACCAAGGTGACGTTGACAGAAGAAGACTCTGTCAAGTCGCACTTGGAATTGTTGAGAAAAATCGAAGAAAAGGCGAAGCAGGATGAGAAGGATCCTCGTACGCCGTTTCGCAAAAGTGTCAAGACCATTGGCCGCATTATCAAGTTGGGCAGGCCCGATTTGCGGCTCTTTCTTTATGCCATGGGATTCATCTGCTGTGCTGTGTTGTTTCCTACGGTGATTGTGAAGTTCACTGGTGCAGGTATCGATGCGTTGAATGACAGGGACAGGGAGTCTGGCGAGATCATGATCTGGGGCTATGACATATGGACTCTTTCGTACATGATGGTGCCTTTTGCTGTGTTCAGCTCCGCTTGTTTCTGGGCTCGTCTCTATTTGTTGAAGTTGTTGGGTGAAAGATTGGCCGCCAGATTCAGGCAGAAAGTCATGAAGAAGTTGCTCAGACACGATGCAGCATTCTACGATGGCGAGAAGCACAAGGCGGGAGATTTGATCTCGCGTCTCTCTAGTGATGCCTACATCGTGTCCAGATCGATCACCAGTAATTTGCCTGACGGTCTCAAGAACACCCTTTTTGGTGTGGTGAGCTCTTATATGATGTACTCGATCTCGCCAACTTTGTTTGGTGTGATCGCTATCTTGTCTCCTCTTCTCATTAGTGGCTCGATTTATTTTGGAAGACAGCTTGAGGGCTTGTCTATCAAATTGCAAGATGCGGTTGCTGGCCTCACAAAAGTCACCGAAGAGACCCTCAATTCCATCAAATTGGTGAAAGCTTTTGGCTCGGAGGACAAGCAGCTTCACAAGTATTCGAATGAGCTCCGTAATGTGATCGGTGTGGCTAAGGCTGAAGCAATGGCGAACTCGAACTATCTGTTGAGTATCTACTCTTTGTTTAGTTCAGCATACACTGTGAGTCTATTCTTGGGATTCCACCTCATTCTTGGTGACAAATTGACCACTGGTGAACTTGTCTCTTTCACTATCTACGCAGACTACTTCAATATGGCTCTCTATGCACTTACCTCTGTCTACGTGGACCTCATGAAGGGAGTTGGAGCTGCAGCTAAATTGTTTAATCTCATTGATTATAAGGAGCAGGTCAATCCTGTTAAAGGTTTCAAAGCACCTCCTACTCTTGCCAATGATGTCGAGTTCAAGGATGTTGTCTTCAATTACCCTAGCAGGCCTTCTGACCTTGTGTTCAACAACTGTTCTTTTAAAATAAAGGGCGGTTCTAGCACTTGTTTTGTTGCCCCATCTGGTGCAGGAAAGTCTACTGTTGCTAGTCTTCTTCTTCGTTCTTACAACTTGAATGAGGGCCTGATCTACATTGGTGGAAGAAACATTGAAGAGTTCCAAGTTCGTGAGCTTCGTAGAAATATCATTGGAATTGTCCAGCAAGAGCCTGTTTTACTTTCTGGAACCATTTTGGAAAATATTGTCTATGGATTGACTGAAGAAGAAGTCGCAAAGGTGACTTTAGCAGATGTGATTGATGTAGCTAAGCAAGCCAACTGTCACGACTTCATCGATGCGTTCCCAGATAAGTACAAGACTGTTATTGGTACCGGTGGCGCTTCGTTGTCCGGTGGTCAAAAACAAAGAGTAGCGATTGCAAGAGCACTTATTAAAAAGCCCGCGGTCTTAATTCTTGACGAGGCAACGTCCGCCCTTGACCTGAAGCTGGAGGCCCTTATCAATGACACGTTGAAGAACTTGAACAAGAGCGGTGGTATGACGATTATTTCTATTGCGCACCGTCTCTCCACTATTTCCAAGTCGGAGAATGTCATTGTGTTGGACAAGAATGGAAAGGTTGCTGAAGAAGGCAAGTTCATCACCTTAATCAACGATCCAGACTCCGAGCTCTCCAAATTGCTCGATGAGCAGACATACCAGGGCCAAGAAGAACGCCTCAGTGAGGACGAGCTTCAGGAGCAAGAGAGAAGAGACAGAAGGGCCGAGGATCTCGAGGAAGCCGAGGCCAGAAAGCTCAAATTGGAAAAAATCCGCGAGATTCTCCAGGACATGCCTCTCGAGGTCCGTGCCGAGATCTTCCAACAGTTCACGAAAGAGGTGGAAGACGAAAACATCGAGGCCGCCACCAAGTCCTCCATTGAACACAAATGAGTTCTCCCGCATTGTATATAGACCTAGCCTAGCCATTCAGTATCGGCGCTACTTTAGAATTTAAGTTATTACTATTATCAGCTGCCCACAGTTCTACAAGGTAAATGGATCCGATCCTCTCCACTACTCGCCGCAGCCCACGGCAAACGGAGCCTACAAAAAAACCTCATGAAAGATGCATTGCTATTTGAATATCTCTATGTCTAGTTGCCCAAAGCCTTGGCCTCAGAAGCGACACCGTTCTCGTACTTGGCAACCTTGACCTCGGTGACGGATCTCTTCTCGGCGGCGACTCTGAATTCAGCCTTCAAGGCTTGTCTGGTGGCTTGAGCAGCAACGGCGAAGGCTCTGTTCAACGAGATACCTGCTTGTTTGTAGGAAGACATGATGATAGATGGTGGAGTTTAGGTGTTGAAAGTTGAGGTGAAGTGCGACCCCATTGGTGACTGGAATTACGCGCGGCGTAGGTCTGGGCACGGGGTCCACGCCGAATCGGAGCTGAGGTGAATTTGAAGAAAGCAGTGTAATTGAAGTTGTAGGAGTTAGTTTTGATGGTTTTTATATTTTTATAGGTTGTTTTGTTTCTTTGGATGGTCAGTCGCTTTGTATGAACTGATAGGATATAGACGGCCATTACAAGAGGTGTTCAAACAAAATGAATAGGTTTTGGATAATTTTTGAATCCCAATATAAATATATATTTGAATCATTTTTAGTTGCCAGCAATTTGTTTGCTTTGATTAGTGTGAATGGTCCCTACGTTTTGTTGATTTGAAAGCTTTAGGGTCTATGGCTTCAAAGCCTCTAAATTTAATATACACATGATACTCGTTTTAATCGTGGTCCAATATTCTAGTTGTTACCCCTCTTGGAGTTCAACCAATTGACAAAGTCAAAAAACATGTTGGCCTGGATCCGGTTGGTCGACTCACTGGCCCATGTAGTGAGAGTCTCTGAGTACACAGAAACAATGCTGCTCAACATCTCGGGATCGAGGATAAGTAGAGACTTCGAAACAATGATACAAGATTGGTTGCATGCTGCTCCGTGGGCCTGGGATGAAGAATATTTACCAGCCTGGAGCTGAAGCCATTTCAAGAGGTCCAAAAGACTGGCTTTGTATTCTTCAAATTCTTCCTCGGGATAGAAGCTCTTCACTTCCTCGACATTCACCCGGATTTTGCTGATTCTTGTCTTCAAAATCTTGTGGGCTTTAATTCCAATGTCCTTTTCTGTTGTCAAGTTCATCACGTTGACAAGGGGACGTATGAGATGGAGGTTGTAGACTGAATTGGGTTGAACTTTGCTGAATGTCTCAAGCAAATCGAGAACACGACTCTTGAACAAGACCATTTGCTCCTTGGCCAGCTCCTTGTCTGCATTCTTCTTTTTGGAGCTGTTTGCCGTAAGAGCGTCGCGTCTCTCCTTGAAAATTCTAGCAAGGTCCTCGTCGATGGCCATCATTTGCTCGTCGTCCATAGATTCAGATTCGTAGTCGTCGTCATCTTCGCCAAATGAATCGATTTCGTTGTACTTCACCTCACCGTTATGGCTGGCCGGTATACCCAATGCAGAAGCCAATTTTATGGTTGTTTCGTGCTCGACTTGCTCGACCAGCTTCGAAACATCTTCATTTTTCTCGGAATCGTCCTCGCTGTCGTCTTCTTCACTGTCACTGCTATCCTCGGAGTCTTCATCGTCTTTCTCCTCGTCTTCGTCTCCGTCGGCTTCTTCCTCATCATCAACAAAAATTTCCTCACCTTCAAATAATTGCTTTTGACCGGCTTCGTTCTCCTTGGCGTTGAGAACGTTGAACAAGAGCTTCAATGAAGATTCGGTGACTCTCAATTTACCAGTGGAGTCTTCAGCGCACAAGAATTTCTCCCAAACTATATTGCAAAGCTTCTTCAGCAATGCTGATTTTTTAGAAATGAACGAGAGAATGATTTCGGTCATAATTGCCGAGGTCTCAATGTCTTCGTCGGTGTTGGCAAAGGTCTCTAGGTAGCATGCCTTCAACTCCTCCAAAACGGTGACGGCCTCGCTCTCTCCCTGGTACAACTGTTGAAGCACCATGGAAATCAAAAGCTCGAAGCAGAAGTGTTCGTCCTTATGTTTTGGATCTTTTTTCATAGCCAGCTTGATCGTATGAAGAAGCTCCACACTGTCCTCTTTCACAGCTTGTAAGTCGTCCGATAATTCGAGAATCAAAGAGAATTCAGTTTCTTTCTCCTTTTTCTCAATCTGTTTCAAGCAAAAAAGTGCCCAGGAGTGGTCCTTTCTCTTTGAAGAAATAGAATCAGTCAACAAGGAAGTCAAGCGTTCGGAACAAAGCTTCAGAACACTCTCCGAAACCTCTCTTTGAGCGCTAGGCTTGAAAAATGCATGTTCAATCAAAAATTTGAACACATCCTCGAAAAGTTTAGTTGGAGGGTTTGAAAGTCTTTTCGTGCTTCTAGTAAGAACCAAAAGCTTGTCTAAGATCCATTTAAGCTCTCCATCTTTTGGAACCTTTGTAGAATCACTCTTAGAGTCAGACTTAGTTTGAGCTGATTCTGTGGCTGCAGCAGCTGCTGCTGCCTCAAACTTATTAATCAAAATTTCCTTGATATCATGCACCAACAGCTCCACTTGCTCCTCCGGAATCTGGTTTGGATCTTCAACAAATCCCAATACCCCAATTAGAGAATCAGAAGCTTTGGATTTAGTATTGTAATCGAAATTCCAAAGACCTCCATTCTTTTCGTCTAGAATACTGGAGAGGTAAGGAATCACTCTTCTTAAATCGTCTTGCGCTGTCAGAATTATGAGATTGAGTGTCTTGGTTGACAATTTGTTCAATTGTTTGTTATTCTGGGAAGCATGGTTCATAAGAGTACGCAAAAAGTTCTTGCCGAACAAGTCTGCACTTTGCGAGGGAGTGACTTTCGCAATGAACTTGTTGAAGAGTTCGAAGCCCCAGAACTTTCTTTCCAAGGAGGTTCTCTCGGCGAACAACGTTTCATCGACCACTACCTTCCAGAATTCGCCGAAGGGAATCTGTTCGGCTGTCTCCTGTTTTTTTGCCCGCTTTTTCAGACTCTGAGAAGACTTGCTTTTACGTTTTTTCAGGGAGCTTTCGGACTCAATATCACATTCTTCATCCTCACTCGAGGTGAAGTGTGCAAGAATGGTGTCCCACACAAATGGAATCTTTGGAGACCATGTTCCCTTCTGTTTGAGAGTTTTAACTTTAGCACCCTCTTCCGAGTCATTATCAACAGTCTCTACCACCTCGGCATCTTTTAGAACCTTTGCAAGAACAGCAGTGTTGCCTTTGCTTAATGGATCATAGTTTTTCCAATGCGAAGAAGACTTAACCTGGCTGGCGATTCTAACTCTAAGCGGCAGTGGGAGAACCAAGTGAACTGCGAGCCCCTCGGTTGTGAATGTAAGACCCTCGTCGCTGACTGATTGCAAGAACTGCAATGTGAGTTCGTCATTCAAGAATGGAGAAGAGAGGTAGGCAGAAAGAAATTGGCACAATGTGAACATTGCTGTCTCACGCAACCACGACTTTTCGGCCGAAAGGCGAACCAAATGGCGCACAAACTCTTTGATGTCGTCCTCCGAGGATGTCTTTGGATCGAGAAGAAGCATGGAGTTGAGCACAGCCTGAAAGCCAAACAAGCGACCAAACAAAAGCGCACGTGCCTCCTTCCCCTTCATGGAGCCAGAGACCTTGCTGTTCTCGACCATCTTTTGCAAAAACGAGGAGATAGTCAAGTCATAGTCCTCTTTAAGAATGAGAATACGAACAAGCTCGGTCAACGCAAGCGAAAATCCGAAGCGAGCGCTCTGACGCGAAGACGTCAAACCTTTAACAAGACGATTAAGAGCATAATCCCAGTCTTCTTTGGTGTCAGCGTCGGTGAGTGCTTTCAACAATCCTGTGGCTGCCTCGAGACGTTCAGATTCGACTTCCGAACTGAGTTTGTAGTAGAAATCTTTCGATACGGCCATGGTTCAGACTCCTTATATAGCTGAAATGAGTGTCGTTTTATAGAGCGTAGCCGCTGGTGTTTGTATTGGGAACTGCAGCGTTCGTGATTTTTCAGTATCAGTGATGAGATGAGACACTGCACGCATGTAGAGGTGGATGAAAGTTCAACAATGAGAGGGGAATTGGCAGGAAAGAAATTGACTATATTGCGAGAAATTAATGAGACTTGAGATGACGATTCAATTGCCTAAATTATTTTATATATACACAGCTGCTGCTTCCATTATTTATGTGTATATATCTGAACTGGGCGCTTAGGAGTACTACTACTAGGCTACGGATCGAACATTACTCAGAGGCAACAATGTTGAATTAGTGTGTTATATATACACAGCGGTTACCTAGCCTGAACCCCGTTAAAAAGTTGTGTAAACAGAAAAAAGTATGCATGTTGAAATGAATCCGCGGTGACGTACCGGTAGGTGTCTATAAGTAGCTCAACACTCGCTTAAGCGGTGTAGGTTTGCTTTGGGAATGGGTAGGATGGACCAACCAGCTGGATGGAGACAGAAGCAGCCCATTGACCAAGGTCGACAGACTGGGCGAGATCCTTACCCTCGACCAAACCGGCCATGAAACCAGCGGCGAAAGCATCACCAGCACCGTTGGTGTCGACGACCTTCTCTTGAGCCAACTCCTTGACGGCGTACTCGCTGACGTCAAAGGAGTCCTTCTCGGCGTGGTAGGTGACGGTGACGGTTGGCAAGGTACCCTGGGTGAACACAACGGTTCTTGGTCTTTGGGTGTTAACCTTTGGCAACTTGGCAACGTGCTTGGCAATCTCAACAACATCAGTGGTGTTCAAGCCGTGGGACTCGGCGTAGGCAGCAGCCTCGGACTCGTTGGCGACGATGTAGTCACAGTATGGCACAGAGGCATCCAATGGGTCCTTGAAGAATTGAGGAATGAATGGAGCAGAGAAGTTCAAGGCAAAAACCTTGTTGTTCTCAGCAGCGTGCTTACCCAAGAGCTGGATGGCCTCAGGGGACACAGTCAAGTGGAAACCACCAATGTAGAAGAACTTGGCGTTCTCAACGAAGGCCCAGTTCTCGGGCTTTTCCAAGTGCGAAGCCTTGAACTCGTTGGCAGCAGCCAAGTCGGTGACCAACGATCTGTGCTTACCGGTGATGAGAGCGGCACACTTACCGGTGGCAGTGTTCTCTTGAACCATGTATTGGGTCTTCAAGCCGTATTGAGCGTTGGCGGCAATCAACTTGTCAGCGTACACGTCCTTACCGACAGAACCGAAGTACACGACGCTGTCAGCAGGCAAGATGTATTGAGCACCTCTGGCGGTGTTTTGGGCAGCACCACCAGCGACAACAACGAGACTCTTTTCTTGGATAGCCTCCTCGAAGATAGGCAAGTGCTTTTCCTCGGCCAAGATGGCGTCGTCAGCCTTCAAGGCGTACTTGGCCAAGTATTCGGCGTTGGTGTCGAATTGCAAATCCAACAATGGGTTTCCGAGGCAGACTAATGGGTAGGACATGGTTTTGGAGAAAAGAGGTGGTTGAAAAATTAGTGAATGTATGGAAGAGGTAATAGACACATGTGATGTCGTATAGCGCGAGAAATGGGTGGAAATATTGGCAGAGGAAAAGGTGCGGTAGAGGCGGCGGGCTATTGGCATAGTGCTGGAAATATTTGTTCTGTATTTTTTTGAATATTCTCTCTTTTGGTTTCTGATGCTTGTTCGTTCAAGTTACCGAAAGCAATGTACTGAAGTAGATTACCAGTGGGCCTAAATTTGGATACTAGGAAATACTCACTTTTTTGGAGCACCAGATATTCTGCTGGAATTCTTTTTCTTAGAAGTTTTCTTCTTTTTCGGTCCTTTTCGAAATTTCGAAGACTACTTTTGTTGGGTCTAATTACCAATTGTGCGAGCACATCCACCACCCCACTGCAATTCACAAAACATTTTAACACCACGAGACCAAATAATTCTCATTTTTGTCAAATTCTCCTATCCAAAAAGAAATTGCAAATGTTCAAAAAATAATCCACCAAGTGGTTGTCGTTCCTGGACCCTTCCATAGCCCTTCAACAGCATACATGTGCCAGCCCCTATTGGAAGCGGCTGTCGGAAAAATACAACCCTTGTGCATTTCGAAGAACAAAATTTGTTTTCTATTTCCGCATTACGCCATTTCCCCATACTTCCGAAGCCGGCACCTTTTGGCGCATACCACGCGAGCCGTTCCCCAACTTAATCTCGGGATCACCTACAGTATATGCACTCGGCCGATACCAATCCAGTTTGGTCTAGTACTTATAGAAGAGCTAGTTACGGCGCGCAGACCAGCAAGAAAACAGTCGTTTGGAAAATTTTGCAACTGGCCACCTCGTGACCTCAGGATTTTTGTTTCTTTTCCTTTTCGCGTGTACTTCTCGTCATTTAGAACCTCATTCTTCTGACCCTAAGTCTTTGCAACAAACAACACGTCAAGCTCCTTCACAAACACAAGCCCCACAGAAAACATCTACAAACATGGCATTGAGCGATTGGTTCTCTATCGAAAATGACCCGCTAGCATGGGCACATCCGTCGCCAAAGTTAATAATGACACCCTTTGAAGCGCACTGGCATGAGATCGTTGCATCCACCATCTTTTACTTCTTCATCCAGGCGCTTTCGCCCGCTGTGTGTACGCGGATGGTCGGCAAGGCTTACACGGGCTTGGACAGAAAGACCAAGATCAATTTTGATATCCACATGGTCTCCATGGTCCAGTGTGTCGTGTCTGTGGTGCTGCTTGTGCTCGGATCCAACAACGCTGGGTTCAGGAACCGCCTGGTAGACCCTGAGGGCTCGATCCTTGGTTATTCTCCTTATCTTGGCTTCGTCGCTGCCATCACAATTGGATACTTTGTGTGGGACTTGTTCGTTTGCATTCGCTACTTCAAGCTCTTTGGCTTCAGTTTCTTGTTCCACGGAGCTGCAGCCTTGTACGTGTTTGTGTGCTCGCTTAGGCCTTACTGCTTGCCATGGGCTCCTGCTTTCTTGCTGTTCGAGTTGAGTACTCCCTTCGTGAATGTGAACTGGTTTGCTACCAGATTGCCTGCTGGAACCATCAGCGACACCGTTGTGATGATCAATGGCCTTCTCCTACTTGCCACTTTCTTTTTCGTGAGAATCATCTGGGGATTCTATGCTGCTGGTCTTGTGGCCTACGACATGTACCGGGTGTTCGACAAGGCTCCTATATTCTTGCCGCTCTCCATTCTCGCGTTGAACGTTTCGCTTGACTCCTTGAACGTTGTTTGGTTCTTGAAGATGTTCCGTATTGCCAAAAAGAAGCTCCAACAGAACAGCAAGACGCCAATTCCTGCGCTGAAAACCGCCAAGTTCGATTAATCTTAAACCGAGGTTTTCCGAAGATGCCCATCTGGCTATGTAACAGTAATTTAGACTTTTGAAAACAGTTTCTGATTGTAGAGGATGTAGGAGAGCACATCGATGCTTAAGGGTCACGCGAGATAATGGGTTGAGCTTGAATCGAACCAAATCCTTTACAGAAATACAAACCAAAAAAACAAAAACAAGAAGAATCCCACAATTTGATAAAGTGGCTTTCATCGGATCCTGATCTTCTTCGCTCTCACTAAACATCAATTACTCATGGTCCAGATAAACCACACACAAAAAAAGACCACTATGTTATCAGAAATATTTATCCTCAGAAAATCCTGAGATTTCTTACAACCTATCTATCCCAAATACAAATTCGCATCACGCAGCTCCCCCTTTTGTTTCACTATCACACCTCTCCCAAAGCGTGCACGCACCACTTCGCACTTGTATGTCAATCCAAACCACGACAACAAAACTTCCCTCCTACAACAACTGCTCCACCCATCTGTTCTACTGCTACCCCGCCACTGCCCGACCTTTCGCATCCACGCAGTCGCAAGTGATACTCTCCCTCGCAAAACTATATAAGCCAGCCTCTTGCCACATCAGCATCTAAGGCGCAATCTAGAGACAACTGTCACGCCCACATATAAATACAGCCCCATTTCCTGTCCCCCCTCACACACATCCAGCCATGAATAACGAATACGATTACTTGTTCAAGTTGTTGTTGATCGGAGACTCCGGTGTCGGAAAGTCCTGTTTGTTGTTGCGTTTTGCCGACAACACCTACACCCAAGACTACATCTCCACCATCGGAGTGGACTTCAAAATTAGAACCATCGAGCTCGACGGCAAGACCATCAAGTTGCAGATCTGGGACACTGCCGGCCAGGAGCGGTTCAGAACCATCACCTCTTCATACTACCGTGGTGCCCATGGTATCATTATTGTGTACGACGTCACCGACCAGGAGTCCTTTAACAACGTCAAGCAATGGTTACAGGAGATCGACCGTTACGCCACTGGCGGTGTCATGAAGTTGTTGGTCGGTAACAAGGCAGACTTGTCTGACAAGAAGGTGGTCGACTACACCGCCGCCAAGGAGTTCTGCGAGGCCATGGACATTCCATTCTTGGAGACTTCGGCCTTGTCGTCATCCAATGTCGAGCAAGCGTTCTACACAATGGCTAGACAGATCAAGGCACAAATGACCAGCAATGCCGGCGCCAACACTGCTGCCAACGCCAAGTCCAACGTTAACTTGAAGGGTCAATCTTTGACTAACGGCCTGGGCGGCTCTTGTTGTTAAGTTATTTTGCTTGCTCGTGTAGCCTGGAGGTCCAGGGTCTAATGAATTGTTTCCCTTTGGACCTAGGCCACTGTGCCAGCATCCAGCTCTAATTCTATATATGTTCGGTGTCAATTTATATCATAAACTCAGAGAATGTAGTCTCCGTTAGAAAGAAGTACTGAATATCGCAGAATCTAGTCGAATTTTACGTATATTATTATTTTGGTTTTCATACTATAGTCGGACTTGCAGCCCATTTAACGGACAACGTAGACGTAGTACTGGACATACAACGAGTCGTTAGGCCCACGCACAAATCTACCCTTACCCAACAAGTTCTCCTTGGTCACCCATCTGTATTTCTCGTCAGCCAGCTCGTCCAAGGTCACTCTTGGGTTGGAGGTGACGTAGGATTCCTCAAAGGGACAGCTCATGGACTGCTTGGTCAAGACGTCAACAGTGTTTTTGAACAACTTGATCAATCCATAGTATGTGATGTAAACGCCGGCTCCCTCAGGGGTCTTACCGTAGAGCTTGCAGTCCAACTCGTTGATGTCTTGAGACTTCTGGTTGGTGATGTCGTCAAAGCCGTGAATATCGGTGACGTTGAACTCCAAGCCCAACGAGTTCTCGACAGTGGTGATCTCTCCCTTCTCGACATGGGCCAAGACCATCAGCTTGTCCTTGACGCTATCGCCGTAGATAGGAACAGGGAAACCTCCAAGCTTCAAGTTGATAAGGAAGACAGGAGTCAATTGAGGTGTCTTAGGCAAAGAGGGGGCAACAGAAGAGTCCATTTTGATAGTAGGAATGAATTGAGTGGATAGTACAGAGAAATATTCCAGAGGGTGGGGTGGGTGGCCTATTTATACTAAAGCCCGAATCTGTTAATGCATACGGGCTTAAGGTGCTAGCGCCGGTGCGGATGCACTGTCCCGGATAAGTAACCTCAAAATGCGAACCAACATTAGGAAAAAAACGCGAATGTGTCAAGTACCCAAATTTTGGGACCGAAATCTGCACGTTTCAGCGAGTCAATATTTGGGTGTGTCGGATCCGGGTAAATTGTCCGTGAAATTGCTTCGATCCAACGGTTTGTGGTTTGGTGCCCTATAACCGCAAATAGATGCCTCATAACGACATGGAGGAGTGAGGAAACACGGCTGAATCAATAGGGGTTTTCACAGGTGTTGTGGTCTTTGAGAGTGAAGAAGAATCGATAAATGTTTGGTGATTTTATTACGGATACTGAATCTAACCTTTTGTAGTATACGTCTGTTTTGAATGGGCATTGTGAGCAAGCTTTTAGGATGGCTACATCAGGGAAGAAGTTACTAGAGATGCTTCTCTAAATTTTTAAAGTAAATTTCTTCTATTGAGTGTATCTGGCCGTTACAGTATACAAATCTGATCACTCGCTTTACAACTGTATGTAATGCTACACAGACATTAAAAGAACTTTGGGGACATGAATTGAGCGTTCTATTGCTTCAGAGGTTTTGACCAGAAGTGAATCTGTAAATTATTTAGCCGAGGCATTGGGTCCTTTTCGGGAGTAGACTGAATTGCAAGCAAATGAGAACGCCTTTTTCAGAATCGATTCCTTGTGTGTTAAAATCAGAGGAACTTTCCTCATTAGTTGAAATTGTAGAGACAAGCTTTTTTGGAAGTTCCCTTCAGAATATTACAAGAGTTAACGACCAAAACTGGGTTCTTGCATTCGTTCATCATTGATGATCAAATCAATCATGATTGAAAAGAGGACGGCTACTTTGAATGTTTAGTTCCAGATGGCCCATCTTTTGTGTTTACATATCTTCGACTCCTGGTGAACCAATGCCGAGAGAGCTCAGAACCTAGTTCACTACACAGAGGCCTGTTTCACTATAAAATATGATTTCCATGAAATCAATTCTCTATTCTTCTAGGAGAGAAAAATATATTTTAGAAGAGAAGGAACTGTTAGACATCTTTGTGACGTATTGCGTATCTGCCAATTTCGCCATACGGAACGAATACAAAAAGTGCGGGACTAAATTCGCTCAATTAAGATTGAATCAAAGTTCGATTTCCCAAACCTCAACCATATTTCAAGTCTATAAAGAGCTAGGCCAAAAATACTACGAAATAGAGGTATCAAAACTGAATAAATCATAGACAGAGTCGAAAGACGAAAGCTAGATACACACAAAACACAATTGAGGTGAAATGGAAATCGAATTAGAAAATTAAATCAAATTCTCCCATTTTTTGCTCCAGTCTTATCAATTATCTTCTATCCGTTTCCACAATTCTCCATTACCCCAGTCTCACCAAATACACCCACACTACTAGTGGCAATACCAACCTCCGTAACCACCAATGTCATCCGCTAAAGACGTAGAAATGCTGGACGCATCCGCGCCAGCAGAAGCCAACACCACAGCCCCTGACCAGGAATCCTCTCCCGAACAACCACAAATCACTGTTGCCCTGGAGTTGGAGCTGAACTTCGCTTCTTTACATAAGGCGGCCGCCAACTTCGACAACAGGTACATCACAAAGGTTTTCAGAGACTTGGGATCATTAAGACGTAAAATTGTCACGGACCCCACCCCATTGGCCAGTGCCATCGTGAAAACCTATGGGTTGGAGGGCGCCGTCTCGCTTAGATTGTTACAATTCCTTCCCACTGAAAGCGTTGATGCTGCTAAGGCTTCCAATGGGCAATCCGCCGACAATACAGACGCATCGTTGCCTGAAATCAATGCCTACTTGCACCTCCTTGTGCAGCTTTATCTCCTCGACACGAATGCTCTCTCGCAATTGAGGGATCTCTCTACAATGATTGTGGCATTGCTTAAATCTTACAACCGCAGATCGCTTGACTTTATTCTGGCGAAGTTGTGGTTCTATGTTGCTAGATCGGCAGAGCTTCACGAGGAACTCATCGCCTTGCGTCCAGAGCTCTTGAGCGCCTTGAGAACTGCCACTTTGAGACACGACGACCAAACAACAGCATCGTTGATCACGTTGATCTTGCGCAACTACTTGAAGTCGCATGATATCAGTCAGGCTGCTAATTTGTGCGAGAAGATCGTGTTTCCCGCCAATGCTGGTGCAGCCTTGAGTGCCAGATATTTCTACTACATGTCCTTCATCAACGCTGTCCAATTGGACTATTCCACAGCACACGAATGCGCCATTGCTGCGGTGAGAAAGGCTCCACAAACAAAATGGGCGCACGGCTTCGTCCAAGAAGCCACAAAGCTCAAAATCATCATTGAGTTGTTGATGGGTGACATACCCGAATTGAAGGTGTTCAAAGCTGCCAATGGCAACTTTGAGCCATACTTCCAAGTATGCAAGGCCGTCAGATTGGGAGACATCAAACTTTTCGAGGAGGTGTTGAAGAAGTACGAGGAGACCTTCGTGAAAGATAACCTTTTCACCTTGGTTTCGCGCTTGCGTCAAAACGTCATTAGAACGGGTATTCGCACAATCTCCTTGTCATACTCTAAGATCTCTTTGAAAGATATCTGTATCAAGTTGCACCTCGAGTCCGAAGAAGCTACCGAGTACATTGTTTCAAAAGCCATCCGTGATGGTGTTATCGAAGCTACAGTGAACCACGAGCAGGGCTACATGAAGTCGAAGGAATTGCTGGATGTATACTCGACTAAATTGCCACAAGAAGATTTTGACCTGAGAATTAGATTCTGTTTGTCTTTACACACGGATTCGGTGAAGGCCATGAGATATCCATCTGATGACTCAAAAAACGCAAATTCGGACGCAAATACTGAATCCTTTGATGACAAGATGGGCTTGTTGCAAGCCCTCGAAGATGGCGACTTGGAGGATTTCATGGATTAGACTTGGAGATGATGCCAATTGTATCATGTACAATACACAAAATATGTAAAGAGATACTTGTAGTATCGTCGCTCAAAAAGTCATGTAAAGTAAGAAATTGAATTCGGTCTTTGATTTGCTCTTGTGATCCTCTTCACTACCTTTTGGGTCAAGTCTTTCGCCTCATCAGTGCAATCATTCAATTAAGATAATATAAATTTAGAAGATGTGATGGTTGAATCTCTCTCTGGGCATTTCGAGAATCGTTTTATTCGCCGAATAAAAATACACTCTCGCCCAATTTCGCCTTACAACTATCCATACCCCATACTTTCGAAAGCTCCTACTAGAAGTCGACTTCTGTCAATTGACGCATACATCCCATGAATTCCGCAACGGAGAATCAGGACTCGGATCCTTTCTTGCGCAATGATGAAGAAGAAACAATCGCAAACTTAATCCCTCGCATTCTCGCCGAGAGAGAGTCCTTCCTCAATATTTCAGAGGAACAACTCCAACAGGAAATCGAAGAGCAAAATGCCTCGGGATCGGTTAGCAATGCAATGGAGGATATTAAAGTAGCCACGAACAGCCCTGAGGTTGAAGAATTTGAAGATCTGGCGAAAGGACAATCAGACTACGAGACATTCCAGAAACATAAAGCAGAGCTATTGAGTCACATCGGTTCAGCGCTCAACGAGACATCCCTCTCCCTTGACTTTGTTTCATTGCTTCTTTCCGCAGTGAAGCCAGGCGTTGCTAAGGCGACACTCTCACCTCATTTGACCAAGAACTCACCGCTAGGCTCATTGGGCTCTGACCGTTTGAGAATCGATCCGACTTCAAGAGAGGACACTGGAGTGAAAAAACATAGCACAGAAAAGTTGGGAATGGGATGGAAATATCAATCGTTGGACAATATAACTGCGCTCTACAAGAGCGCTGCTGCATCTCTACGAGGTGAGGTCGAAAGTGAGCACGAATACTGGAAAAGCATACACAGCGTTCACAAGCACGGAGAAGCTTTGTGTAAAATAAGAGATCCATCTAATAACTCCAAAGCTATTGGGGTGAATTATGGCTATGGATCATCCGGGCTGAGCTACTATGATAAGGGATTGGCTGTGCTCCGGAAAGGGGAGAAAGGCACTGTGCAATTTGTTCCTGTGACATCTGAGACCTCCAAACTCAGCACAACGGTAAACAGATTCACACGTGTGCGTATTTTGAGTAAGATTGATGACGATTTCATGCTTACCGGCCAGTCCTTGTTCAGAAAGGAGGACTTGGAGCAGGAAAGTAATGATGGACTCATTGGCAATATTGAGAAAGCTCGGTTCTTTATTTTTGAGAATGATCTATTCTATCATTTGCTTCGAGAAGCGAAGAACTTGATAAGTTACTACGTCTCGATCATCTCCAACAAGATCATTATAGAAATTTATGATCAAATTATCGAGATAGAGTCAGTGATTTATGACGAAGAGAATGAAGAGGAGTTGATCAACGTTTATCAAAATTCAGAACAGGAATCTTCCAAGAACAACAAGTTAGCACAAGATATTCTTGCATTCTTAAAGCTCATGCTTTGTTGCTATTACAACTATAATCTAGACTTGAAGCAAAAGATGCCCACTTCATTTACCAAGTGGAAACAGTCGCATTCGCATCCATTGATGCTTCGTCCTCTCATTGGACATATCAGACATGAGATTAACGTGCGTAACACGGAGATTATTCTCCATAAGTTATGTAAGGGTTTTGATTCTTCCCTTGTAGCACACGAAATCGAAAAAAAGAAATACCACAACCTACAAGAAGAGGCTGCAAAGAAGAATCCGTTCATCAAGGCAATTCTGAAACCAGTGACAGAATTTGTGGTGATCGTTAAGAAATTGTCGAATGAGCAACATCTCAAAGTGGAGGTAGATGTCACAACATCTGAAATCTTTGTGAACTTGATTATCAAATTGAGAATCTCTAAGTTCAAGAGTTTGACAGATCTTCAACAAAACAACCAAGGTACCAATGTGCTACAGTTGGAATTGACAGATATGCTAGAGGTTGAAGAGAGCTTAGGATGGTCTCTAATGAGTTTTATCAATAGATAGATTCTCTGGACTATAAAGCTACGTTTTGCAACACAATTGGAAGTTTATCCAAAAGACTTAGTATATACAATCGGATCCCGGGAATCAAATTCAAGTATGTTGGCCAACATCATTCTTACTCGTCATCATTGATGGGTCTGACACGCTCATTGGCCATTTCCCTCATTTCGTCGCCATGCTTCTCTAAGAACTCTCTGGCACGCTTGTACTTCTCATCACGAAGGTTAGTGAACAAAACAAAGTTGACCCAGATTTCCAAGAAGGAATAGGTGAACACGATGTTGTTTGCAATTGGGCCATACTCACTGATCATGCAGAAGATGGCCAAAAAGAAAAAGAAACCCAAACGGACGGGCACCAAGGTCTCAAAGTGCTGAGTATTCTCGGCCATTAGAGGCACCAAATCTGAGAGAGCAACACCGAATACAAAGAGGGCAACCAAACCCAAAAGCGGATTCTCGTTCGATACAGTTACTGTGGGAAGGCGCATAGCCTGGCCCAAAAGAAGGGAGAAGTTGGCATTGAAAATGCTAGTGGGGCTTTTTAGAAGGAAGAACAGAAGAGCTGTGAGTCCAATTATACGCAAGTATAGCACTGCTTTTGACGAAAGGAATTGCATTGGAACTGTAGTTGGTGGACGATACAGGGGAGTTCCTTACAAATGATTATGCGCGACTGAGGGCTTACATATTGGTGGGGTTCAGGATTTAAGGGTCATAATCAATACATCAATTCTTAATCAAGTAAATATATCGATGAGAATTAATCTCGATTCAATTTTTTATGGTATCTAGATCTTATTTGGAACTGAATACCTTGTGTTTGTCAATAGTCTTTTTCGAGTGCAATACAGAAATCACAAAAAATTGAAAGGCCAAGAAGCTACCAGAATGCTGTAATGAGGATTTCAATACATTTCAGCCTCCCTAGTCCATTTAATACCGAACAATGTTGGGTGCTCTCCTTTGTTGTTTCGGCCATTTCTTATGTTTACTTGTCCGGCTCTATATACAAGAATTTGCAGCCAGATGTTTCTGGATACTCCCTAGCATGAACTCTTTTGATTATCAGATCCAGCCGTCATGAATCTAACAATTATAACCCCATGTTGTTTTGGTATTTTCTACCAGTTTTGCTGGCTGCCTACAAGCTATTCAATTTTGATTTAGAAGACACTTATGAATCAAAGGACGGGGTGTACAAAGCATACAAGACAATAAATGGACTCTCTCCAGGTCCACCAATCATTGTTGACGAAGATGAATGGGTAGAAGTCCATGTCAATAACCACCTCCAGACCTCAGCAGCTATTCACTTCCACGGGGTATTGCAGAATGGCACACCATGGGCAGATGGTGTTCCGGGAGTGACACAATATCCAATTGCTAGCGGAAAATCTTATCAATATAGATTTCAGGCAAAGAATCAGAGCGGCTGTCTCTGGTATCACTCTCATTTTAGGGGATATCTGTCTGATGGTCTTTATGGAGTGCTATATATCCGGCCACGAAAGGAGAGAAAGCGGCCATATCATCATATTACGCTGAATATAGAAGATCAAGAGTTGCTCATGCAACTAGAAAAGAACCCTTCGTTCCTCATTGCTGATGATTCGTTCAAGCTCCCGATGGACGATGTAGTCATGCGCATGTTTAGATATGGAATAGATCCGTTGTGTATCCAGAGCGTTTTAATCAATGGAAAAGGCCGTATTTATTGCCATCCCGAAAGAAGATTCAGAAAGTTAGCAAGCAAAAATCCTAACCTTCGTCATATTCCCTATTTTGATTGCTTAGGTTGTCTTCGTGATGATTCTATCGTTCATTATAAAGGTTCGACCTTGGACCATAACGCCTTGGAGTTTCCTGGGTACTCGGCACCTTGCAAACCAACTTATTCGCTGCTCCATATTCATTACACTAACAATACTGATTGGCAGTACATAAACGTTCTCAATGCAGGTGGCCAATACACGAAGCTGTTTTCCATTGATGACCACGAATTCTATGTGGTCGCAATTGATGGAATCTTTGTGACACCGCAGCGGGTCTCGAGCGTTGTTCTTCCTGTAGGGTCTCGATTTACAATCTGTGTCGAAACAAGAAAAGAACAGCACGAGAATGCCAATCTTCCTTTCTTCATACGATTCACCACAACACATGCACCGCAATTTGTGGAAGGCCTAGCTATTTTACAGTATGGCCCGCCCCCTAAAAACGATCAAGAATCTGACTGTAGCTTACTTGGGAAGGCTAACTTGGATCTTTACACGAATGGTATTCGATACACAGATCTTGATGGACATCTAATAGAACCAAATAGAAAGGCGATTTGGCCGCAGCAAACACGCCCCTATGAGGAACAAAACAAACTCAAGCACAAAAGTGCCGCCGATGTCACTTTTCCATTCTATCTCCACAGATTCGAACTTGTACAGTTTAGTATGTTTCGAGATGGAAGTCAATTACCTCTCCATATGGAACTTAAGAAGCCTCTCTTAGATAGCCTCGCTGAAGGCGAATTTTCTCAATTGAAGCTGCTTCCTGCAATTCTTCAGCCCCCTGTTCGAAAAGGCCAAGTGATTGATTTAATTCTTGACAATTACAAACACATCAATCATCCTGTTCATATGCATGGACACTTTGTCCATGTAATAAGCTACAGTGATAAAGAGAATTTTCCGTACAAGACGGTACAAGAGGCAATAGAAAACGGGTATACAAATTTAAATTTGGAGGACCCGCCATATCTTGATGTCGTGTTGGTGCCTGTTGGAGGGCATGTGGTGCTCCGTTTCGAGGCAGATAACCCAGGAATCTGGCTTATTCACTGTCACAATATAGGCCATTTGATGGGAGGAATGGGAGCAGTTTTGTTGGAGTCTTTGGACGAAATTCCTCAAACTGCACGAAATTGAAAAATGGTCCTGGACTAAATTGCAGCCTATGACACCGGGAAGTCTTTGTAGATAGAAAGGCTGGCTCAGATACAAATTGAGAAATGCGAAACAGTAAAGCATCAAACAAGTTTTTGAGCCAGACCTTTTTCAACTCCATCGTGAGCATTGAGGCCGAAGCGAATTGCCTCTGCGAGAACAAGGTAATCACACAAGGATCATCAAGTTTCACCCCCAACTTGGATGCGAACACACAAAAAAAACAAGAATCCGGAATATATTTTCATTAACACCACCTACCCATTTAAATTAATTCCCGACACCAGTCGCTCCTCAATACTAATTTCCCTCCAGTCCACGTCTGTAGTGCATGGTACAGCCACGTCAATCACACTGTTCAGTCTCACTGAATAGCACCTACTCAACCGACCAGCATGAAGTTCACCCTCTCGGCCGCCGTTGCCGGTTTAGCCGCTGTCGCTTCCGCAAATGCATATAAAGTCATTGGTGGATCTGTGACCTCGAAAAAAGTAGAGATTGCCGCCTTGGGTGCTGCGACAGACCTTCCAAGTATACCCATTGACAGTATCCGGGATTCATTCGTGTTGAACGTCAACTTCGAACAGACGACCAAGCCAGCCCAATTGCTATTCCTCTTATCCAATAAACACGGCTTGGAGCACTCCTTGTACGCTCGTTTCACCGAGACTGGATCCAAAGCGTCTGCCTCCGTTGTGGTGGGAAAGCTTCCCAATGCATTGAAGACACAAGACGAGATTCACGTGTCCATCGTTGCTGCCGGTCCATCGGAGGAGGAAGAGAACGTGATTGTTCCATTGTGCACATTCATTCCATCCGAGAAGTTCAAGGACTCTGTGGAGTATGAACAGCCAGTGCGGTTAGGTGCATTGCCTGAAATTCATCACCAGTTTAGATCAAATGAGCCACACATCAATTCTTTCGTTCCAACGGTCTTCAGCGCTGCTGCCTTGGGCTTGCTTGTTGTTTTGTTGGGCGCTTGGGCCGGTCTCTTGAACGGTGACATGTTTAGCGGCTGGCAGGGTAGCTTCTGGAAGATCGGCTACCTTGCTACTTTGGCATACTTTGAGCTTATCGTATTGAGATACTATTTGGGCACGTCTATCTTCGCAACTGTTTTCCAGGGTTTGCTTGTGGCTGGCCCATTATCTTTCTTTGGTTCAAGAGCCTTGACCGCTTTGGCCAGACTGAGAAAGTAGGGGCCACAGGCTCATGCGCATTCATTCAATAAAAATATCTGGTTGATTTCAAGAATCCACCGCTACAAATATACAAAATATCGATGCCATCACCTTCTTTCTTTTGACAAGAAGATGTTGTAGAGGCCGTTGATAGCATCTTTCTTCAAGGCTCCTAGAGATTCAACAAATGTCCTAGCAAAAATGAATATGGAACTGAATTGTTTAAAATATTTAAGACGACAGGTTATCGAAATCTATCCGTAGCAACACAAATCTATGGTTCATCTTCGAAGTTCCGCTTAAGCCACCGAAGATTAAAAAACCAAAACTTCCCATCCTTATCAAACAACCCTTGATCTAACGATGCAGCGGCAGAAACCTTGCCCTTTATTAGTCCCATTGGAAGCCACATATAT